>NC_141022.1:38067500-38400000 GCF_052040795.2 Danio rerio
AATTCTTCTTACGTTTCATACAAATGAATGGTGACAGTGGAGGACAGTGACTTACAGGATAAAGAATGCAGTTTTATTGTCATAAAATTTAAGATATTGTGACAAAAATGGCCCATTCTGCCTCTGTATTGTGTCACAAAGTAATCAAGTCTCCAATAGACTAGTTTGTCCTATTATTTTTCTGAGTAGTTTGGCTGACACTGATTCTCAGTTTGTAAATAAGATATTTTTATTTTGTTATAGATAAAATGAAGTTTTACACAATAAAAACAAATATCTTTAAGGCCACAGTAGAAACGTGCATTTTCCTGGTGTTTTGATTCTGAATGAATCTGTGTTTTGTACAAATCAAATGAACCAATTATTTATATTCAAGAGCAGTCTAATTTATTCATGAATTAATTATTAATTTCAATGAATTGATTCAATAAAATACTCGATTGTGTACTCACTAGACATTTATTATCATCTACATCCAGTTTTTTTTTATTGTTTAGAGGAAAATTCATTAATGAAAACCTTTACTTTTTTCTTAAAATCCATTACACAAAGAGAAAGTCCAATGTTGTTTTCAATCCCATTGACTGTTATTGTTACAGTCAATTGTTCAATCATAAAGTTTAAACTGGTGTGGCAACATTTACAGTGGAACATTTTGCATGTTCTTAAATTTTGTGTGTGGGATGGAAAAGTTCTGCATGCAGATTTTGCTCCTATTTAGCTTGGTCATTTTAGTTAATCAAGGTGACCAACAGAAAGCTTTTTAGATTAAAAGTAACCAGTGCTTCATACAACATGCTATTAATAAAGAATACTATTATTTATTAATTGATAATTTGTTTCTAAGAATTTTCCATGATATTGTGGCAAAAATGCCCCATGTTACTTTGTCTAATTTTTGCATAACAAAATAGTAAACCAATATCACACGACTAATGAGTATAATTTCATAAAGGTTATTTTTTCCTGGATAGTGAGTGACACTGATTCTGTAAATAAGAAGGTATTATTCTGTTATATTTAGATACAATGCCGTCAGTTTTTGCTCTAATAATTTCTTTTTAAGCCAAAACAGAAACCCTGCATCTTTATGATGTTTTTGTTTATGAATTAGTCTGTGTTTTGAACTTATCAAGTGAACCAGTTGTTTATATTTCTAGCCTATAAAGAGCTGTTTACTTCATCGCTGGATGAATCATTCATTTGATTGTATTGAATGAATAAATGATTGTTGAATAGTTGGATATTTACAATCAACCAGTTTTAGTTTATTGTTTAGAGGATTATTGCGGATTTTGCTCCTGTTAAATTTGGTCATGCTAATTTACCAAGCTGATCAACAGAAAGATGTTTGGATTGAAAATGACCAGTGCTTTACACATTTCTATGCTATTAATGATCATTTAGGAATGCCAATATAAGTGTTATGTTTCTTTGTTTTTGTTTTCTGTTTGGTAAATTGTTTTTTCAATGAAAAGAATTTTGTTGATGCCATCATTTATTAAATGAGTTTTTTAAAATGACCTTTCATGCAGTGTGAAACACATATTTAAGTGAAGTGAAATATCCAGCTAAGGCGTAAATCTGAAAGTTCACCGTGTTTAAAATTATTGATTCATCTATAAATAATGGTTCGAATGAATCACCACTGTAATGAGGATTTAGCCATGTCGGCGTGACATAAATATGGAACTCAAGCCTCATCCATTTGATGCACGCGCAGACCCTAGAAAGTTGAAACCCCTGGCCCTGCCCACAAACACTGTAGAAAGAAAATGAAAAAGACACACACTAAGGCCCCGTTTACACTAGTGTAGCAAGTACGATTGATTTGTCGCGATAGCGTATTTTTCAATGTGGGCCAATTGGTCAGAAGAGAAAGAACGGCTACTGGAGAGAGAAAAACAGCACAGCAGGTGAGTGAATAATCAGACACAGTCAGTTTTTTCCTTCAATATAGTTTATATAATTAGAAATATGTTATGAGTTTGTGAATTTCTGTCCAATAAGCATAAGTATTTATGTATATATAGGTTCGATTATAAATTATAATAATGAAAAGTAAATAGTTTTCTCTTTTTTTCTTTACACAGATGAACGTGAAGTCAATATACAGTTAAAACAAAGTTGTGATCAAGACAGTTGAGAAATTTCAAACACTTGTACAAAATAAAAATAAAAATCTTAGAAAGCTACAACACTGTGTTACCCTTTGTATAACACAAAGTAAAGAAGGCAATACATTTGTGATAAAAAATACTCTGTACTCTGAAAATAAAGAAATAAATCAATAATAAATATACCAACTCTACTCAAATGCAGGCTATAATTCAATATTCACACTTTTAACTCAATAAATCATTAATGTGCTCAAATAAATCACCTCTCTGTTCAAAGAATCAATACACGGTTCAAATGAATCACCTCCCTGTTCAAAAGATCGTTACTCTGTTCAAATGAATCGTTCGCTACTCAAAAGATTCGGTTTGCTGTCCAAAAGATTTGTTTCGCTTTTAGATGATTCGTTCCACCGTTTGCCGTTCACAGTTCAATACCAAGGATTTCGTGAAAGAGAACTGTTGATTCTCTTAGCTCAGTTCCAGTAAAGGTTTTCCGTTGAGGATTTTAGGAAAAGTAAGAAGGAAAACCGGAAGGTCGCGATGAGTCCGAGTCTCGTTTCTCCAAACAATCAAAAGAACTCTCCTACCAGTCTGGTGGCACAAACACACATTCTAACAGGAGAGTCGGTTCCGTGGGTGGCTCGCCGTAAGTTTCTCCTCGAGTCCAACGTGAATTAGGGACTCATCACAGATGCTTCGACACACACAAAAAACCCAGCCTTGCAAAACACAAGGCAAATATCAATTAATAGAATGTCTTTAACAATAAATCTGATATGTACACTCTTCATATGCACATTTACTCAACATATATACACACATTGATCATAACATTCCTCAAATACCACATTTTTGACACTACTTGAAATCATGTTAAAATGAAAACAAAAATAAACACAAACTCACCAAGGAAATCACTCAAAATCAAAGCGAAAACCCAGGAAAACTCCAGGTGGCACTCGTGTGCAGATTTCACTCTCATATACAAATGACGCTTTTTCTCTCAATCCTTAATCAAAAATATATTACATAAATCATTGCAGCATCTTATTAATGGTAAAATTGCACAGTTAATACGAGTTTAGAACATTAAAAGATATAAATCTAATAGTTTTCTACTGATAATACAATAACAACTTACTTCTCTCACTCCCTTGCAAACACTGAATCACCATAGCAACAGTAAACACAAACTAACAGACAAGAGAGATTTGTTATTGTTTGTAAAGTTGTTCTGCTGCTATAGCAGAAGGCACGATGATGTCATTCTAAAGCACTACTCCCTTGAATGCTGTATAATACTCTTTTATAAATTATTTATATAAATAAATAATTTTAATGTATATTATTTAATCGAGTATTCTGCCAGTGTTTTTTCTCATATTTATAAGGGTATTTCTATTTTTTCTATTGCTTTGTACTACCAACTAGTAACCTGGGTTATCCGGGTTACATTCTCCCCGCCTGGAATCTATGCAGGTCCCTCTGCATCTTTTAGGCTGCGTAACGGCAGCAGAAGGGAACATTTTCTGCATTAAAAGAGAGGCTTCTCTGGGGCAATCAGACTCCTCTAAAGATGCAGTGACTGCTGTACTGAGACCTTGTAGTAAGGATTGTATAACCAGAGAAAGAGGATTCCCTAATTGAGAGTACTGTAGCCTTTGTGGTGGCTCACGGTGTCTTTGCGAACGTCTCAATGTATTTCTTTCAACCTGATCGATCACTGCCTGGCCACTGTGAAGATTTCTCTGATCAGCTTCATCATCTATTTCACTCAATATTTCCAGTTCATCTCTCTGTTCCAATAGTTCTTGATCATTTACTACAGGTACGTTTCTCAACATATCTGGTCTAACAGAATCCATTACAGGTGTATTCTCTCTTTCAGGTTCACTCATGGGACAGTTTTCATCTTCAGGTAAGTAAGGTAAGTTCTCTTGTGGTATCTCTATTGCAGGACAGTCATTGATTTTACTTTTCACGACTCTTGTTTTACTAGAAAGTTCTGCAATCGGCCTGTCTCTTGAAGGCTCAACATGTCTTGGATTGAAGAGGATTCTGCTCTCTACTTTTGGTAACTGTCTACGTGAGTAGTGATCCATTGAATCATCCTCAGAGTCAGAATTCTCAGTCATAGTATCAGGTTCTCTTGCACTAGTGTTTGCTCGAGTTCTAGGTCTGCGGGGTGGTTTAGGTTTTACTGGCTCAGGCATGCTTTCTTGTAAGAATCCACAGGGCAGCAGCAAGTCTCGATGCAGTGTGCGAAGTGGGCCATCCCTGCCTTCTGGACTAACAGTATAAACAGGTAAGTCTCCCGCCTTCTTTAACACAACATAGATTTCTTTCTCCCACTTATCAGCCAATTTATGCTTTCCTCTTAGCTTGACATTCCGTACTAGAACACGATCTCCAACCTCAAGGAATGAGGTGACTACTCGCTCATCAAATCGTTTCTTGTTCCTTCTTGCTAATTTTGAGGCATTCTCAGTAGCTATTCTATAGCTTTCCTCTAAGCGATCTTTCAGATTTCTCACATAAATGGAATGAGATGGGGATGACCCAGTAGCAGGTAAACCAAATGCTATGTCTACTGGCAGCCGAGGCTGTCTCCCAAACATCAGCTCGTAAGGTGAGAATCCTGTTGTGTCATTACGAGTGCAATTGTAAGCATGGACTAATGGTTTAACAAAGTCTTTCCAATAGGTCTTTTGTTTGTCCTCCAGGGTCCCTAACATTTGGAGCAATGTTCTGTTGAAACGTTCTACAGGGTTGCCTCTGGGATGGTAAGGCGTAGTTCTTACTTTTTGTATTCCTGCTATGTCACACAGTTCTTTGATTATTCTTGACTCAAAGTCGGGCCCCTGATCACTCAGAATTCTTTCAGGAAACCCGTAATGGATGAAAAAGTTGTCCCATAAGCATTTGGCCACAGTTTCAGCTTTCTGGTTTCTAGTGGGCACTGCAACAGCATACTTGGTGAAATGATCAGTAATTACAAGGATGTCTTTAGTGTTGCTTCGATCAGGCTCTAGTGACAAGTAGTCTATGCAGACTAGTTCAAGGGGTCTGCTGGTTGTGATATTCACCAGGGGTGCAGCCCGCTCAGGAGGGGTCTTTCGTTTTACACATCGCTCACAGGTCTTTACTTTCTCTTCCACAGTTATTGCCATTTTTGGCCAGTAAAAACGGGCTCTAGCCAGGTCCAAAGTCCTTTCAATTCCGAGATGCCCCATGTCATTGTGCAGATTTTTTAATACATTTCCTCTGAGCTTTTTGGGCAAGGCCAACTGATACAATACGCCTCTTGGGTCCTGTCTCTTTCTAAATAAGATTCCATTCTTGAACTCAAAGCGGTCCCACTCTCTTAGCCACAAAGCTACTTCTGCAGGCTCTACTTTCCCATGAGGTTTCTTTCCAGAATCAAGGTGCCTAATTACTTTTTCAAGCACTGGATCAGTTCTTTGACATTCTTTTAACTCTTCCTCTGACATTTGGGGAAGTACTGGAAGGCCTCCTGCCTCCTGCTGGAATTCTTGGGGTACTGCATCAACACTTTGGGACAGTGATTCTACCACAGTAAGTTGAGAATACGGTAGGTTAGAATCACCACAGCTCTGATATACTTGGTGTCGTTCACAGAGGGCTTTTACTGCATCGGGCAAGATAACTTGTTGTTCTGTCTCAGCTAAGTGATGGAGAGTGAATTGTTTGATTCTTTCACGTTCTTTCTGAGAGGCGAAATCATCAATCTGTTCATCATGGGGCCGTCTTGAGAGTCCATCTGCATCTAGATTTCTTTTGCCTGCACGATACTGGATCTTAAAATTGAATGTTGACAGGCTGGACAGCCATCTGTAACTGGTTGCATCGAGTTTTGCAGATGTTAATATGTAGGTGAGTGGGTTGCTGTCTGTAATCACAGTGAACTCTCCTCCATACAGATAGTCACTGAATTTGGCTGTGACTGCCCACTTGAGTGCAAGGAATTCTAATTTGTGAGCGGGGTACTTTGCTTCACTTTTAGTTAGTCCCCTACTTGCAAAAGCAATCACCCTCATTCCACCTTCCTGCTCTTGATAAAGAGCTGCTCCAAGTCCAACAGTGCTGGCATCAGTGGTCAACACATAGGGGAGTCTAGGATCTGCGTATCCGAGGACTGGAGCAGAGGTCAGCTTCTCTATGATTGTATTAAATGCCCCCTGACAATCCTGGTTCCATCGCTCTCCAAACTGTTCTTTAGGATCCAGGTAAGGTGTACTTTTTGGGGGGTTTCGTTTCTGATTTTTCTGCAGTGGGGGATATCCAATAGTAAGGTCGTTAAGGGGTCTTGTGATTTTTGAGAAGTCTTGAACGAACCTTCTGTAGTATCCTGCAAATCCAAGAAAAGATTTCAGTTCTTTAAGGTTTTTAGGTCTTGGCCAGGTTTTGAGAGCTTCAATTTTGGTTGGATCTGTTTCAACACCATTCTGAGAGACTATGTGGCCTAAGTACTGGACTGATGTTTGGAAAAACTTGCACTTCTTGGGAGAAAGCTTTAATCCGTATTCTTTTAGTCGTGTCAGGACTTGCAAGAGTTTGGCTTTGTGCTCTTCTAATGTCTTGGAAAAGACAATAAGGTCGTCTATGAAAACTAGGACGTCTTTTCTGTTAAGATCACCCATGCATCGCTCCATCAGCCTCTGAAATGTACTTGGTGCATTAGTGACTCCTTGAGGCATTCTGTTGAACTCATAGAATCCTAAAGGACAGACGAATGCAGTCTTTGATTTATCAGCCTCTTCCATCTCAATTTGATAAAAGCCTGATTTTAAGTCGAGAACTGAAAACCATTTGGAGCCAGATAGAACAGAAAAGGCTTCCTCCAAATTAGGCAGGGCATATGCATCTTTTACAGTTTGCGAGTTTAACTTTCGGAAGTCAATGCAGAGGCGTACATCATTGTTTTTCTTTCTTACTACTACAATTGGAGAAGCAAAAGAGGATTCAGATTCTCTGATGATGTTTGCATCAAGTAGTTCTTTAAGATGCCGTCTTACAGCATCGACATCCTGGGGATGGATAGGCCGAGCACGCTGCTTGAATGGGGTGCTGTCACTGAGATGGATATGGTGTTTTACTTTGTTTGTGTGGCCATAATCTAAGTCATGAAGTGCAAATACATCTTGCATGGAGTTCACAAGATCAGTTATCTTTTCCTTCCAATCATTTGATAACGGAGAGTCACCGAAGTCAGGGATGATTCTATTTTGCGCAGGACTTGTAACTTTGCTCACAGCATTTACTGGTTTTCTTCCCTCAATCACACTTTGTACAGCATGTACTTCGGCCAATACTGCTTTTGGAGGAATAGTTAAATCAATTTGTGTCTCATTTCTTAGCACTACTGGTATTTGGACATTGCGTTTTGCAGGTAGAGAATGCAAACTGCTTGCCACAAGTAATCCACCAGGCAAAGATGACGATACTGAGGGTTCAATTGTTACACAGGTCTCTGAGAGTGGCCCAATAACTTTGACACATCCATTAAGAACTACAGTGCTTCCAGCTGCTATCACTTCAGGCATGTCTCCTTTTATTTTCACTTGGCCCAGGACATTCACACTAGCCTGCTGCATTCTTGCTTCTAGAACTTTTATCACAGCTTGATACCCTTGATAATGTGACATAACTCTGGGCTTGACTGTTTGAGCATGACCAGCATATAAGACATCTAGGGTGTTAGTGCCAATAAGGATTTGGGGTCTTTGTGTCAGGTCTGGGACAACTAGGGCCAATGTTGGAACTTCGGCCTCAGATCCTAAAAACTCTTGTGGAAACTTTAGAGTCAGTTCAACATATCCAAGGTAAGGAACAGCTTGGCCGTTTGCCCCTTCAACCTCCAACAGATGATTCAACGGCTGCATAGGATGCCGTGACAGGTAGCGGTTGTAGAAAGACATGGGGACTGTTGTGACTTGAGACCCTGTGTCTAGCAAGCAATTCACTTCCTTTTCTTCAATTTTGACTCTAGCAGTGCACTTCATTCCCACTAGTCCGGCTGGTAACTTTAAGGAGTTCCTGGTATCTGTATGCTTATTAAGTGCCTGTTGATTATTTGGGCTTTGTTTTCTCTTAGTCCCCATCCGCCCTGCGATAGAGACTGATTTTAGTTTAAAGGCACTGTGGCTCCTCCATTTCTAAGATCCCACTCAGCTTGTTTCTCTCTTAAATTTTGTCTCTTTTCTTCAACTCTAAATGGGTTTGGTGCATTTTCACAGTAAATGGCAAGATGACCATCATCTCCACAGCGAAAGCAATACCATGGTCTGGGTCGATTGGTTTTTAATTCAGTGGTTTTTTGCCTTCCATTTCTCTCTCGACTGACACCAAAATCACTAGGATTATTGCTCTGTTGAGGGGATTTCTCAAACTGCTTTCTCTGTGCTCCAGAAGTGGCAAGTTGGACTTTAAGCTCTGCTATCTGTCCTTTTAGTTGCTGAAGCTCACTTGCCTCAGTTCTCTCCCTTACTTCCTGGTCAGCTGACGTTTTGATGGCTGTGATTTGGCTTTGGAGAGCCATAATCTCCTTTTTCAAAGCATCAGCTTCAGATGTTTCAGGACACTGGGTTTTACTTTTCTGTTTAGAGACTTTCTGTTTTGGATTGTCAAATGCTGGAATATTAGTTGCATCCACTTCAAGTGAGTTATTAAAGTGAGCAGACTGTTGGTGAGTTATTGTTCTTAATTTGAGTGTGGTTGGTGAGGGTCTGCCCAAACCAAGATGCTTTCTCATTCTCTCTTCTTTTGAAGTTTTCTTCTCCTCAGCTGTTCTTAAGAGTACTGCTAACTCAGCAAAGGAGAGTGGATCAGCTTTTATTCTCTCTAGCTGCAATTCAACTATCAAGGCATTGTCCCAGCAGCCACGGCAGAACTGTTTCAGGAGATAACGGTCTCGTTCACTCTCCGCAATCCCTCCACGCCTAATAGTAGTGCACAGGAGCACATACAATCTATGAAGATAGGCAGATGATTTTTCACCAGGATCCTGCAGAGTGTTTATGAACTTTGCTAATAATTCATCTCCATCTTCCACTGAACCGTAAACAGACTCTAGTAACCTCAGACACTCTGATGCTGGAGCATTGGGGCTCACATGCTTAATGACATCTGAAGCAGGCGGTAACAGGCTGTCTAGAATTTTTTGCATTTTATGTGACTCAGAAAGGGATAACTCATTCAACAAATAGTCAATGCTTGTCCGCCATGTGTCGAAGTCAGGCTCATTACCTGGACGAGGCATCCTTCCAGAAAAGGCTTTTAAGCGGAAAGAAGCACTGTGTTGGGGCACTGTTTCACTCATCTTCACAACATGTTCCATAATTACTCTCTGAATGTCTGGGGGGTGCATAGAGGATATAGGAATTCTCACAGATACAGAATTGGCTTCTGTTAAACTATGGGGCGATGTAGTACTCATGTTCACCTTGGCTGGGTTGTTATTATCAATTTTTAGAGCAGATGGCTTGAAACTTCCAGTTCGCTGAGGGGTGTTAGTTACACTTGTCAAGACTTTTGTGCTGGATTTTAAATTTTCAAGTCCACAATCTTCTCTGTGTGATGCATCATCCAAATGTGTCACCCCATTCATTTTCATTGAATTTTGCTTAATGATATCTTGTCGGGATTCTACATTTTTATCCTCTAGTGACTTTAGTTGCTTTGCTGTGTCGCTAGATGTGGCGGTGCTGTAAGCAGTACTCAATTTGTGTATGCGGAATATAACGCTCATATCAGTAGGGCTTACGATAGTCAAAGGCAATTGAGGCTCAATGTTGCAAATGGCGGAGTTGTGTGAAAACTCAACAACTGCATTATGATGAAATACAGACTGCGGATCATCAATCAGAAAGTTTTGCCGTATAGAACCAAATCTCAAAAGGTAGGATTCTACGACTTCATCGGTTTCAGTTAGGGTTAAACCACTAATAATCACTGCATTTTCTATTTTAACGTCTTCTCGTTCTATGACATCCATTGTAATGTTATATTTTCACTATATATGCGTATTTCAATAATTATTCACCTCAAAAGCTGCTGCCTTCTCGCTCCTGGCTGGCTCGCCAAGATTGTAGCAAGTACGATTGATTTGTCGCGATAGCGTATTTTTCAATGTGGGCCAATTGGTCAGAAGAGAAAGAACGGCTACTGGAGAGAGAAAAACAGCACAGCAGGTGAGTGAATAATCAGACACAGTCAGTTTTTTCCTTCAATATAGTTTATATAATTAGAAATATGTTATGAGTTTGTGAATTTCTGTCCAATAAGCATAAGTATTTATGTATATATAGGTTCGATTATAAATTATAATAATGAAAAGTAAATAGTTTTCTCTTTTTTTCTTTACACAGATGAACGTGAAGTCAATATACAGTTAAAACAAAGTTGTGATCAAGACAGTTGAGAAATTTCAAACACTTGTACAAAATAAAAATAAAAATCTTAGAAAGCTACAACACTGTGTTACCCTTTGTATAACACAAAGTAAAGAAGGCAATACATTTGTGATAAAAAATACTCTGTACTCTGAAAATAAAGAAATAAATCAATAATAAATATACCAACTCTACTCAAATGCAGGCTATAATTCAATATTCACACTTTTAACTCAATAAATCATTAATGTGCTCAAATAAATCACCTCTCTGTTCAAAGAATCAATACACGGTTCAAATGAATCACCTCCCTGTTCAAAAGATCGTTACTCTGTTCAAATGAATCGTTCGCTACTCAAAAGATTCGGTTTGCTGTCCAAAAGATTTGTTTCGCTTTTAGATGATTCGTTCCACCGTTTGCCGTTCACAGTTCAATACCAAGGATTTCGTGAAAGAGAACTGTTGATTCTCTTAGCTCAGTTCCAGTAAAGGTTTTCCGTTGAGGATTTTAGGAAAAGTAAGAAGGAAAACCGGAAGGTCGCGATGAGTCCGAGTCTCGTTTCTCCAAACAATCAAAAGAACTCTCCTACCAGTCTGGTGGCACAAACACACATTCTAACAGGAGAGTCGGTTCCGTGGGTGGCTCGCCGTAAGTTTCTCCTCGAGTCCAACGTGAATTAGGGACTCATCACAGATGCTTCGACACACACAAAAAACCCAGCCTTGCAAAACACAAGGCAAATATCAATTAATAGAATGTCTTTAACAATAAATCTGATATGTACACTCTTCATATGCACATTTACTCAACATATATACACACATTGATCATAACATTCCTCAAATACCACATTTTTGACACTACTTGAAATCATGTTAAAATGAAAACAAAAATAAACACAAACTCACCAAGGAAATCACTCAAAATCAAAGCGAAAACCCAGGAAAACTCCAGGTGGCACTCGTGTGCAGATTTCACTCTCATATACAAATGACGCTTTTTCTCTCAATCCTTAATCAAAAATATATTACATAAATCATTGCAGCATCTTATTAATGGTAAAATTGCACAGTTAATACGAGTTTAGAACATTAAAAGATATAAATCTAATAGTTTTCTACTGATAATACAATAACAACTTACTTCTCTCACTCCCTTGCAAACACTGAATCACCATAGCAACAGTAAACACAAACTAACAGACAAGAGAGATTTGTTATTGTTTGTAAAGTTGTTCTGCTGCTATAGCAGAAGGCACGATGATGTCATTCTAAAGCACTACTCCCTTGAATGCTGTATAATACTCTTTTATAAATTATTTATATAAATAAATAATTTTAATGTATATTATTTAATCGAGTATTCTGCCAGTGTTTTTTCTCATATTTATAAGGGTATTTCTATTTTTTCTATTGCTTTGTACTACCAACTAGTAACCTGGGTTATCCGGGTTACACTAGTGCGTTTTAGTTTGAAAACACACAAGTTTTGCTACGGTTACGCCATCCGTCCACACTACGCCGGAGTTCTCGAGCGTCGAAAACGGAGCTTTTTGAAAACGCTGGAAAGGCCGTTTTCATTCTAAAACGCTCCTGCTCCGTCTCAGTGTGGATGGGGAAAGACGGAGACATCTGAAAACGGAGGCGGGGCTGCAAACGTTCGCCTATCTGATTGGGGCTTTTCCTCAATATTAAGTAGCCCACACACAGTTCAGTCTCGCATCCTCTTCTTGTAAGTTCAGACTTCGCAAGTTTGTTTAAGGCTGCAGTCTCCCCCTTCTCAGTTTGATATGGAAAACATACCGAGGACACGGGTAAATCTTCAAAGGGAACAGTGTACTTTATAACTTCATTCACATCACCTTGGCTACGTTGTTTCACTTTCTCAACAATAAAATGTAAACATGATTTAAGGAACTGCCTATTTTTATTTTAATATTAACAACTTAACAGACAGCAGAAATGTTGAGGCGTCGTGCTGCATAATGAGCGTCATCTTCACTGTGTGGATATTTATAACAAAACGGAGCCGATAACAACTGCCTCCTTTCAATTTCAGTGAAAATACGAAACGCACCCTCTCTTTTGCTGAATATCAGTTTTGATAAACGATAATTATAAAAGTATAACATACAATAAGTTTATACATTGTAGGAAATAAAGACGAGCGATCAATCAATGTACCTGGATTAATCATTAACTTATCTTTGCGCTTAACCAAAACATGTTACCCGTGAATAAGTAACTTAATAGATTCCAATGACCAAAGTCAGGGAATTGCCCTATGTCGTTAGATAAAGACAACAACATGAATGAAATATCACGTTCAGCAAATATAGTGAGATTAGATCCAGCGGGAGATACGTGATGAGCAGTCCGACAAGCAGAGCTCTCATCTGGGTAGAAATGCTTGAGCGCTTGCCCGAGAGTGTGAGTGTGGTCACGTGATGTGTGTTTTCAGCGTTTTGGTGTGGACGGAGAGCTGTTCAGAAACGCTGGGTAAAACGCGAGTGTGGACGCGGATCGTTTTCATTCTACAACGCCGTTTTAAAACTAAAACGCACTAGTGTAAACGGGTCCTAAAGCAGATCCCAGTTGAGTCAAGCCGCATAGATGCTGTGCTTTGAACTGTGTCGAAAGTTGGTGTTATTTTCCACACCCAAAGATGAGTTTGTGACGAGTCAGTGGTTAAAGTTTATTTTCGCAAAAAGGCCTCAGCATTATAGCCCCAGCCTTGTGCTGTGTTCCCATCCTTTTTCTGATGTGTGCTACACCAATCTACATGCTTACAAAGAGGATTCGTCGGCTGTTTGTTAAAAGAAGTATCAGAAAAGACTTTATGGGACTTTGTCAGAGCTTGACTTGAACTTTCAGTATACAGTTCATGGATCAGTTTCTTCCTCCATTTCACAAGTGTAAGTAAGTTTGATTAAAATGGTCGCCTCCTTGTTATCTTTAGCTTACAAATTATGTATTTAATTGTATTTTGTAACTGCGCTCGTGTCTGTTTATATTCTCAAATCGCCTCTAAAGCCATGTTGAAAACTTGATGCATGCCACTTTGTTTACGGATTTACAGAAATCGCAAGTTGGGAAAAATAATTTCCGGGAGAGACAGGGATAATTTGCGTGAGGTTGCGGGAGGAGGGGGAGGTGCAGCCCGACATATCTGAAGAGCGAGGTGTGATGTGGTGAAGAGGGGTGCAAGATGTATTTGAGGACTTGGCAAGAGACACGCGATTTCCGGAAAATTATCATTCATTTGCATCCGGGAGTCTCTATACATTTGCGGGAGACTCTCGGAACTTCCGGTAGACTTGGGATGTGTGGATTTAAATGCATTTGTTAGCTTGCGATCCACTGCCATTTGTCTTTGCTATGGCAGCTGTTCCTACACACATGCATTGGTCAAATTTAAAAAAAGTTCAGCTTTTGGCACTGTGTGAATTAATACTGAATGTGTGTCACTGTTTTACTTACATGTATGGTTAAGAATAGAGCAATCTGCTGGTGTTTAACTGCATTGGTGAGCACAGGTCTCGCGCTGAACACAGTCGACCAATCACAACAGACTGCGTCATTGGACAAATCAGCGTAGATTACAAAGCACTAAGGAGAGATTTGGGAACAAATGAATCACTGAATGAATTATATGGGAGTCGTTGGGATAATTAGGTAAAAATAAATGCATATTATAAGACAATGAAAGTGTTTTTGGAAATCTTGTTGGAGCCACTTAAAACCAAGATAAGACAATTTTTAATGCATAATAGGGGCTTTTTAAAATAAATTAAAATCAGAATGAGATTTATTTTTTTTTATTTAAAAGTTGCACAAATTTGCCTTACACAGAATAGTTTGCATTTTTGCCAGACTAATCATGAAATAATCTATTGTTTTGCCCCATCTGCTCTGCTGAATAAGCGTCCATCTTTTCTGCTGTGTAAAATCGATGTGTTCAGTGAAGTGCAGTTGTATCTCAGCTCCTTTTAAAGAGCAGGAGGGACCCAAATGCAGCTCGGCTCTGATTCATCTGTCGTTTCATTTGCAGATTTCTCTCAAGGTGTCTCTCTTGAGTGAACAGTATTAAGTAATGAAAGCTTAATTGAGCGAGAGCTGTGAGGACAGTAATGCAGCAAGCAATGAATCTTTGTAATGTAAGACTGGGGCTTATGCAGCTTGAGTGACCTGGATTTAAAATATTATTTCTTTTCCTTTTTGGTGTATCCTTGACTGGGCCATAAATTAGACAAAGTACACAGATGAAATGAAATAGCTTAACTTTAGGAGATTCTGAGCCAGTGAAATAGCGCTATTATAAATTATATTGATTAGGTTCAGGAAATTAGTTTGTTAAAAATACAGATAAATTTAGCTTGAGATCTGAGCGGTTAATGTAGTTAAATATTAAGTAGTTCAGGTTTTAACGTGGCAGCACTGTGGCACAGTGAGTAGCACTTGCGCCTCGCAGCAAGCAGGTCACTGGTTCGAGCCTCGTCTGGGTCAGTTGGCGTTTCTGTGTGGAGTTTGCATGTTCTCCCCATGTTCGCTCCGGGTGCTCTGGTTTCCCCCACAGTCCAAAGACGTAGTATGGGTGAATTGGGTAGGCTAAATCGTCCACCGTGGATGTGTGTGAATGAATGTTTCCTAGTGATGGGTTGCAGCTGGAAGTGCATCTGCTGCGTAAAACATATGCCGGATAAGTTGGCGGTTCATTCCGCTGTGGCGACCCCTGATTAATAAAGGGACTAAGCCAAAAAGAAAATGAATGAAGGAATGAATGAATGAGTTTTTAAAGTGCTTTATAAATGCAAAACGCATAATACACTGTACAGTTTTTTTTTTACTTTTCCATAGGTGTATTTATATTTTATCATGCAATTTTTTTCTCCAAACACCTTTTACAGAAAATAAGCCCAAAAAAGCTTATTTGATCCATCAAAAAGTCATCCAAAGTTATTCAGCTAAAACATTTTAGCATTTGTATCATTACATATCCCTTATTATAACATTAACATATTTAACATATAAACTTTTAAGCTCAGAATCTCACAATCATTCAGAACGCAGATAGAACCCTATAATTCCAAGGTGACGATATGTAATGTTCATTGTGTGAGGCAATGCAAATACAATGCAAGTAGCTGATGCAAATGACCCACAAATAACAGTGCAGCCCTATAATTGGTCCGGGTTACCAGGGACTCTTTTTGCCGATGGACAAGTGTCGATATGTGACTGCAGAAGACTAAATTAGGCTCCATTAAGTTCCTTACTTTGTTTTCATATCGCCGCATACACATCACTTTGATTTCAGTTGTCAAAGAGAGTAAGAGAAAGACTTCACAATAACTCTCTAAGTGTCATTTTAGTTCACTTCCAAGTGAAAATAGTAATTAAATAATTCACTCTGTCTATTTTTTTCCAGAAGAGTTCACAGTTAGCTCTTCCATCATGTTCTGTGGCTGACTTGACTGGCTTTGCTTCTGTCTCCCACTATCCTGATCCAGAGACGCAATTCCAGCTTCTCGAGATCTCATTTGATAAGGCTCATTATCAGATTTAATGTGGTTTTAAAAAAAATAAATATGCTTGACTGCCTCTTTGCTATTTTGAAAATACAGATATTATTTAGGTTGGCCACTACGCCATTATTTATTTTCACACACACACACACACATGCAGGCATTCACCACAAGTTAATCACGAATTAATTAAAATAAACACCGGAAAACAAAACATGAATATCTGGCATTTTTCGCAAAAGATCCGGCAAGGTCAGGCTAAAATAAAGCACTTAGGCTACGTTCACACTGCGAGACTTAGTGCTCAAATCTGATTTTTTGCATGGCTGTTCACACTGCTCTTATAAATGTGGCCAATATCAGATTTGAAGTGTGAACAGATCATGGTCCTAAACTGACCCGCATGTTCAAAAGTGCATTACAAAGAGCACAAAATGTCTAATTATCTGCACACGTGAGTGCTGCATGAGTAGGCACGCTGTCAGATCATGCTTATATGATTATTATCCTTTTCACAGACAACCGCGGTGTAATTCATAAACTGTAAATGATTGCTCTGCTACCACTAATGTGTATTTGCATTTGAGACTTAAAATAAGTCTCCTGTAATAAAAAATAAAAATAAAAAAAAACACTGATCGTTTGTGATTTATGAAGCGCAGTGCGTGGCGCTCTAACCACTGGTGTAGGGTGTAGGGTGACTCATCAAGGGTTAATGAGCAGGCACAAACTGAGCTGTGAAGGCGGAGTTGGTTTATCTCCGTTTGCGTAGTTATTTAATTTTACTTCGTTATAAACAGCAGACACATGCAGAAGTGGGGTTTGGGTGCTCAAGCTCCTGCCCTTTTTTTTTCTCTCGGAGAGAAAGTTCTTCCTCATTTGCACCCAAATCCCCTATCCGCAACACCCACAACGCTTTTCGGCTTCGCGATCAGCCCGTGCCTCAATCGTTAACCAGATTAGTTAACAAGCACCAGTTATGCCTTAAAATCTTTTTCAACATGAACAACCAACTTTCTGTAGTGCTGTAATCGCCCTGTGTGCTATTCTACTGTGCTGCTGAGGAGTAGATGATGTTTGCAGCACAGAATAATGACGCATGTCACTCAAAGATTACGTAAAAGTCACATGAAATCCAACATAACCGTTCACACTGCGGTCGCATTGCAGAACATCAGATCTGTGTCTGATTTAAGACCACAATTGAAAGTGGTACAGATCTGACTTGAAAAGATCAGATTCCATGCGGTTTGGGCTGTTCACACTGTCATCACCTGAGTCACATGAGGGGGAAAAATCGGATTCATGCCACATTTACCTGCTGTGTGAACGTAGCCTGATTTATATGAATTTATCTATGTATAATTTCCCTCTAGGCAGCAACTTAAAAATCTTTATTTTTGAAGTACGAAGAATGTAGAATAGAAATTAGCCAGCCAGCCGTGCACAGATGAAAACACTCCATGGCAATGCTGCTGTAACTTTCACTCATTGAGAAATGTTGCTCTGCCTGCATCAAGCCCAGCTGATGTCCCGCCCCCCGAGAGCCTTATTCCCCATCGTGATTGGTAGGTTCATTCAGCTCCGCACACAACAGTGTAAAGTGTCATAGATATCAAACTCGCGGGCTGCTCTAACATTAAACTTTCAAATTAAGGTGGGGGTCACAAACTATTGTCCCATGTGCTGTGAGTTTGAGACCCCTGGTCTAAATATTTGTAAAACTTTCTAAATGCGTAGAGTTCAGAAGACGTTTTTTTTTTTTTTTTTAGCTTTTTTGTTTATCTTAAGCGGACCCAGTACGGGGTCCGTGACGTCATCGACTTTCCTTTTAAGATTTAAAGGGCTAGCATTGCACCAGACCTCCTTAAGTAGTTTCGTTTGAAAGTGTAGAAGCTATATTTTATGCACAAATGCATCATTTTGGTTTTTATTCTACTGTACAAAAGTTATTTACGCTTAAATACACAGTATTTTGGAGACCAGAGCTAGGTATTGAACATTGGTTCATTTCCATATTTTTTATATGGTTCATATATGACACCTGTACAAGTTATAGCTCAAATAAAAGCTCTTGCTGGTGCTCATATGGTTCTAGCGTTCTTTTTACTGAATTATATATTTACATATCAAACAGTTGTCAAATGAATCACAGTTTTTTTATGGTACAGAAGGGAAAACATTACATTTATGATCAATAGGCAGCCCCAAATTGCACAAACAGCTGTCATCTCTTTCTTTATGCTGTGCGCTTCAGGGCCATTTCTCCTCTGTTTTTGAAGTGATGTGTATAAGTAATCCTTTTATATGTCTGACGTGGTCCAAACAAAGTGAATTATGTTTGATCAAACAAAAGGATAGTGAAATATGAAAACAATGATCAATCCCTGTGGTTTGGAATACAATAACTTTTGCATAGATTGTGGTAGAGACAATGTTCTTTTTTACTATGATTAAAGACATGTGAAGGATCCACCAAAATTAATTACAGCAACTTAAACTCAAAATCCAGGCTGAAACCCCAAAATAGCATTTGACTTTAGGAGGTTGAGGAAACGAAAACAGTTTTGATGCTAGCAAACAAGGCACAAAGTAAGTACTTTCTGGACATTTTAATTGTGTCTTTTTAATAAAATAAAAAATAACACATATCAGCTTTTACATTTTAGACAGACCTGTGGTAAGTCTAGTTCTAGGTCTTTCGCACCATCTTTCAATTGCTTTTGCTTCTGTTTTATTGTTGAAAAAAAGTCAGACACACTCTTCATAACTAATGTATAAAACAGATTGATGAATAATCTCAAGCAGGGACAGAATGTTATTTTTCTGTTTACATCATAAATTTCAAATACCTTTATCTGCATTTTGCCAGTAAAGATTGCAATTTGGTAAGCAGAGATTGATCTATTCAGTTTTATAGCTGTTCCTGTCAAGCAAAACATAGTCAACAGGCGCCCAGGTACATCAAAATGAATGGTAATACATTCACTTTACAGGCATTTCTCCCATCATCTGCAGCAGGAATCAATCCAACATTGTTATCATTTGTTGACAAGATCCTTGCGTTTGCATCTATAATTCAAAAGACGAGCTCCGCTGGGCTTGGAAAAGGGAATCTTCTTGCTCTAAATGAATCAAAGTTGGACCGCTGGGATCCTGCATTGCTTTCCTCACAAATGAAATCTAAAAGATGAGGCATTAGCACTGCCACAGTTCAACAATTGCACTGCTTTTTTTGTATGATACATTCTCAATGAACACCTCAACTGTGTGGCATAGAGTGGATTCACAAAAAAACACAAGACCATCTCAATCAAACAGGAGAAGAGGATACTAATGAAAGAAAGGATATGGAGTGACAGTAACAGGAGCTGTGTGTGCTTTAAAACAGAATTGGGAGCGCAGAGGATGTGTAAAAGCCGAGATGAGAATTGGACTGATAACAGGCCTCTCAGAGCCTCTGTTCATCTCCCCTGTTCCCATCAGGCTTCGGGGGACATTTATTAAACAAGAACGCGCCATGTTGTGTCTCAAGCTACCTGATCCTTGCACTTTGGTTTCATTAATTTGACTGAATAATAGATCCCCTGCAGACTCTCTCTGTGGCTGTGGAAGGAGAGGAATTACTCAGGACTTAAAAACTTCATTAATAAGTAATTCTACACAGTCACTCTCTCTGTCTAAATCCAATACTGCTCACACACAAATATAAATAAACTGGAGAAGTCATGAGTCAAAAGTCAGTGAAAATTTAGTTTGAATGACATAGTTGTGGGATTTATTTTAACAAAGTTATTAAATTACCATTTAAAAAGCATAGTTCCAGTATTAACATTTGTTGAAATAAAGACAAAATGTTGGTGTGGATCTCACTGCTGCATCTGTGGCCAAGACAACAAGTCTTAGTGATGTATCAAGAACAGGTCTTTTGTGTAAACAACACACCACCAAGAAGGACAAACCACATCCAACAGGAGTAATTGTGGACGCAAAGGGAAGCTGTCTGTATGGGATGTCTGGGTGCTAACCTGGATTGTATTCAAAAACATAAAAACCACAGCTGGTCAACTCACTGCAGAATTAAAAGTGCACCTCAACTTTCCTGTTTCCAACAACACTGTTCATCGGGAGCTCCACGGGGTAAATAAGCATGGCTTGGCTGGAGTAGTCAAATCTATTTTCAATTGTTTCATTGCCAAACATCAGTTTCAACGGTGCCAGCAGCAAAAATCTTGGGCCGTGTACAATGAAAAACTTGTATTGTTCTCTGATTAGTCCACTTTTACTGTCTTTCCCACATTCGGGAGAGTTACGGTGTGGAGAAGCCCCCAAAAAGTGTACCACCCAGACTTTGGCATGCCCAGAGTGAACCATGGAGGGGGATCAATGATAATTTTGGTTTTGGGATGCAATATCAGGGCATTACCCAGGCCCAATTATTGTGCTAGATGGGCATGTCACTGCCAAGGACTACCGAACCATTCTGAAGGACCATGTGCACCCAATGGTTACAATGTTATGTAATGAATGGGATGCCATGTATCAGGATGGTAATGCACCAAATACTTACAGGAAGACTGGTGCTGAGTAGTTTGATGAACATGAAAATGAGGGTGGACATCTCCCATGTCCTGCACAGTCACTAGATCTAAATAATATTGAACCACTTTGGGGAGTTTTGGAGGAGCGAGTCAGGAATTGTTTCCTCCACCAGCATTATGTAGTTACCTGGCCACTATTCTGCATGAAGAATGGCTCAAAATCGCTCTAGCCACTGTGCAGGACTTGTTTGTTGGCCATAAAAGGAGGCCCATACTAATGCATTATTGTCGTCTAAAACCAGGAGTTTAATTTTTCATTGTCAAACCTCTGTGTATGCAGCTTAATTTTGCCGTCAGTTCAAATGATTTACTCAGGAACAAGTAATAGATTTATGAGGTCAAAGACACATAAACGCATTAAACATTTGATTTAAATAGCTTTAAAGATTGAAACATGTTTTGTTTACCTCTTGCTGGGTCCTGATTAACAACATTTGCAAAGACATGTTGTCCTGCCTCTAATGGCTCATTCAAAGTATAGTATATATTTATCTTTGAAGAGATACATTTTCAAAGGTATGTATTTCTCATGCATAAAGCACTAGCTGGGAGCCTGCTGGATATCCACAGTGATCAGTCAATCACAGAGCCACTGGGTACATGTTTCCTGGCAAAATTGTCATTTACCACCCAGTGTCATAAAGGCTCCCTGCATCTCATTTGAATTGATAAATATGCTATTATTGCAGACTGTACAAGTTTAATTGCAGTTTTATAAATTACTTTGGCAAAGCTAAAACAGTTAACAATTCGAATGATAGCAGTGCTAGAGCATGTATTCTTGGCTTGCCAAAATGTGCTAATGGTCAGTAATATATCAAATTAAGTGTTTATTATTTTTTTGCTTAAATGTTTCTTTCAATATCTATATAGCAAACTTGAGAGTAGACTTTTAGCATGCATGCACATTTTTAAAACAAATTTTTAAAAATGTAATTATACAATTATATTTTTTTATAAAACAGTTTTAATTTATTTAAATATATATATAATTTATATATTAAAATGTAACTTATTTATGTGACATTAACGCATTTTTTTCAGTATTCATGTTATGATCTGTTGTGCCACTTAATTTTGAGAAAACTGTAATGTAATTTTTTAAAATTTTATTTATTTATTAGTAAAAAAGTTTGTAAGAACAGCATGTAAATCTAAATATTTAAACCATTCTAAATGAAGTTTCACAAACTAATTTCGAGAGGAGCACGTGATATGATTGACTGGATCTGGCCACTCATCTACACTCATTAGCTAGCCAATCAGATTGATCCAAACTCACTATAAGTATTCTCGAAGAAACCCCCCATCCACCCATTCTCCTCCTTTCCTCTTTTGCCGAGGGGAGCTCTCGATAACACCTGACCTTGTAGTCCCCTCACATGCTCTATGGACCTGGTGGGAGCCCCGGGCTCAACTATCTCAGAGCTCAGGGTTCTCTCCCAGGACAGCATGCCAAACCTGCTAACTTGCTAACAAGTTGTCAAACAGTATCTAAGTGTGAACTCTTGAAATGGCTTTATTGTCCTTTTGGATTCTTTTAATGCATCCTTGCCAGCGAACCAGCGACCTTCTTTGTGTGAGGCGACAGTGCCACCGTGCTGCCCTAAATACAATTATTATTATTCATTCATTTATTCTCTTTTTGGCTTAGTCCCTTTATTAATCTGGCGTCGCCACAGCGGGATGTACAGCCATATGTTTTACACAGTTGATGCCCTTCCAACTGCAAGCCATCACTGGGAAACATCCATACACTCTCATTCACACACATACACTACGAACAACTTAGCCTACTCAATTCACCTACAGTATACCACATATTTTTGGACTTGTGGGGGAAACTGGAGCACTCGGAGTAAAACCCATGCGAACATGGGGAGAACA
The DNA here is from genome assembly GCF_052040795.2 of Danio rerio. Lineage (NCBI taxonomy): Eukaryota > Metazoa > Chordata > Actinopteri > Cypriniformes > Danionidae > Danio > Danio rerio. Next base: position 38,090,045 of record NC_141022.1, read on the forward strand.
TGCAAACACCACACAGAAATGCCAACTGACCCAGCTGAGGTTCGAACCAGCAACCTTCTTGTTGTTAGACGATTGTGGTACTCACTGCACCAATGTGACGCTCATTATTATTATTATTATTATTATTATTATTATTATTATTATTATTATTATTATTATAACCAAAAACACTTCTGAACAAACGTTTAGATGTAAGTATTAGCAAAAGTGAATCTGTTGCAGTAAATGTCTCTAATTTACATATTCTACAACATGTAATTGACTTTCAAGAAAATCTATTTTTCTCTTGTTAGTCATCAGTGTTGCAAATCCAATAATAGTCTGCTTAATGCAGAATTTAAGGTCACTTATAATTCATTAGTTGACCTTTGGGCACATAATCACTGGCATTGTCAGTTTATTGATAAATAAGGCTTCACACAAAATGTAAAATCCTGTCAGATGGTTTCTTTTGCCTTTTTCATGCATTGTCTTCCCGGTCATAACACATTTGTTTCCGTTTTTGCGTTCTTCCTCTGTATTTGTGTCAGTCTCATCATGTTCTCAGGGTACAGTCACATCACTCCCATGAACCCAAATCATGACAGACATAACTGCGGTTCGGCCTGACAGTCCTGATCAGCTGAACCCAGAGTGATTAGATCCGTCTGAGCCATGAGCATTAGTGCTGAGGACGGCTAACATGGGGAATCTGCTGTGCATGCATATAATACAAAAACACTGCATGTCTGGAGAATCGCCTTACTGATGGAAACATGACAATGAGGTCATGAAGGGGATTAATATCAGTCACAGAGAGGGATGATTAGAATACAGATCAAGCCATGATGCTGATGTGTGCAAGGTAACGGCAAAGTATACTGTAAAACCGAAACTAATTAAATTAGTCATATATATTAACATGGCTATGTGAATTGCTCTAGACGTTTTAGCCAGAAAAAAATAGAAAATTAAAAGGATGTGACATCTATGTAGTAGGTGACTTTAAAATTAGTAATTTCCCCATCTCTCAACATGATGTTGGTTAATTGCAGAGCTTTTCAATACTACTATGATTAGAGGCTTTTTTAACTAGTGTTTTTTTCACCTCTTCTTTGGTTTTTATTCTAATCAGTAAATAGTAAAGTGCTTTACTTTTACCCCCAGTCTTGCTTACTTTTACCTTCACACAGATGTGGAAAAAAAATATTTTGTTGTCACTTATTGTCCATCTGTGTCTCTAAAAACAGTTTCTGAATTCTGCAAATGATGGCTTTAAATTGTTTGTCATATAATAATTCACGTGTACTTTGTCTGCTTTCAGGAGAATGTCTCTGCTTTGATGGCTACATGAAAGACCCAGTTCACAAACACCTTTGCATCCGCAATGAATGGGGCCCAAATCAAGGGTGAGTACCATCCATATCTTGTGTTGACTGATAAACATCAGCACTATGAAAAGCAGGAATTTGTCATCTTGATGTTGGCTGTGCTTCTTATCGGTAGTAAAAATGTCTTCACTTCTGATAGCCGGCCAGGTGTTATGCACTGTTGGGAAATTAAATTGGCTTGTTTGAATTAATTAGCTTTTTTGCATTATGCTCTTCTTCTGGAATTGGAAAAGGGATTAGAGCAGTGAAGCTCTGGGTCATTTTAGATTTGTGTGACAGTGATTTACATTTCAGTTTACTATGTAATGGGCATTTTAAATGGTCTTATAGTGTAAGAAATGTTGTCATTCGTCACTTGCATGCCTCGTGAAGGAAAAACTATTAAAATGATAAAAATGAATTATAATACTTTTCCAGTTTGTGAACTTTTGTTGTTGTTTGAGATGTTGTAGCATATACGATTAATTTTCTGAACAGATGGTAAATTATATATTCAGATAAAAATGTTAGTATGCATAACCAGAATGTTTCCTATTAAAGTGGCAGCCAATACCATCAACCCCCCCACCCCCTAAAAAATATATATTATTAGTTATACAGAGGGTATTTTGGAAATATTTTTAGTACCATACATCAGAAAACAATATAAATTGTGGAGAATAAAATAGTGCATATAAAGAGACAATGTTCCAGTTTTGTTTTTTTGAGTATAAAAATATATCTATCTGTAAAACCTTCAGTATGTCTATATAGTATCGCACTACATCTACATTTTGACCTTGTGGGGAAGTTTTTGGGTCATAAATCAGCAAAACAGCTTATAAATGACAGAGAATGAAGTATTTTGGAAAGTTAAATAGGCTGATTGTTACCTGTGAGTGTTGGCTTTAGGGGTTGGACTAATGTTTGGGTTTGGTTATGATAATTCATTATGCAGTTTGTACAGTATCAAAATCATTAAATCTATGGAAAGTCCCCATTAATATAGCTCTCTGTGTGTTTGTTTGTGTGCATGCATGCATGTGTGGTTTATGGTAGCGCTGCAGAAGTGGAACGCTCATTACATCTTAATATGGAGAAAAAAGTAGCAGAGTAGCAGATACTACATTTTATAAACCAGTCATCATAAATGGAAAAAATAGTAGAGCAGGTCTCAAATTTTTATTATTTAGACACAATTACTGACAAAAAAAACGAATTTTGATAGTAATGTAGGGGCTGTTTATAAGAAGCCAAGTCAATGTCTCAGTCTCCTCCGCAAGTTGAGAAGTTGTAATGTTAGTACACAGATTTTAGACATGGCATGTAGATCATTAATAGAGAGTGTTCTCACATATAATACATATGGTATTATGGTTTGGTAACACATTTAAACAGAAGAATAAATGATTGCAAATTATCAATCAGGCAAATAAGATAACTTAAAAACAAAATTTGCTGAAGATTTTATATGACTTCTTTATGGATAAAGCAATTGTGATTTTTAAAGTTAATACGCATCCCCTTTACTCAGCTTTTAAAATGTTACCATTAGGGCGCAGGTTTAAAGTTTCTAGAGCCTGAAGAAATGCTTATAAAAAGTGCTTGAACCCAATAGCAGTATTAAATTGAATCACTGTTTACTGTGAATGGTGCAGTTGTTAAGAATGATCTGCAGTAATATGTAAGGGGCTAATTTGTTTTTAAGTTTTTAATTCCTGTTCCATTCTTGATTAATGTTGCAATTATCTGATTCTTGTATGTATGTTACCAGTGTTAAAGACAAATTTCCTTTCTGTGCCAAGCAGAAGGGACAATAAAGTTTAAACCAAACTAAACTAAATTTATTCAGTTCAGTTAAATTCATGTTTATTTCTAGTGTGTTTTTACAATGTAGATTGTGTTAAAGCAGCTTAATATTGAAGTTTAAGTAAATTGAAACTGTGTCAGTCCAGTTTTCAGAGTTGAAGTTCAGGTTAGTTTAATTCAGTATGGTTTAATTTTCATAGCTGAAACACTGAAGAGCAAATCCACAAGTCCCAAACCAAGCAAGCCAGTGGTGATAGTGACGGGGAACAGAACTTCACCAATTGAAGAAAAAATCTTGATAGAAACCAGACTCAGTTGGGCATGACCATTTCTCCTCTGGCTTAACTTCTTGTGCAGAGCTGGAGTCTAGGTGCCAGGGGCTAGAGAACACTGGACCTCCGTCGTGGAGAAGGTGCAGGTGTGAGTAAAGGCTGATTTATACTTCTGCGTCAAGCGCACGTGTATGCTACGGCGCAGCTTACGCGTGGACGCATAGCCCTCGCCTTGGCTGTCGTTGACGCTGATGTGCACCTCTCAAAAAAATGTAACTACACTACACAGCGCTCTAACACAGTGATTGGTTGGTAGCACTGGCGAGTGTGGGCGGAGGTGAAAGCAGTGCAAGTGTGGAATCTCCTAAAGGAGCTCCGGATGGAGTTGATGATGAGTTGTTTTGTGTTTACCTTATGATTAGAGTTGTTGCACGTCCGCCGATTCTAGCCTCAGAATGAGCAAGTTTGAGTCACTTGTACATTAAGGTAGCGTTCAGAAAAAACAAAACACCAGCGAAAAAACTCGACTCATAAACATAAACACCTACTGCCAGTTAGCATTTCGGGAGTGATATTGCAGAGCAGCACACGCAGAAGTATAAATGCACAGCTACGTGCATTGCATGCGCCGTGTGTCACGCTGATCACTTGACGCAGAAGTATAAACCAGGCTTAAGGCACCGGCGGGTGTTCAGGCTAACCCACGAGATCAATCTGGAGTCTGTCACTGGGTCTTTCAGGAATCAGTTTCATGCTCTTCACTCCTCCATGACCTGCACAGCATCTTCGCAGGATACGGCCTGGTCCACGGTTATGGAGACCTCTAGAAGAAAAGAAATTTCTTGCTCAATGCAGGGAGAGAAAAATGTCACTTTTAGAAAATGATGCTGTTGAAATCTAAATTAAAAGACACAAACTGATAAAGTGTGACTAAATAAATACTTAAAAGTGTTTTTTGGGTGTTATTTTTATCTTGAACTTCCCAAAACCACAACATTTCAGTTGAAAAAACAGTTTTGAGTAAAAAAAAAAGGGGTTTGTTCGTTTGGCTCTTTTGGCTCTTTTTGCTTTTCGGTCCAGAAATAATGAAATTACTTAAGTGTTAGGAGCGCACGTTTCTATCCCCCAAAGACTTGTATTTAAGATGTTTGAAGTTAATTAGAGCCTCCCTTAGGAGAGTTTCACATGTTCATCTGGGTTTGAGGCTGTCGCTCCAGAGCAGTTTGATTAAGACTTGGAGGTGAGGAAATCCTTGGCACTTTAATTGGGAGGGAGATGGGAGTGATGACGGTTGGTGAGATGGATCCGATAATTAGAAATCAAATTGGAACAATCAGAAAGATTGCCTTGGGGGAGTGGAATAGCGCTGGATGTTCTTGTTCCCTTTGTGCCATGCTGAGAAGGTGTGAACAGTTTTTAATTGACTCTAACACTTATGGAGGAGAACGAAAGTCCGATGTTAAACGCTTAGTAAAGTTTCAAACTGCCTAGATGCTTGCACATTTTTAAAATAGCCACTTGTGCCTTTGTTTCATAAGGCCAGGGGGCTCCAGAGGTGGCCTGTAGGTCAGAATCATAACAAAAGTAGATGTGCTTTTAATGTCATTTGAAATCAAAGTTGTGCATTTAATGTACACTAACTGACAAAAGTCTTGTCGCCTATCCAAGTTTTAGGAACAACAAATAATAACTTATAGTTGATCATTTGGTATCAGACGTGGCTTATATAAAAGGATTACACTTATTACAGTTTACACTTATATACTTAAATAAAAAATGATCATGCCTTGATTTTTAATTATAGAATTAGGACAGTAAGGTCTGACTTTGCTAAGACATAATAATGCACAGTATACAATTTAAAGTCATAGTGCAGTGGAAAAATAATTAATATTGTGTAGGACTCCCATGAGCTTGAATGATTACATCCATTCATCTCTGCAGCGATTCAAAAAACTTATCCATCAAGATTCTTTGGATCCATTTTCAATGCCTCCCTGTTTCACCTTTCCCCAGACTTGCTCAATAATGTTCATGTCTGATGATCTTGGAGCGACTTGGCCTTCTTTGCTAAAAGACTTTGATAAAGAGGCTAACATATTATGCTGCATTCACAGACATGCGGCGTGATACACGCGAATGAGGTGGCGCGAATGACGTGATTCACATGAATGAAGCAGCGTGATTGACCCTCTTCATAAGGCAAATTGCTTGAGTAATAATAATAATAATAATAATAAGAAGAAGAAGAAGAAGAAGAAGAAGAAGAAGAAGAGGAAGAAGACAACCTTTAAGAAGCAATCCTAAGCATAAAAAGATGCTGTAAAAAACATTTTGTTGGGTTAAAAATACCCCAACGTGTAACCCAACTATATGTTATTATAGCACCTTCTCAACTATGCACTGAAAACCCTAATAAGTTGACTGAACTAAATTAATAGAGTAAACTCGTTGCTTCAATTTAATTGAGTAATGAAGTCTCCCAAAACTTGCATATTTAAGTTTATTTAACTTGCTGGTTTTGTAGACTGTACTTAAATTGTTCAGTTCACCAAACTTAGCACTTTAGTAGATTATGCTTAAATTGTTCAGTTCACCAAACTTAGTACTAAGTTTGGTCAACTGTACAATTTAAGTATAATCTACAAAACCTGCAAGTTAAATAAATTCATATATGAATTTTTATGATTTATAAGCATGCATAACTCAGTAAACACTACAAAAATTGATTTGATTTAAAGATATCATCAATAATTATATTAATAATAATTAAACCTTTGTAAGCAATCCGAAGCATAAAAATAATTTTTATTTTCATAATTTTTTTTTTTCTGTTTTCATTTTTGAAAATTCTAGCTTTTTTAACTCTTCTGTTATCAATTATAAATGTAGCAGCACACTTGTAGATGTTTAAACAGCAGTAGGTGAACCCCGGTGTGAAATGATGTAACCAGGTTGTGACTGCTCTTTTTCTGTGAGTAACAGCTTATTTAGAGAGGCATCAGCTCTTTGTCTTTTCCTTTCGACTACAGCGACAGCCTCTGTCCCCACAGCTGCCTTTTTGCATTAATCTCCATCAGTTCACATTGAGCTCTGGATAAACACACGCTCATGTCTGTACGACACTGACTGACATGGCTGTCGGGTCACAGTTTTTACAAAGAACATCTGCTAGAGGAAATTCTGTGATAATCCTAATAGGAACATAATTGGTTTGATGTGACTTCATAAAGGAACTCCCTTTTATAAGATGGTTGTTTTCATCGCAAAGTCATGCAATTTTAAAGGTCACGTGGCTTAGTGAAGACTGGAACTGTTTAACAATGAATGAAGAGTCTGTGGGGTGGCATAGAGTTTTTATTATTATTCGAAGCATGAATTATTCATTTTGATTTTGATTTATGCCTGTTCTGTTTTGCAGCCCATGGCCCTACACAATTTTCCAACGGGGCTTTGATTTGGTGATGGGAGAGCAGCCATCGGATCGCATTTTTAGGTAAGAAAAAATGATTTATTTTCGCTAGAAACCTTTTGACCAAGCTCAAAATGAGGACAAATACTATTAATAATATGTGTAATATGACTATAATTAGTGTAATGAACAGATTATGCATAAAGCAAGTCATTTTGGTTACAAGCAATCACAAAAAAATATTTACAATGTGTAAACAAAATAGTACTTAGAAGTTAAATAACTTTTTTTTTCAGAGAAGTGTGACTAGTTGTTTCCTAAATATATTTTAAGTACATAATTTAATGTGTATTTATATAGAGCATTTATTGTGTATAGTCATACACCCAAAGTGCTTCACAATCATAAGGGGGGTCTTTCCACACCACCACCAGTGTACAGCATCCACTTGGATGATGCGACGGCAACCACAAGACAATGGCACCAGTGTGCTCACCACACTATTGGTGGAGTAGAGAGAGAGTGGTAGATGCAGTTCAGTGAATGGGGATTATTGGGATGCCCTGATGGGTGAGGGCCAATAGAGGAAATTTGGCCAGGACACTGGGGTTACACCCTTTGGGCCCTATCATACATCCGGCGCAATGCGGCACAAGGAGCAACACAATTGTTGTTTGCTAGTTTCATCTCAGCACAAGAGTCGTTTTGATGTTTTGCACCACGCTCTTCAAATAGTAAATTCATTCTTGCGCTGTAGCTGTTCTGTTTAACTGTTTTCTCTTTAGTGAGGTGTTCAGTTTTTCCACTTATAAACTCTGCCATGTAAAAAGCAAATGCGCTATGGCGAGGCGCAACTTTCTCTTAAAAGGGATGGGAGATGAGACTCTGATTGGTTTATTCTTAAAACACACCTATATCTCATTAAGAGAATAAGCTCAACCTTGTAAGACCATGAGCCACGGCGCAAAGTGGATTTTTACATCCTTAAAAAAGCACCTTAATGCGTTTGTGCCTTGCACTTTAGACTTTGTGCATGGATCTTCAAAATAGAGCCTTTACTCTTTACGAGAAATGTCATGGGATTTTTAATGACCACAGATAGTCAGAACCTTAATTAAACATCTCATCCAAAAGACAGCGCTCACTGACAGTATAGTGTCACCTTCACTTTACTTGGTTATTAGAACTCACACAGACTGCAGGTTGAGCACCCTCTGCTGGCCTCACTAACACCACTTCCAACAGCAACCTAGTGTTCCAACACTGGCTCATTCTGAAAACGAAGTCCCAAGGATGTTTCTGGAGACCGTGAATTATTTAGCCGGAGATAGACATGGCTGCATTTCATTTTTTTTTTAAGCGAACGATACGGGGCGGTATGACACCGTTCCTTTTGGCGCTTTTCTGCTGAGCGCTTACCTCCGTGTGTAGGGCTTTCCGCCTGCAACCAGTTTGTCTAGTTAGCTCGTCGCGTATGTCGGCAGACTTGAGACGCAGAGAGGAGTTGACCGTGATGATGACGACGACCGGCTTCGAGTCCGGGGGAAAAGCGGTTCCAGAAATCAGGTAAGCCAAAAACAGAATCCAAAAAATAAATGAATGAGTGAACAACATGGTGAGAATGTGGTAAAATCCGAGAGCGTGGTAAAAATCAGACGAGGGCTTTTCTTTTTCTGGACAGCTTTTGTAAACCGTCAGTTGGGTTTAGGGAAGTAAGCAGGTGGGCGGGTTAATCTGTAAAATTGGTTGGGTTTAAAGAAGTAGTAGGGTGGGTCAGTCGATTGGCCAGTCGCCCAGTCAATCATTCAGTCAATAAGTCAGTTGACTGCAGCCTCTGGTGGGTTTACGACTGAACAGCACTCACGAGAGACATTTGTGATGCGAAAAAGTGCACACAGCGGCCTCTCACGGATTCACAAAAATAAAAACTGCAAAAATAAATACCTTCCGGGTTAATTTTGTGGTATCCAGAAAAGTCCACGGGACTACGTTTTTAAAATGAGCCAGGGTTTTAGTTTTCCCATGTGGTCTCCCATCCAGATACTGACCAGGCTCAGTCACACTTCAGTAAGTAACCGGTCTTGGACTGCAGGGTGATATGGCTATTATAATTAGATAAGTGCAAGTGTTATTTAAATATAATAACAAGTTTTTAATATAATATATACAAGTCAATAATATAATAAGTCTGTTTCACGAATAATAAGAATAAACCAATAATACGAATTTAAAGTTATATTATATGTATTAATTTATTGTTTGTTTTAAATAAAGTACCTTTATGAATTATTAAATAAAAAACTGATGCACTTTTGAGTTCATTATTATTAATAATTGTATAGTTTACCCCCCAAAAAATAATATTTCCTCATCATTTACTCTAAATTCATAATAAACTATTATATACTATAATATATACTAATAACTATTATACTATCTATTAAACTGTCTAAATGCACAGTCATTAAATTGCAAACTCTACACAAAATGCCAATTGGTCCAGCCGGCACTCGAACCAGCGACCTTCTTGCTGTCAGGCTACAGTGCTAACCACTGAGCCACCGTGCTACCCAAAGGTCAATTATGGAGGATGAGTAAACGATGACAGGAATGTCATTTTTTGGGTGAACTATGCTTTTAAGTCTATGTTACTGTATATGTCCAGATACAGTACATGTTGGGGCTACTTTGCATATCAAGATATTTATTATGGTTGTTGTCGCTACTCTGTATAGTTTACTCTATTACTATGACTGAGCTTTTGAAAAAAACAAAAAAAAAAAAGGTGGCTGACAAGTATGTAATGGGTTTCTGTTGAGACAGAGTAGCTTGTGAAATGCAATACACTTATTTTGTCATTTTAGCTAAGCTGACATTTCTTTATTCAGCTTCAAAGAGCTCCTTTTACAGTTCAAATAAAAACTCCAAAATGGAAAACATGGTGTAATTACTTTTAATACGGGGCCACAGAATGCAGCTTCCCTTGAATAAGAATTGTATCCATGTACAAAGACAGGGATTTAGACAATGTTTACCTCAAGCTACAACTCGAAACTAATCAGTTCATTGCTTTATGCACTTGAGATGTTTCAATCTGTGAGGTGTATGCTTTGGAATATTTATCTATACTAATCCAATTGTAACAACATATGGTTGTCTTTAGTTGCCACGCTTAATCTTCATGGGCTGAATTATTCATAATTCTCATGCATGACATTCAGAAGTCCTTTGATTGTTTTTCGTTTTTACAAATCGCAAAGTATTTATTTACAAGTGGCATGAATCAATGTTCTTTCTCATTCCAAAACAAGACGCGAGGGCATCTTGTAATTAGAATCTGTGTTATTCTTCCTAAAAGGTGAAAAAATCTCATATCCCCTAGCTTTGGGGGCACCAAACAAATGCATTGCATTGGAACAATTAAATGTTTTATTTTCAAACAAACCTGAGATGGCTTGAATGAAAGATTTATTTTCAATTTCACAGAGCTTTTCCTCATGCATCATTGATTTGTGCCACGAATGAATAGGAAAGGCCGTAATCAATTCTGAATGCTTTTTGTATTCATTTACAGATTCAGCTTTCAATATCAGACTCAGAAATGATTTGACTGATTTTTTTGAAACTTTTAAAGTCGCATTATGAGGTACGAGAGCGAGAGATGGAGAGAAGATTGTTGTCATGGTGCAACTTACATTCAGTATTTTTTTTTTTAATTTAGAGTTTGTGAACACTTCAAATCGCTCTTTAATCTCATTTTCTTTCCAATCTGCAAACCATTCAGAGTTCGAAAATGTGAAACTTTCACACTCCAATCATGCAATACGCTGTCTGTAAACATCCAGTACAATGTTGGATATTTCCGCTTGTAACAGAACCACATTTTATGGCTTTATCTTTTCAGTTCTCTTCTGAGGTTGTGTCTTTGTTTGTCATTGAGCCAGTGTGCTGAGATAGTTTAAAAGGTACCCTGGCGCTTTTTGATAGATGTGTTTTTCCCTTTTAACTTCCACCTGCGAAGAAGGAGTTTTATCCCGGCTTCAGTGTTTTGTTCAATAATCCATTTACAAGTCATTTTCCTTCAAACCTCAATTGAAGTCGTTTCACACTTGCAGGCGACAATATTCAAATCTGTCAAGCTTCATGCTATGTCCCTTTTTTTCCTGAATCGGTATATTACAAAATGCTGTGGTGAGTTTTTAGCAAATCTGTGGCATGCAAACATACTTTTTGAGCTTGAATTTTTAAAGCAGGTCTACTTTTATCATTGATAATAACATGTACACATTCTAATAATTCATCACAGAAGTTAATTATGTTTTATAATAAACAATTTCAATTATTATATTCATTCAGCATATGTTTTACACAGCAGATGCCCTTCCAGCTGCAACCCAATACTGGGAAACATACATATACACTCATTTACACACACTACAGCCAGCCAATTTAATCTATTCAGTTCATAATGAAATAATGAAACCGGAGCACCTGGAGAAAACCCATGCCAACATGGGGAGAACATGCTTAACTCCCCACAGAAAAGCCAACTGACCAAGTCGATACTCGAACCAATGACCTTCTTGTTGTGAGGCCACAGTGCTACCCACTGAGCCACCGTGTCGCCTAATTAGCAAATATAAAAGAGTATTTTTAAATGTGTGGTCACTGCTGTTTATGTTGTTGACATTAATTAGATGTTTATTTGCTCTATTACAGGCTAAATAACTCAAGCAATGTAAAATAAAGACAATTGCCACGTGTTAACCAATGCAATCTAAATGTTACATAAACGTAGTATTTTTTTGTCAAAAACAGAATGGTTGACTTTAGCTTTGTGAAGTTTTGATGCATAACAGACACGTAAAAAGGAATTAGTTACACTATTTAAATATAAGTGAGTTTCCCATTGCCTTAAAACGTGATTAGTTGTCTGTATGTATTTTTGAAGTGTGTTAATCCAATGTAACTGGAACAATAAGGTTGACTTTAATTTGAAATTTCATAATAACTTTTTACTGTGTAGCAGTCTTAAACTAAATGAGTAGCTGGGCTGAATAAACATGCATATTTAATCTCTGCCAGTAGGTGGTACAGTACTTATGAAAAAGCAGAAATATAGCATTTCCTAGCAGAGCTTTCTTAGGACAGATTCTTCTCAGAGATTTATTCTATATCCCACCCTCTAAATCCCCGCTTCAATGTATATATTTGGAATTTATTTCCAATATGTTGCACATCCTAAATGGTAAGCTTGCTCTGTCTGCTACAAATTTTTTTCTGCTGGTGCATTTGTTCTTCATCTTGAGCATATATTGCTTCTTTCTGACAGACTTTGCTGTATTTCTACACAAAATGTATTTTGTAAGTTGATTGCAGTGTAGTTTGTGTATGCCCAAAATAGAAACCAGCCAAATTAATACGAAAAAAAAGCCTGATTAAATGTTTGGAGTAAAGATCAAGCTTAAAATAATAATATTATTATTAATGTTAATAATTATTTTAGTCATTCATTCATTCATTCATTCATTCATTCATTCATTCATTCATTCATTCATTCATTCATTCATTCATTCATTCATTCATTCATTTTATTTATTTCTTTATTATTATTGTTATTATTATTCAATCATTCATTCATTCATTTTCTTTTTGACTTAGTCCCTTTATTAATCTGGCGTCACCACAACGGAATGAACCGACAAGTTATCCAGCACATGTTTTATGCACCGGATGCCATTCCAGCTGCAACACATAACTGGTACCATCCATACTTATTCACACACATACACTACGGACAATTTAGCTCACCCAATTCACCTATACCACGTCTTTAGACTTGTGGGGGAAACCGGAGCACTTGGAGTAAACAGAAGGATAACATGCAAACTCCACACAAAAATGCCAAATGACCCAGCCAAGGCTGGAATCAGTGAGCTTCTTGCTGTAAGGCGGACATGCTAACCATTACGTCACCTTATTATTATTATTATTATTATTATTATTATTATTATTACCATTTATATATATATTTTGGCCTGAACTTTACCACGAAAGTGTTGAACAGTTCTGTTTACCATCACAGCACCAAGGAGAAACGCTGTGTGCATGTGAAATGCTTTAGGTTTAATTGAATTGAATGCAAATGGTAGCCGGTGATGGATGATATATTGACAGAAAAGAGTTGGTGGTTGCAGTTGATGAGATACGTGCAGCACCAATGTTTGATGAGATTCATGTGAAGATATCCAGAACAAGCTTGATGCATGTTGCACCATATTGTGGTCAGAATATATACGTAATTGCATTCGCATTTTCTAGATGTTGCTGAAACTATTCAGTCTCCAATCTACATTTTTGATGAAAGTGACAGTCCTCTAATTATCGGTGAATTAATAGAAAAATGAATACAGCTGCTTGTCTGTCCTTTACATTTGCATTTGAGATACTTAACACATGTAAAAGAAGTGTTAATGGTTATGGCCTCACGTGTAAAACATGCAGAGAAGTCATTTTAATGTGAAGAAGTTGCAATTTTCCCTAAAAAGAAACTCATTTAAATAGTGCATAGAGATCTTTTCCTCCCATCAGGCAGCAGTGTTATTTTATTTAAAGCAATTTAAAAATGATTGAAGAACAGATGCTATTGAAAAGTCACACCAATTTGAACGCGAGCAAGAGCGCTTGACATATTTGAATGATTAAAACAAATGATGGTTAGTTAAAAATGCTATTTTTAATGCTAAAAATAAGACAGGGTGCAGCAACAGGTTAATAACTGTAATCAGGAAAAGTAATTTATTACTGCATTAAACGGCAGCAGATGGAGAGGTGCATTCATAGTGCACAGGAGGAGGGTAATCTTAGGATTATATTTGATTTTTGCTTTTTATAAGCAATTGGTCAGAGTTAGTTTTGTTCACAGTATGTGATTCTTGTTTAATTCATTTCTGACAGGCAGTATTGAATTCATTAAAAGTGACACAAAAACATTTATAATCTCAATCAAAAATGTGTTGTGCAGTAACACTTTAGAATAATGGTCCATTAGTTAATGTTAGTTAATGTTTTTATTAACATTAGCTAAGTATGAATAATCTTATAGAATTCCTATTTATTGCAGAACTTTTTGTTTTTTAGTCATAGCTCAACATTTACTAATAATACAATTATTAAAATACAATAATAATACATTATTAAAATTTGTCAAAATTAAGTTATTGACATATTAAATGACAACTTATTTTAATTTTTGGGATTTTTAATAAGAAAAAATAATAAGAATTTTGAGTATTTTATACTAATGTTTGTGGATTGTGTGTAAAAAATTAAGCAACACACCCTTAAATTGATGACCAGGACAAACTATTGTAATTTTTTGCAAATAATCATCTGACTGAAGACTATGCCTGTCAACATTGGGATGTGAAAATATCCCAAAATTACTAAATATATTAATCTAGAGCTGTTTTATAGTAAATAGTGGATACGGTCAATGTTGTTGTTGTTGTTGTTGTTATTATTATTATTATTATTATTATTATTATTATTATTATTATTATTATTATTATTATTATTATTATTATTGTTATTATTATTATTATTATTATTATTATTATTATTATTATTATTATTATTATTGTTGTTGTTGTTGTTGTTATTGTTATTATTATTATTATTATTATTATTATTATTATTATTATTATTATTATTATTATTATTATCATTATTGTTGTTGTTGTTGTTGTTGTTGTTGTTGTTGTTGTTGTTGTCGTTATTTACAAAGGATGTAATAAATAGTATGCATTAGAAAAACCTGCAAATAAATTACAAAACAGTTTAGCCTATTAAAATTAATAGCTGTTATAAAAAATTGCATCAATTTATCAAATCTCGTTAATATTTTCTCTAAAATTTAAACATTCTGATTAAAGAACAGCGAATCGCTTTTCAAAATGCACAGATCTATGTCCAATTTCGCTCCACTTCAAACCATGTGTACCGAATTCATTTAGCAAATAGCATGTATTTATCACTGTGGAGCACGTCTGACAGTCACACACTGCTACATAACTAACTGTTTTGAGGATTGCATTGGAGTGACAACAGCACCTGTAATGGAAAGGCGAGGAATCCTGATATTTTTATATATAAATTGTTTTGATGCCTAAATAAAATAAAAGCACAGAAAAGATTCACATTTAAGGGCAAGAGGCATCCCCTGGTGGTTCAGTGGAATGGGTTGCGTATAGGGAGGGTTGCTTCTTTGATGTTTATTGCCACCCTTCATAGAAAGATTAACAATACGGGAGAAATATGGGAAAATAGCTTTATGGAATGATATTGGATATAATTGTAAAATACGAGAGAATCCCAGAGGGTTGACTGGGATGCTGAAGTCTAGTAAAGCTGAAAATTGATCACAATAAGAAATGTCAAAACATTAAATTCTAAAACTGTTATTTAAAAACCAATTTGTATATGAATACTCCAGTTTCCCAGCAGTGGGGGTTTACGAGTGGGACTCAGGGACTAAGCAAAAGGAAGTGAGGAACAATAATTTATCTTTTTACTGTGTAACTGTGTTAAACGTGGCTTTGGTGAGCACAAATAATCTCATAGTCAGTGTGCATAAACAACAACCTCAGCATATAAATAAAATCGACAAACACTAAAACAGTATTCCTATAAGAGTAGCTGCATAATTTATTTATGTGGCAATATGTGCAGGGAACTTGCAAACCCTTAGTGACTTAGCAACATTGTTTATTATGAAACCGTTTGCCTCATTTAGCCTAGTTTGGACAACAGTTGACTACATGTTGTCAGTTCAACAAGCATTTTTATGTAGATTCAAAGTGATTCACAATTCTAAGTAGACTACGTGTGACTCAGAATCTCATTTCAGTTGGTAAGCTCTAATTTCCCTTTTACTTTGTTGGTCTAAATCACCTCATGCATAATACTAGAAAATGAAAAGAGTTTGAGTAATGTAATCAGACAGTATTTTTGCTGGCATTATGCGTCTTATGCAAATAGAATCACTGAGTTGGTTGTTTAGCTCGTGTACACACAACCTTCCTGAGGCACACGAGTGGAATAAAAAGATTCATTTTTACAAGAGAAAGCAAATCAATGAAGGAATGAATCAGCAAGGCGAATGAATCAATGAATCATTCATGCACATCCTAGTTATTCTGAATGTGTGTCTTCAGAGAACTAAAAAATAACAAAACCGAACATATTCAAACTCATGTCTCTTTCCATTCCACGCAGTTAGCGTCGGACAGAACTCCATATATTGATTGTGTGTTAAGACACTAAGTCAAAACCTTAAGACTTCAAAAGGGAATTGAAGTGAAGAAAAGCAGAGCTGTCTTGTAGATATGCCAGTTTTCAATTACTCCTACAAACTCTTTGGACCTTGTGTTCTGGGCATAATTTCTTCAATGCTCGGTTGCTTTGTTTTTGTAGTCCTCTATGGAAATCCACCCACAAGTTGATCTTATCTGCCTGGACGTCTCCCGGCATTGAAACCAGGGGGTTGGGGAGTTTTTCAAGGTCAGATAAGCAATCTGGTAATGACTCAAGTTTAAAAATGTGTTGCTGTTTTGCAGCAAGGGTCACATTTGAAATGCTGTTGTATTTGATTTAGCAGGGGGGAAAGTAGGAGTTTGGAAGCTATTTTTCTTTTTAATATAAGAATGCAATCTGTTTGAACCTTCATATCAGTAAGAAAATGTAGCATTTGTTAAACCCCGGCTCAACTGTGCAGAGGCGGATGCAATAAACCAAATGAATAAACGTCTGTGTACATACATACATGTGGGAGTCTCTCATGAGGATATACAGTATGGATTTCTTTTCTCATCAAATAATTTATCAGCACTGGACAATATATATTATTCAACTGTAAAAATCGTCATTTTGACCTTGGACATCACAGTTTTAAGACTTAACCTTCAATTTAACCCTCGGGGATCCTCAAGAGAAACAGTAGCCTTACATTCTTAAAGCAAAGCAAAACAAAACAGACAAAAAATACATAAATATACTTAATTAAGCCATTTTTGGTCTCACAATGTAAGTACAAGCTGAAATATGTGCAATATTTTCAATAATGTAGGTAGATGTGGAGATTCTGTAATTATTTAAACTAAAAACACATATTTTCACTTTGAAGTTTTCATTTTTCACTATAATATTAGGTTAAGCAGCTTCAAAGATAAAAGATACATTTTCTTTCTTAAAAAAATAAAAACAAATACATAGTAATAAAAATAATAATAATAAAAATACATATAATAATAATAATAATAATAATAATAATAATAATAATAATAATAGCAATTATTATACGAAATGATTGTTAATTTTAGCAGATATCCACAAGTGGTGCCAGTGATTACACATAAGTTAGCATTTGAGATTGTGCTTCATTATGTAAGTACATGGGTGTATATTTGAATAACACGCTTGATTGGTCTGAAAAACAATTCAGGTGAACAAGATGGGTCAGAGTCTCACTCATTTATTAAGACTACTGATGTCCTTTGTTGTGTGTCAGACGCTTTTGAAGACTTTCAATGATTTTGTGGTGTCATTTATGATCCTGCATGCTGTATATGCTGAGGAATGGAACTGTTGGAGAAGGAGAAAAACTATTTAAATAATCTTATAAAAAGGGCACAGTGCAAAAAAAAAAACAAAAAAAAACAAAACAATATAATATATTTTTTTAATATTATGTATTTTAAAAATACAACATATTAACGTTTTAATGTAAATAAAAGCCAATGTGGGTGTCTTAAGGAGCAAAAATACAGCAAATGGGCTCTTATATTGCTGTTGTGTCATCACTTTGCAAGTCTTATCTGCCCTGCCACTCATTTGGGATGCTGTTCATGAATTATCCCCCATGACAAACTAATTGAATAGCCCTCGTGTAGTAGTTATTGCTTTGACACATGCAACTCCGACACTCCCTATGCTTTCCTGTCTATACTCTCTGCTGTTATATTAATTGAAGGTGAAAAAAACTAAAATGTTGAGTACACAAGAAAAAACTTAAGAAAACAAGGATTATTATTGTTTTTTTATTTATTTATTTTTTTATTGCAGTGCAGGTTCTGTTGTGGGGTGTGTACAACCCACTATAGAAGATATAGCACATGGTCGAATGATGGAAAAATTTGTCAGTATGATAAACCATGATTGTCATTATCTTTTTGATACAGTCCAAGCATGTGCAAGCTCTTTTAGCTCAAGATTAATTCAGCCCCAGTGTTACGGAGGACAACAGGAAGTCATACTAGGTGAATTATGCTGAATTGTAGTAGCATTATTGCTATCGAAATGGAAAAGTGTCTACTCGTTGTTTGAAAGTATGTCCAGGGTGAATGTAATTTTATTAATATTATTATATTTTATAATAGTATTATTGTAATATTTTATTATAATAATTATTAATATATTTTTATTTATGTAGTTAGGTTTATTTATTTTATAGTATAAAGATGTCTGCTGTGACATAAATGTCCCTTTAGCATTAATAAGTAATATTTAACAAACATTCTTTTTTTTCTTCTTCTTCTTCTTCTTCTTCTTCTTCTTCTTCTTCTTCTTCTTCTTCTTATTATTATTATTATTATTATTATTATTATTATTAGTATTAGTATTAGTATTGTTGTTGTTATTATTAATACTACTACTACTACTAATAATAATAATAATAACAACAACAACAACAACAATAATAATAATAATAATAATAATAATAATAATTTGTTAGTTCGTTCAACCAGTGTTATCCAAATGCCCGTTTTCTTTTTTCACGGTGTAACAGTGGCAGCTGAATGATGCAAAAGACGTATTTTTTTAGTAACAGGGACAGCTTTCTAAAATGTTCACTTTCTTTTTGTGTTTCAGATTTACATACACTCTTGGAGAAGGCATGTGGCTGCCACTTAGCAAAAGCTTCGTCATTCCTCCGGCTGAGCTGGCCATCAACCCCTCTGCCAAGTGTAAGACAGATATGACTGTCATGGAGGACGCAGTGGATGTCAGGTAGGAGATGACATTTTCACTCATGAGCTTATTTCACAGAAGAATAGCGGAACAAAGTGACATATTGAAACGCATTTATAGAGTGGCTAAAAATTCCACAGGCAAATAAAATACGCTAGGGCATGTTTAAAAATAGTTTAGACCCATCATTCTGTCCTTAGCCTTCCTAATGTGTAATTATTCATCCTTCGGTAAGCTGTGTCTTAAAAAATATGACCTACTATAACAACTGTTGCCAACCACTCTGAGAAGTATATTTTTTGGATCCATCAACGCTCATTAATTTAAATGAACGTGAATAGCATCAGTTGTTCCAACCTACTTTTAAAAATGTAAATACATTAAAGGGCCCTATTATGTTTTTTTTGGATATATTCCTTCTGTTCCTGTCCCTTTACCTGTTGTGTACAATATAGCTATTTGTGATTGTAAAAGGTCTACAAAGAATCAATTCTGAACTGCCTGAAATGAGTCCTCAGTAATTGCTGCATTACATCTTGAACAATCTTATGTACAGTAATGTTGATAAAAAATAGCATAATGCTGGTCCACGTTGATCCATCCTTAAACACTGTAATTGTAGCTGAGGTCTATTGACTTTGGCTCATGCTATAAACATGTTGAGAAGACTCTATTGTCTGCACTGTGAAGTCCACTTTCGAGTATGCCAACAAGTAGACACTTATAAAGGTTGAGGATTATAATTGAACCAATAAGGCAAACCTGATGGCATTGCTACTGTTAATATTAATGTGTAAGCTTCTGGGAAATTAGGAAATAATGAGAAAGCTTTCGGAGCTGAAATGCAGATATGGTAATGTTTGTGGTAATGGTGTGTTTTGATTCTGAAATGCATTATAAGTGGTGAATCAATTACAACGCTGGGGCATTTGACCAATCAAAGGAAAGGAGGGTATCACTTTAGTTTAAGTACCAATTCACACTTTTAGCTAATAGCTTATTAACTACCAACTTTTAAGATATAGGCTGTTTATTAGTATGTTTAAAGTACATATTCTTCATGATCTTATTTTAAATCTTAATCTTAAGCCCGATTGCTATACCTTAATAACAATTAATAAACAGCAAATTAGAAGTTTATTGTGCTGAAATGAATAATTATTGGCTTGTTAATAGTGATCATTTTATCTGAAAATGAAGTGTAGACCTAAAGTAGACTCTTGCTAATTAGAGATTTAAAGATACCTAGAAATTGTAAAAAAAAAAAAAAGAAGAAGAAGAAGAAGAAGAAAATGCTACAATTTATATTGTATAAAATAAAGTTTGTTGACCTTGGATGAATTTTAAATTGTTTAAGAGATTTCCAACGTACATGACAATTGATTTAAATATTGATTCATATTTTAATAGTGAGTGAAATGTTAATATATTAGATACAGTAAATGTGCATTTGAAACATTAGGAACAGTTTTGGTAAATCAGGGAACTGTGCAATTTAATAATGTATTTAATAAAACCAGCATTGTACCATTTATTTTACATTTTTACAACTTTGAGTTCATTTTAAAACCGCATCATTCATGAGAAATCTATTAGAGAGAAGAACAGTAACTAAGAATTTCAGAGCTTAGAAAAAAAGATCACTTCATCCATGGACACTATTGATCAGATGAATCACTTTCATCAAGCTGAATATGATTCCTTTATGCCATTTTTATCTCCAAGGAATCTAGCAAATAAAATTATGTTAACACTTTAGTTTAAGTAGCAATTCACATCATTTACTGCTGGCTTATTATCTGCCTATTATTAAGAAATTAAATGCTTATTAGCATTTATAAGATGTGATCTTATATATTGCATCCTAATCAGGTATGCTCAATACCTAGGCACAATTACTAGCATACTACCTATTAATAAGCAACTAATTAGCAGTGTATTGAATAAAAATAGTGGTTTGTTAATGATTTGAAGCTAAAACAAAGAATTATTGCGTCAGGGAAGTAAAACAATAACATGAGTCTGGTCTAAGACAGCAGATAATTCTATAAAATATTTTTTGTATTCTGTAGAATTCTCAGTAATATTCATGCAGTGATCTTAGCTTATCACTCCAGTTGTGTCTTTACGTTGTTTTCCAGTTACATTTAGAATTGAGTTCTGTTATTTGTTCAGAATATTAATTATACATTATTAATAATACGTATTGTAAATATTATTTTTATTATTTTTATTTTATTTCTTTAGAATTTATATAAAGAAATTGTTATATACATTTAAACTAAATAATGATTGAAAATAAATGCCCCACATTGTAAAAAAAAAAGAAAAAAAGAAATGTAAAACAAATTAAATTTTAAGGAAATTTCTGTAATTTAATGTCTGTTAATTTACGGTAAATTGACTGTAATTTAAGGGACATTATTTAAAAATTTTTGTTTTCTTTTTCTGACAGCTGGGATGACAGAAAAAAAAACTTAAAATAATGGCCCTTAAATTACAGTCAATTTACCATAAAATAACAGACATTAAATTACAGAAATTTCCTTAAACTTAAATTTCCGCTATTTTGGTAATTTATAGTCCGTTTTTTACGGTAAATTTCTGTAAGTTAATGGCCATTATTTTAAGGTAAACGTAAACATGAATTTATACATTAAACATTAACAATTGAACATTAAAATAAACAGTAAACATTTAAACATTTGAAAATTCAATTCTTTTACATTTAACGTAAATTAACAGAATTTTTTTTTTTTTTTTACAGTGCAGTAGAGCTTTATGTCTAGCAATTCCCCTGCCAAACTGATATATGAATGAGGGTTTTGTCCGCCAGTATATGTTGCCTACAGTGCAATCTGGATTTTCTCTGGTTGAATTAAACTTTACAAAACATGGCTGACCTCAAGATGTCACAAGTATATTTAGGTTGACTGGATAATTACAGTAAATTACAGCAACATGCCTGTTCAGTGACTGTGCTTGAATACTTTTCAGTGGCCTCTGTGATTTTGATGTCTTAAAAATCATCATGTGGATAGAGTTTTAAGAGTAAACTTTGTGAGTTAATTAAGCCTCTCAACATATTTGTCAAGACCCAGATGTGTCAGTTATGGCTTCCTAAAATATACATTTAGAAATCAACTCCTTTTCTGCTTCAAATTTAATTGCATGGTATATTGATTTACTTTAGCCGCCATAATTGACTTTCTGTTTAATGACACTTTTTGTGATTTTCCAATTATCAGGATAATTTACAGATCTGCTCATCTTTATTGAACTGCAACAGGTTTTCTACCAATTGAGTTTTTTTTTTCATCCTCAAAATTGATGTTGCTTGACATTATCCAGACCTTGCAGGGGCTTTGAATGCGTTGCCAAAGGGCACATGCTGATTTGATTAATTTGTTTTTAACCCAAAATTGATTAATCTTGTGATTAGTCTCACACTAAATTAGCATGGTAGCTGGTGCTTAAAGGAAGTTTTAAATATTTTAGTTCTCATGGCTTTAAAGGCAGTAAAATGGAAAAGTTACTTTTGAAAATTCAATTATAGATATGGTTTTGTTCATGTGAAATAATAAAAAATGAAATAGCTTATAAGAAGTGCTAGAGTTATCTTCAGAAAAAGGATATATTTCACATATATTTCAAAAGCCGTATTGTTAAAGAAAGCTAGATCTATGTGTAGTAGTTTCCTCTCCTTTCTCTGCTGAATGGTTCTTTTGATTGTTATAGTTCAGCATTAAATTACATGTCAATATATGTTCATGTTGTATGTGGATGTCTTATTTGGCTATATACATAAATACACACTGTATATAGCAGAAGGTTACATTTTCTCCCCTCTTTCTGGATTTGGATTCATTTGAAAGGTCCACTAAGTGTGTCCTAGTGATGTCCTGCTGAGCGGCGAGCTTCACAGGGTCCCTCATATTGATTTTGGCAGGCCATGTGGTCCCTTGGCCCCTGGCTTGATAAGTATTGCCATAATTCCAAGTTTGTTGAAAGCATTGAAATATTTCAACACTTTTACCATGATATGCTAAACATTTGTTACAGAGATAATGCGCTGCACAATCTTTAGTAATGCTTCGTTATGCTAATTTAGGTTTCTAATTTTGTCTTCTGTAATAATCTTCCTTTCTGATATACACTCACTGGCCACTTTATTAGGTACACCGTACTAGTACTGGGTTGGACCCCTTTTGACTTCAGAACTGCCAACTGGTCCGTATTGACATGATAACAAGAAGTTGGACAATAACAAAGTGGCCAGTGTGTGTATAGTAAATTGTGATATACCCAAATACAGAAGTTATGTCACTGTTTATTTGTTCCAAACATGTATTAAATTGCAAGGACATATTGTATATGATCATGTATTTATTTTTTCCACATAAAAAGTCAGATAAGAACAACTGAAAAACAAATCAATTGTTGTATTTTGTGCACAAAGTCTACAGCTTTGGGCTGACATGAAAGTAAGTACAATAAATGATAGTTTTAATTTCTGCTCCATTCAAAGCACTAACCTATTGAGTTAAGCAGTGTGTAAAAACTAACCCTGTTAAAGACAAAGTACTGCAATACATGCCTAATAAAAACTGCATTTGCAACCTCCAACAAAGTTAATAGGAGTAATTAAACAATTTGGCTCATTGATTGAAATTTAGTCTAGAATTTATTGACTTGGCATAACCTGAATGTGAAAGGCTGAGAGAAATAATACATTTAAGCATCATTACTCGCTCTGATCATCTTTGACCACTGTTAAAGCTGTAATTATTCTTTAGAAAATTAAATGTTAGGATAATCACATATGTTATGATATTTTATATCTGTAGACTGCAATTCCTAGTAATGGACGCAGTCAGCTTGTTTGGAAAATGACCATAGCTGTTGATTATCGACATCACACTGTAAATGGTTGTACATTTGAGGCAAAGCAAACACTATTCACTATGGTAGTGCAAGTGAACCAGTGCGCAGATCCTGCTCCCAGCAGAATAGTCTGATCCCAAGAAAAGCAATCTTAAAACGCCGAAGAACAAATCAGGTTAGAGAAAATGCACTGTAGATTCTGTATTGGTGTCTGTAAAGGAGATGCTTAGATCAGGTTTCTTCAACGGGAGGTCTATGACCACAGGGGGTCTGCAGAAGAACCGCAGGGGACCCTGCAAATACTGTTTGATCTTTTTGGGGGAAAAATAAAAACATGTCTGAAACAAAAATGTTCATTCCTGAAAATGTATTTATTAAGTACATAAAAAATTTAATTTAATGTAACATTGCTAACTTACACCAATATCAGTAAGCTGGCAGAATATTAATTTGTATAACGGTGGCATTTTTTCTAATGATTGATTGATTGATTCAATTCACGTTTTTTTTTTTCTATTGTGCTTTTACAATGTAAATTGTGTCGAAGCAGCTTCACACAGCACTTGCAGTAAATTGAAACGGTCAGTCCAGTTGTCAGAGTTGAAATTCAGTTTAGTTCAATTCAGTGTGGTTTCAATTTCACTGCTGAAAGTCTAAACACTGAAGAGCAAATTCATCAATGCACAGCTTCACAAGTCCCAAACCAAGCAAGCAAGTGGCGACAGCGGTGAGAAACAAACTTCACCAATTGACAAAAGTGAAGGAAAAAAAATATTGATGGCAGGGGAGCTAATAATTCAGGGGGGCTTCAACTGTATTTAAACCACTTTAGTTTAAGTTCCAATTTTCACTGTTCCCAAAAAAAATTATGTGATCAATTAGTCCTGACAGCATGATTTTAGGTGATTTTAGCTTATTAAACTATAAGTTAATCATGCTCTAACTTAAGTTTTATAAGCTACGCAAGCTGTTTTAAGTCAGTTTAACATAATAAATGTTCAATGGGTTCAGACGGTTAAGTTGATTCAACTTGAAAAAAAATAAGCCTTATTATCTGCCTATTTTTGAAATACCAAATTTTTTTGTGATTGATTTATTAGTACTTATTAGTACAGTCTGCTTATTCTGCATCCCTAAAACCTGACTATTACCTTAATAACTAATAATATTTGAATAATCAGCAAATTAGGAGTTTATTGGGGCAAAAGTAGTTAACGTATGTGTTAATAGGGAAAATTGCATCTTAAAATAAAGTGTGATATATAATAAAAAAAATGTATTACATATTTACACCAGTAGTGGCAATTAGTGAGCGTGAATAGGAGTGAGCTAACAGCTAATTAATCATTTAGTCAACCACTTTATTCTCGCACAAAGTTTAATTCAGAAATTAAGCAAATTACTATCTTAATGATTGACTCGTTAATCCATTTATTGAATGATTTGATAATAATAGGCACAAATGAGTCGTTAAAACATTAATTTTTCTTACCTAAAAAACTTAACTATGAAATGATCAAACTAATCCTGACTAACATTTTAACAACTTTTAATGATTTAATAATCAGCTAAATTAAGAGTTTATTAGGACAAAAGTCAAAGTTAAGGGATTTGTTATAGGAAGAATTGCATCTTAAAACAAAGTGTGATCATGTATTATTATTTCTCAAAGTGTGACCATTACATTTATTTATTTATTGCATATTTACACCAGTAGGTGGCAAATGGTGACTGTAATTAGGAGTGAGCTAATAGCTAATAAATCATTAAGTCTATTACTTCATTCAAACATAATGATTAATTCAGGAATTAAGCAGATTATTATCTTAATGATTGACTCATTGATTCATTCTTTGAAATGATTTAATAATAAGCACAAATGAGTCGTTAAAATGTTCAATTTTCTAACTTAAAACTTAGCTAACAAAAAGACTTAGTTTCAACTATAAATAACTAACACAAACTACAATAATAACTTTAATATCCACGTGTTTATTGAACTAATGTATAAAGCAGTCATGCTGACCTTACAAAAACATCACAGAAACATTTCTTTCTTTCTTTCTTTCTTTCTTTCTTTCTTTCTTTCTTTCTTTCTTTCTTTCTTTCTTTCTTTCTTTCTTTCTTTCTTTCTTTCTTTCTTTCTTTCTTTCTTTCTTTCTTTATTTATTTATTTATTTAATGATGATGATGATGATAATAATAATAAAAATAATAATAACATTATTATTATTATTATTATTATTATAAATTATGTGCTATGTCTCTAGTTCCACTAAAAGCTTTAGAACGAACTGCAACAGAGATAATGACTGATTAACGACTTAGCTTTTGATTAAAAGTATTATGTATCACATTTGTTACAGAGTGAATCTTCTATTACTTGGACGGCCTTCTTTATTATAGGCTTAAGTGAAGGTTTCTTTTTAATTACTTCTTGCCGCTGTTGAATAGAACAGGCTGCACTTTTCCAGTGTCTAGTCTGAAAATGCTTGCTTTGTATTTGGAGTTAAGCTACTAATTAGAGTTTCCACAGACTTTCTGTTCTAAGCCCTGCCAATTGAGATGCTTTGTTCACAGAGGTAGATTTGTCTCAATTTGTTCAAAGTGCCCTCATTACCGTGCAACGGGAGTCATTATATATTCTGCCTTATTACGATAACATCTTCCCCTAACGACCATACCATCACGGCTTTAAAAGGTCTGCTCTCTCTGGTGCTCCTTGTATTTAGCTAAGATTGGTGGGAGTGGGAACCTGAGGTGGGAACTGCAGTGGCTGTTATTAAGTAAGGTGGGCATTCGCTGAGGATCTCCAGTGATTATGGTTAACTCTGATGCTCTTAAATGAAAAAGTGAGCATTGGCTACATTATACTGTATCATAGAGATAATTATTTAAAAAAAAAAAGACAAACGGTAAGGAATACATTTACTCTTTTTTTAGCATGTTATTTATTGTTATTTCTTTGTTTATTATTATTATTAGTTTAAATTGAAGCCGAGTTTGTGTTGTGAATCTAAGGAATTGTAAGATGACTTCACCACAAAATGGAAATGCGTTTATTAGTTATTACACCTCGAGTCATTCCAAATGCATAAGACTTTTATCTTCAGAACAGAAATGATGTCATTTTACAGTATTTTTTTATTAGATAATAATAATAATAATGAATAATAGGCATCACGGTGGCACAGTGGGTAGCACAATCGCCTCACAGCAAGAAGGTCGCTGGTTCGAACCCCAACTGGATCAGTTGCCATTTTTGTGTGGAGTTTGCATGTTCTTCCCGTGCTCACGTGGGTTTCCTCTGGGTGCTCTGGTTTCCCCACAGTCCAAAGACATCAGGTACAGATTAATTAAATAAACCAAATTGGCCGTACTGTATGAGTGTGTGTTTTAATGTAAGAGTGGGTGTTTACTGGGGTTGGATTGCGGATGGTGGTGACGTGACGCAGTGGTGCAGTAGGTAGTTCTGTCGCCGTGATGAAGTGGCGCAGTAAGTTCTGTCGCCTCACAGCAAGAAGGTCGCTGGTCAAGCCTCAGCTGGGTCAGTTGGCGTTTCTGTGTGGAGTTTGCATGTTCTCCGGTTTCTCCCACAGTCAAAAGACATGCGGTACAGGTGAATTGGGTAAGCTACAGTATATTGTTCGTAGTGTATGAGTGTGTATGGATGCTTCCTAGAGATGGGTTGTAGCTGGAAGGGCATCTGCTGCGTAAAACATTTTGACAAGTTGGCGGTTCATTCCGCTGTGGCGACCCCTGATTAATAAAGGGACTAAGTCGAAAAGAAAATGAATAATTTCATTTCATTTTATTTCATTTTTTATATTAAATATGACCTTAAAGTGTTACCTTTAAAATATTGATTGAATTATTGTTTAAAATGTTAGCTATATTCAGCAAAATAATAAACTAATACAATAAACCTGTTAAGTTGAAAAGAAAATGAATGAATAAATGAAAATTATTATTATTATTAATAATATTAATAATAATAATAAAATCTGCATGAATTAAGTGATATATTCCATAAGACCGTATAATTTAAAGTTATTCTATTATGTACAAACTAGTATTTTTAGATTTGTATTAAGGCTGCCTTATTTGATTCATATGTTTATTTGTCACATGTTTAATGGTCTCACTAAGCAAAAAATGCCTTTGTTTTACAAGAGTGAGCTTATTCTACTGCAAGAAAAACTTAATAAATTTACACCTATCTGTTTATCACATTCAAGTGAAAAAAGTAGCACTAAACAGCGCTCTGAAGTCAAATGTGTTGATATATCAGATAAAAAATTGAGCTACTGAAAGATTCCCACCACTAGTAAACATTGTGTGTTGATCATTATTAATATTTAAATAAAAGTCTAAATCAAATCTTTATTTCATAAAGCAGACTTGACTTTTCAAAAGACTTGAATTAAATACTTGCACATATTAAATGCAATTTGCATAATTTCCAAACACTGACAAATCATGTTTCAAGTTGGCTTTGTTGAAGGAAACATTGGCCACTTCATTTAAAAAAAAAGGAAAAACAAAACTTGGAATGTGAAGGCAGTATTTCTGTCTTGAAGCTGAAATCACAGTAGCGGAACTATGAATCCATTTATCACAGCACTCCACTTCTCCGGCAGCCCGGTGATTTCACACTCTTAAAATATATTAGACAATAAAAGGTCACTGGTTTGCACCTTCATCATGACCACTGCCCATTCATATTTCATAGTAATGATAAATATTTGGATGTTTCAAGTTCTCCTGAAAGGGAAAAAAAAAATCATCACCCAATGCAATTTTCCAGCCACACAACCGAAACCAAGGTCACAGCGATGGAGTTCATCTGTTCACTGTTTAGCCATCAGTGCTGTTGTTTACGCTCGCTGCTCTGTAAAGCTTTTCCCTTTAGCTGGATTTATGATGGTGGAGAAAAAAAAACAAAGAATAATCATTTTCTACTCTGCATTACTTACCTCTTTGATATCCAGGTGTTGACCTGGGAATGTCAGTTTCTGTGTATTTGAGGACTTCAATATCAATCAGAATATTATATGCTTTTTTTTTTGTTTGGCTATAGATGCCAGTAATTGTTTGCAGTATCACTGACGTGGCTTTTTCTATGTTCATCAGGGAGGAACTGATGATTTCCTCATCATTTGACAGTCTGGAGGTGCTGCTGGACTCATTTGGCCCTGTGAGAGACTGTTCAAAAGACAACGGAGGTTGCAGCCGAAATTTCCGCTGTATTTCTGATCGCAAGCTTGACTCCACTGGCTGTGTGGTAAGTTGTCTTTACCTGCTTTTGACTAATGTTTTAGGTCCATAATTCAAAAAGACATTTTAAAGATTATATATTGGAATTGATCATTTCATAAATGTAACATTCGCCACTAGAGAGTGCATTCTCTCAAAACACAAAGCTATAGTTTGATGACGCCATCACTGCGTGTGGAATCATAGGAGTTGTCATCTTTATTACATTTTACAGTATGGGACTACTGCAGAAATCATGTTCATTGATGAGCTAAAGTATTCTTATTGTCATTATAGTATGAAGACGAGTAAAGGCTCAATGATTTTTGCTCCCGCTTGTCATCAGTATTTTTCTAGACTGTTCACTGGTGATGAGCAAAGTGAACATGCAAAGTCACTCCCTGACTTTAAATATTGCGTAATGAATTTGCAAGTCATGAAAGAATAGAGAGGTGAAACTCACTGTCAAACTCTATTTTCTGCTCTTCATAATCTCATTCCTGCTGACATTATTGTAGTAGCTCTAGCTCAGTAGCTCCATATTTATCTAGTCTAGGGGTGTCCAAACTCAGTCCTGGAGGGCTGAAGTTCAGCAAACCGGCCAGGAAGTTTCTAGTATGCCTAGTAAGAGGTTGATTAGCTGGTTCCGGTGTGTTTGATTAGGTTTGGAGCTAAACTCTCCAGGAAAGCGGCCCTCCAGGACCGAGGCTGCGTCTGAAACTGCCTACTACTCAGTAGGTACTGCATTTGAATTTAAACATACTACTCGGTTAGAAAAGTACGTTCTATACAGTATGAATGTTAAAAGTATGAATGAAATTTGGATGTACTACATCCGCCATACATCACGTGACCTAACTGCGTCAGTTTCACTCCCATTCTTGAATTCTCTCGCGGGACATCATAGGATAGCGCAGCGTGCATGGAATGCGCACTTTAGAATCTCGGCAGAAGTAGTAAGTCATCCGGGTATTTCTCGCATACTGATTTTCGAATTCTGTAAATTCAGACATACTACTCGGCTCGCCTACTGATTTTAGCATACTGTATAGTATAGAAGTACGCAGTTTCGGATGCAGCCCGAGTGTGGACACCCCTGATCTAGCCTCATCATCTTCTTTGAGTGAAAGTGAAACTAGGCTGGCTTAGAGTGTTTTGTGCTTGAGCGCCTGTAAGTGGTGTTTTCTGTAACTTCAGCAGCTCCAGGCACCAGTGCCTGCCTCCAGTGCCAATCTCATTGGTGGAGCAGCTTTTGACATTGCACATTCAAAAGAAAATGGCTGAGGCATTTTTATAATTATTTTAAATGATTGACAATTTTAACACTTGTCGTTTTGCATGTTGGTGTGCACACTGACACCCTTTGTTTAGTCATGAAGCATTGAGCATGAGCGAAAATCGTATTCACAAGCCATCAAGTTTTCAAGACTGAAAGTTGGCAAAGAGAAACAAGACCACTAAAGGAATCGCTTATAAAAGACAAATGCAATACAGCACAGAAGCAGTGGAGCTTTTATCATGCCACAGACGACCACTTCTGGTTCTTCAGGTCTGATCACATGGGGAAGAGGCAGCTGTTTTATCATACTAAATGCATTTTAGTGTTCTGTTATAATGCTGCTCTGTGCAGTCTAAAAAAATGCACAGCACATTTATGCGTTTTTGGTGTTTCTCTGTTTTCTATAAACAGAAATTTAAGGTGTGCAACATACTTATCATGGCAAGACAAGACATGGTGTATATCACTAGTTAAAACAGCTTATTTAACTGAATTTAAACATTCTTTAAGACATAGGGGAAGTTAGCGAAGCAAATAACACTGTTACACTCTTACATATTGTGCCTTTAAGGGTGACAGAGTGGCTCAGTGGTTAGCACTGTCACCTCACAGCAAGAAGGTCGCTGGCCACACACACTGTGGGTTGTGTGGGTTTTCTCCAGGTGCTCTGGTTTCCCCCATAGTCCAAACTCATTTGCTGTAGAGGAATTGGATTTACTAAATTGGCCGTAGTGTATGAGTGTATGTGTGTGAATGTGAGTATATGAGTGTTTCCCAGTACTGGATTTTGGCCAAAAAGACTTCTGCTGCGTAAAACATATGCCGGAATAGTTGGCGGTTCATTCCGCTATAGCAACCCCTGAATAAGGGACTAAGCTGAAGGAAAATGAATGAATGAACGAATTGTGCCTTTAAACATCTCTGACCTTGACTTTTCACTGTATTAAAGGCTCTTTAAAATGAAAAAGGTTTTTCTCCATTTATTTTATAAAGCACCAAGAAATAAATTGTTTAATGAGACATATTCACTGATGTTCTTATATGGCTGTAAAAACATTTTAGAACACTGTGAACATCGTGCATTGAGATGAATGCAGTTTACTACATATCCTCCTTGGACCCAAATAATTTTTTTCTTATTTTTTCTTTTTTTTTGTGATTTCCTACATCCTTTGGGTTTAAAAAAATCTACAATTTAAATTCTACAACTACAATAGAGTTTTTACATTTTTGTTTTTATTTAAAATGTTACAGCATGTCCACTGTAGTGGACCACAGGACCCTTTTAGTTCCAAACGACTCCCAATCAGACAACATAACTGTACAGGATATGGCTGTAAAGGAATATTGATCCAATATTAATGTAACAAAAACGAAACAAAAGCCATTTTTTCCTTTTGTATTGAAATTCCTGAAAACGTTTAGTCTAAAGGAAAGCTGAACTCAAAAAAAAAGTTTTTTTTTCTCAAGCAATATTTGAGAAAATCTAGAAATTAATGTATAAAAATAAAATGTTTTATTAAACATAATTATAAAAGATAAGTAAAGCATAATAAAATAACAAAATCATCTTTATTTTAGAATTATTCTTTTTCTTCTTTTTCTTCTTCTTCTTCTTCTTCTTTTTCTTCTTCTTCTTCTTCTTCTTGTTATTATTCATTTAATAACAATACTTCTACTACTAATAATAATAATATAATAACAATTATTATTATTATTATTATTATTATTATTATTATTATTATTATTATACTAATAATAATTAGAATTATTATTAATATTATTGTTAGCATTACTATTATTATTTGTTAGTTTTTTTTATTAGTAGGAATAGTAGTAGTAGTTGTTGTTGTTGTTTGTTTGTTTGTTGTTGTTGTTGTTGTAGAATGTAGAACAACTAAAAAGGTTTAATTATACAGTATAATGATACGTTTTTCATGTTAACCTAGCAGCCTGACACTGGAGTTGTTCCCTTGTCAGTCTATCACCCTCTGGAATTACACATTTCTCCCACTTTCATCCCTCTTGTTATTTCTTGTTTGATGCTGTTTACTTGTTTACAAACTGTCAGTGTCTCAATCCAGAGATAAAACGAGCCATTTCTACGCCTGTTATCTCGTAAACTTCACAGTATGTCTGCAAATATGAAGAAAGAAGAGTCTCTTGTACTCAGTTTCTACAAACAGCATTGCTTTTCGTAAGTTAGGCCTTGCTTGTCTGCTGAAGAAGTTGATTTCGCTTACCATGGAAAATCACATTTGTTTTTCATCCAGTTCTCGTTCTTTTGCATCACACTCACTCTCCCTTTCTCACTTGTGGCTGTTAAACAGGCATGAAATGAGCCAGGAGCTCTGATTTCACTCACCATCTGGCTGAGGTACGCTTAAAGTGTTTGATTTCTCACTCTGGCATGCGCTGTGATTAGTGTGTTTGGCTGGCCTTGCAGATGAGAGGATTGTTTCAGCCAGGGTATATGAAAAGTGCTGCGTTTCATCCATCTTTCTGACACTCACTTCATTCATGATGTCCTGCTTATGTTTTTGAACACGTGAATCAGGTTTTGTTCAAGAGTGTGTTTAGCATGAGGTTTATTGGATAACTGCATTTTCAATTAAGTGCCCAATTAATGAATGACAATTATCTTTATATTATTATTATTTTAGAGCTTAGTTTTTTATGTTTTGTTTTCTATTTATCTTTTAAGAGTTTTTTTCTCTGTTTGTTTTTTTTTGTATTGTTTTTTATTTTATTTAGCTTTTTGTTAATGCTTTGTGTTCTGTTTTGTTTTTGCAGCTTGGTGGTTGGTTAGTATGAGACTTTGGTTCAATCCCAATTAAATTTTTTTACTCGATACCCCTTCTCCTTCTCTTTCCTCTTCGCCTTTGAAATTGGAAATTTAGTGTGTTTTTTTATCTTTTTTTGCAAAACAAGGGATAGGGGTAAGGTAAAGGGCCAAGGGGTATAATTGGGATTGGGCCTCTGTTATCGATTAGAGCAGGGGTGGCCAACCCTGTTCCTGGAGAGCCACCTTCCTGCAAATTTCATTTGCAACCCATATAAAGCACACCTGCCTGTAATTATCATGTGGTGTTCAGGTCCTAATTAATTGGTTCAGCTGTGTTTGATATGGGTAGCAACTGAAATCTGCAGAAAGGTGGCTCTCCAGGAACTGGGTTGGCCACCCCTGGATTAGAGTGTTTTCTGGAGCTGTTTACTGTTTGTTGTTGTTGTTTTTTTTTTTTGTTTGTTTGTTTGTTTGTTTACTTAACATTCTATTTTAAGGAAGTTTCCAATTATTGAATGATGATAGTTTTTTTTTTATTTGTTGAGTTTATAATTATTTGTTCAAAATTTCTTTGTTTGTTGTTTTTTTTTTTTCAATGAAATGTCCAATTAATGATAATTGTATTTTTTACATTTTGAGTACAAAGTTGAATTTTGTTTTTAATGTTTTGTCTTCTATTTTCTTGTTTAGCTTTTTAGAGTCTTTATTTGTTTTGTTTTGTTTTTGTATTGTTTTTTTCAGATTTTTTTTTTTGTTTTTATTTTAAATTGCAATTTTTTCTTTATTCATTTTTTACTGTTTAGTTTTAGTTTTGTTTTGGCAACTTCAGATTTATTTAAATCACTGTATGATAGTGTATTATATGTTTATAGTGGCCAGAAATCCAAATGCTTACCAAACCTCTGTACACCTTTTATTTTCAATTAACCAATCAAGTTTCCAACTAAACTTGACAACCAGTGAATGAGTAAATCAAAACTGCTGACTTGCATAATATTAGATTATAAAGAGCAGTATTTATTGTTTGATGTTATTTCCATTGGGCTTTTTGGTAGCACTTTGTTATGCTAAGTGGAGCTCTAATTTATTTGACAATAGTTCTTAATATTACTTGGTTAGTGTTTGTTTGTTTGTTTGTTGATGCAAGAACAAAATTACCCTCAAATCCTATTTGTAGATGAAATTGAACATTGCACAGTAATTTAATGGGTTTCTGTGTCTTGTAATACTCATGAGATGTGGGCTTATGTAAACAAATTGTAAGATTAAATCCATGCCCCCACGGTATTGTAAGTAGAAGAAATCAAAAGAATTTCATTAGCGTTTTTTCTAAAACTTTTTTTTTTTTTTTGCAAAAGCACTTTAAAACCAAAACATTTTGAGGAAGATATTCATACATTATTGTTGTAGATTGACATGAAGGAATGAGGCAGATGAGTCAGTAAATGAATGAAATTATGTGTCTCAATTCTCCCTATACTTTGCCCTAAAAGAATGCACTCATTTTTAAAAGTAAAATTGCCTACTTTTGAGTATATAATAAAAACATAGGAACATACCATCCTGCTGCTTAATTGCATTCCCTTTCAGTCATAGTCACTCCACATATCTATTTTACTGTTATTGATTTCCTATCTTGGAAATTACGTTACGGTTTGATCTGCCTTTTTCTGGTCCATCATGTAAAATCTCATCATGTAGTTGCATAATTGTGCATTCAGTAGTTTACAGCAAAACACATTTTTAAAATTTAAAGGGTTGCTGCAAATTGAATGGACTGATTGTAACATGAAATATATTATTTTCATCAGGTTATATATATATATATAATTTAATTCTGATGAAAAAAAAATAAATAAATAAATAAACAAATATATATATATATATATATATATATATATATATATATATATATATATATATATATATATATATTTGTTTATTTATTTATTTATTTATTTATTTTTTCATCAGAATTAAATCATTAATATTTTAAACCACTTTAACCCCTGTCCAGCTAACCATTGGTCTCGCACATAAGTCTATTTGAATTTTTTGAACACTCTTTAATCAAATTCACATCCAATGCTCAATGTGTTCTGAGAAATATTAGCTGATAGATTGGGCACAGGTCTGCAATTTCTACTGTAAATAGAAGACTGTTAGTGTACTCCTAGATCTCCAGAGGTGGCTGTTTTTAAATTTTCTAATTAAATAACATTAAAATAAAAACCATGTAAATACTGTATGATACCCCGACTTTTCTTAAATGCGTGTATATTTCTTTCTAACATTTTCATTTCATTAAAATGACAAACACTAAAAGTGTATTTCTAATAGAAATAATATTTCTATTTCTCAAGTGCTTGAACCTGGAAGCCCCTTCGCGTGACGTCACACTTAACAAGCGAATAACTAACATGCAAAAAATATAGCCCTTTTTACAGTAATTTGTTGTAATCATTCTAATTTGATTAATTTCACAATAAAATTCTAAATACAACGCATTACTGTGAATTTTTAGTGTATAATGCTAGATATGGCCTTTCTACTAGTTATATAAATCTGTCAGTTCCTGGGTTAAACATATAATTTGGTAGACACTGATTAATTTTTGAACACTATTTAGAGCAGATAGTATGCAAATTAGAACACAGCAACAGTAACTGAAGTCTGCTGGGTCAATCAGACATGCATTTGCATACCGAATAGTGACTTGATTGATCTCTCCTGTCCTGCATCTATTCTCACATATTCTTCTGCGAGCCTTGACATTTCCTCCAGGTAAAGCTAGATGGACAGTGCTGAACTTGATGGTAATGAACCAGATGTTACGGCCTCGTCAGTATTTTGCAGAAATTTCCACAGTAAATTCCTCCTGCTCCTCTCAATCAGAACACACCCTTCTGTCGAGCTCGTGGCTTGAGGTTTTGTAATTAACAGATGACTGAAGCTATAAAAATGATGCTTCAATCTGTCCAATCATAAGAGCTCACTACGGGCCCCCCAGAGAGCTTCATTCTCCCCCCTTACCCCCCTCCTAATCAATTAACACCTTGTCTGAGGACAGCAGTGCAGCTTCTGCTTCTGTGTTTTAATATGGCAGTCTGCGTGAACGGGCTCGTCCCGATCTGCTCTGTCTAGCTGATGTATGGCACTCCTGGGGAGAGGAACAGTGCACTAGTTTGGAAATACTCTGATAATCGCTAAATGATGATGTGATTAATTAGTTCCTTTCCCTTCAGCACACTAGGTGTTGAGTGCTTTTGTGGGACACAGAGGGAAGCCCGCCGTCCGGCCAGCCGTCCATGTGAAAAACAAATTGGTTTCTTTCTAGATGTAGGCGAGCCAGCCGGGAGCCTTTTTGATATGGCTGACAGATGCTGCTACTGTAGCTGTCAGTATATGAATGAATTATGTTAATGCATGTGTTACTGGTGTGTAAAATCAAAAAGGAAATTAATTCCATAGGTAACACATTTACACATGTGTTTATACACCTACATGTGCTCTTGAATATGTGGTTTCTGAGGACAGACTGTTGTAATGACTTTGGTCATACTTGGTTTGTTACCATGAAGTTGGTTTCTAGAGGCATGTTCTGTGTCCTCATAGACCAAATGGCTTAAAATGAACAATTAACAAACAAACATACTAAACCATGTTTTTTTTATTTTTTTTTTTTATTGAAAAATTACCTGAGATTTTCTGTCTTCACCTATACAGGTACATGTAAATATTCATGTTCAGGTTAATTATATTATGTTAATTATATTAAATAAATATTAATATAACGTTAACGGCAGTTGTGGTTGCCAGTACTTTACTGTTAAAAACACGGTACAAACCGTAAAAGTAATTTTTCAGTTTTACTGTTAATTACCGTATTTTATTAATGTATCGAGGTAATATGTCTGTATTTTGAATGATCAACATCTACACATCTTTTGTTACACAGTTAGACACATTAGCACACCCACATACAGGTGGTGATGAGAAAGTTACATAATGAGCCAATGCTCATCACAATCAACTTTTCCCGCAAGCAGAAAAGGGTATCAGCATATAGAAGGTGCTCAGTGTCATTTACACAGCTACTAAACACCAGTATGGTAACACGCATAAAATTAAAGTCATGAAATAAACATTGTTTATCAACATTAGATGTAACATAAATTCTCTAAATTCTCAAAAATCTCTAATGTACATAACTGATGGGGAAACAACTAAAAAGATCCATATTAATGTCAACCAAATGCATAAAAAGTGATGTGCCATGCAGGGAATTCTGGGAAAGTCAATTTACGGTTATTCGCCGTATATATTAAGGGAACATTAACCAGGTTACGGATTTGTACTGTAGCATTTTTACAGCTTTTTACCGTTGAAATTACGGCCATTTTTTACAGTGTATATATATATATATATATATATATATATATATATATATATATATATATATATATATATATATATATATATATATATACAGTAAAATACGCACACACACACATACACACACACACACACACACACACACACAAACACACACACAAGCATTATAAAAGCATCATAACCTGCCGGCAGACAATTTATTAAATATAAGTTCAGCTCATCCACAGGCAGAAAGCTCCTCTGTTCTCTTCCTGATCCATTAGTTCTCTCATCCGACAGCTCGCTCAAAATCTGCCCAAAAGCTGCTCCGTCTCCTATCATGTTCTGGCTGTTAAGCACTTCTGAGTTCCTTGTCAATACTTGGCAAAGGTCTCCTGAGTGCAGACTCTGTGGGAGTGATCCAGATGCTCAGCAGGGAGCGAACACCACAGTTTTTGCTCTTCCAAACAAGATCAAAAGGTGGTGTTAAAGGACTCCATCCATCTCTGTGACTATCAGCTATATGGAGACAGCACAGACCAGCAGGGATACTTGACCATGGTAATGCAGAGAGCAAACTATAGTCCCTGAAGCAAGATTCATGAAATGACTGTGACCATCAGGTTGACCATTTGCATACAAAATAAAGTGAAAAATATTACATTTGCAAAGACCTTCCCAAGAAGGCAGCACTTTTTAAAAAACAGTTTGTTGAATTTGTTATTAATGAATGTAGTGTTACTAGTTCAAATAAGTGTTGTTATAATGTAGGGTCTTTTTCTTAAATGTAATTGTAGCTTTATGCCTCTTAATTACAATGATTTGATTATTGCTTTGTTACAGCAGTCAGCAGGCAGTGCAAAACCGAAAAAATAATGTTGTTGTTTTTTTTTGTAGGGATGCACATGTTGTTTTGCTCTTTCCTGCAATATTTTATTTGTAAAAAATATTGTAAGACTTGTTATTAGGTGTCACGGTGGTGCAGTGGGAAGCATGATCGCCTCATAACAAGTTGGCCACTGGTTCACTGGCTTAGTTGACATTTCTGTGTGGAGTTTGCATATTCTCCCTGTGTTCGCCTGAGTTTTTTCCGGGTGTTCCAATTTCCCCTATAGTCCAAAGAAATGTGGGATAGGTGAATTTAATAAGCTACAAGTTGTGGAGACCCCTGATTAATAAAGGTACCAAGCCAAAAAGAAAATGAATGAATGTTATATATTATATATTTCTTAAAATGTCAAATATGAATACCATTGTTATTACAGTTGAATTTTTTTGTAATTTAAAAATTGTGATTCGCATTCAATTCAACTGATGTTTATTTATGTAGCGATTTTAACAATGTAGATTCTTTTAAGCAACTTAGCATAGTTCTAGTAAAGTCCAGATTTCAGAGTTGAAGTTCAGTTTAGTTCAGTTCAGTGTAGTTTAAGTTTCATATATATATATATATATATATATATATATATATATATATATATATATATATATATATATATATATATATATATTTAATTAATTTAATTTCATTTTATTATTGTTTCTATTTTGCAACTATTGCAGTAGTTTTTTTTTTTTTATAGACAAATTCAAGCTGTTGTTTTATTATAAGAGTGCAAGAAACACTGGGAGTTTTTCATTCTTAAAATTGGACATTTTGAAAAGCATGTCAGTGTTTCTGATATCTTGTGGTTCTCTGCATGGGTTTTTGTGCTAAGAAACAAAGCACCTGCCAGTCTTTCACACTGGCTCAATTTAGACAGTTAAAGTTGAACTTCACTCTGTTCTCAGTGTGTGTTTGTGTGTGTGTGTGTGTGTGTGTGTGTGTGTGTGTGTGTGTGTGTGTGTGTGTGTGTGTGTGTGTGTGTGTGTGTGTGTGTGTGTGTGTGTGCGTGTGTGCGTGTGTGCGTGTGTGTGCATGTGTGAGTGTATGGATTTGTGTATACGTGTTGGTGTGTGCTTGTGCTGTTATGACAGTGTGTTATATAGTCAACAATTCATGTGCTTGTATTTTCATGTTTAGAACAATATTGCTAATTATTTTTTAGCTTTAACTTTGGCATTTTTTGGAGGAATATTCTTCTTTTCTTGCAAAAAAAGAGCTATATATTGAATAAGCATTCTGTCTCCTTTGTTCCCTCCCTCCTTTTTGGCAGTTTTGTAGATTTGCATAGCTTATCCGACAGTCTGAAAGGGATTTGTTCCTATATGACAAAATCACATAGGCAATTCTCTTAAGCTTTGGAAAGCTGTGGGACTAGATCCCCATTTGGAAATGAGATTAAAAGGCTCAGTAGTTCAGGGCTTTTTCAGTTTATCTGGAATTTAAACCTTTCATGACTTCTCTGGCATCATTAACTGTCTCACCATGTCCTCTGCGCTGCAAAGTGCTTTTCAATCAAGGATGCTTTGAGCTGAGATAGAAGAGCGCAATGATTTTGAACTATGACTCAGGAATTGCTTTATTCACCTCACGAAGGATGCAAGGGCATCCCAGAATAAAATGTGGGATTTATTTATTTATTTTTTTTCTATGTCCATGTATGCATTCCTTGCTAAATTGTTCTCTTTAAATCGGCGCGGTGCTTTTTAAATAATTATTATAAATTGCCCATTTCCTCACACTAATGCATTGGCTCATTCATTCTTTTTAAATTCATGGTCACAAAGAACAAATTGGAATAGAAGGCAGAATCAATCACTGTAAATATGTATTTGACCTTAGTTGGCACTAAGGCATTTCACATTTAGCCCAATAAAAAGCTATTGTACAAAATGTACCATGTACTAAAAATTTAATGTTTTTAAATTTTTTTTTATATATATATATATACAGTGTAATAAATATAATAATGAAGTCTATGGGTTCTATTTTAACGATCTAGGCTCAGAGTCTAAAGCGCATGACGCAAAAGCATTAAGGGCATGCCCAAATCCTATTTTGCTATTTAAGGACGGAAAAATAAGTTTTGCACCCTGGCGCATGGCCTAACAGGCTTGAGCTCATTCTCTTAATGAGTTTGAGCATGACGTGCATTAAACCAATCAGAGTGTTATCTCACATTCCCCTTTAAGAGTCAGTTGCATCACGCCAGTGCATTTGCTATTTACATGGTGACTTTGTAAGTGGAAAAACACAAAGATTTGTTTCCAAACTATTTAGAAATTCAGTTCTAATTTCCAGCAAACAAATAAATGAACAATAATAACTATGTGTGGTCAAAAACGTCCTATTCTTATGCCCCATATGGGAATGCAAACATCTCTAAAACCCAACAGGTGGACAAATTTAAACTTATTTTTATTAAAACAAATGTAAATATGCATAGAATAAATAATACTGCTAATATTAATAACATCATACAAATGCAAATTTTCATAAATAAAATCGAAAAATGCCCCGCAAGATGAAGGCATGGAGGCAGTGGTTTTTATATTTACGTAGAAAACAATAATTTTTGCAATATTTTAATCCTTTTTTTTTTTTCATTTGTACAGATATTTGTGTATTGCTTTACATGCTGTGTGTATTAAGCAATGTGCATGCGTTTAAGTTGCACAACTAATGCACTCTGTGGTGGACTTGCGGTGGACTTCAGTTCCTCAAAATAGCAGCTCACCAACAATGCACATTAAAACACCTCCTTACTAGACCAAAATTGATTTGCTATTTAAACAACGTGGTGCAAAAGGTGAAAATTAGGGCTGCGTTGGGCAGAAAATAGCAACAAATCACACCAACCACGTCTTGCACCTTATTGCGCTGGATGTATGATAGGCCCCTTTAAGTAGGCCCCTATATTATCTATAGCATTCTATCATCTTGGAATTATAAAGATCTGTCCGTTTTTATTCTCAAAAATAAGTTAACATTCTTATCGATTTGTCAGCAAAACATTTCTACCATTATATAAATATAAACCAATTTGTAATGACCTATTTGGCTACTATTTACAATTTTGAATAATTACAGGTCAGAATAAGTATTTTACTTAACTTTTACCCAAATATAAAATATTAATGTAAATACACAGTAAATAATTACAGCTGATTCAAATGTTATCACTCAATTGAATAGGCATTATCAATGATTATTAGCTGATAGGTATGGGCCAGTAGGGGCCTACTGGTAGGCTCAGAAGGCTGTTATTATCCATTTAAATGCTTAATCACCTAGAGATCACATACGGCTGTAGTGGTAAGTTAACAAGGATTATTTATATTATTTATTAAATTTCCCATTAATTGTATTTTATTAACATCTACCCCAACCGTAAACCCAACCGTCACAGTAATGTAAAAACTTATCTGGGTCTGGGGTCTCCTCTATTAATATAGCTGATTAACCACAATAATTATTTGTATTACTTATTTAGTTTCCCAATTAATTGTATTTCAAGAGTTCACACTTAACTCATGATTTACAAAAGCTTGTTTGGCATGCTGTCCAGGGAGAGAGCCCTGAGCTCAAGGGATCCTCGAGTCCAGGGCTCCCTCCCTTTGCAGGGTAAGGGAAGACTGAGCTCAGGACAATCTCAAAACTCCCCTGCAGCTAAGGCCAAGGTGAACTTTCTGAGAGCGAGGTGTCTAGTAAAAGAGACTTAGGTTTATTTGGTCTATAATGTAGAGAGTATTTGGTCCTTGAGAGGAAACTGGGAACCCGGGGGAAACCCCCTCGGAGCCAGAGCCATTGCAAGGAGCCAGAGCCATTGGATTTCTTCCTGGTCATTGGGCCACCGTGCCGCCCTTTCTGGATAAGGATGGAAGAAGGGGAGAAGGGTGATTTTTGCAAGACGAAGATAGTTGTAGAGAGAAAAAGAGGATAAATATATAGGAACTTAGGATCCTTTGATTGGAGGATCGTGATTAGCTAATATGAGTCAGCTGGGTCAATCATGAGCGCGTACTCCTCTCAAATTTAGCTTAACATATTAAACTTCACTTATTAACATCCACCCCTACCTCAACCCTAAACCCAACCATCACAGTAATGTGAAAACAGACCTGGATCTGGACTCTACTCTATTAGTTTACCTGATTAACCATGTAGATGGATGAAAACAGCCTTCTGAGCCTATACCAGTTGGTGCAAAAGGCCCCTACTGGCCTATATCTATCAGCTGATTACCACTGATAACGTCCATTCAATTGAGTGATAACATTTAAAGTGAGTGATATTTTGTCTATTTAATAAAAATACACTTTTATTCTTATGTCTTGTTTTTGACTAACATACTTATCAAATCTTCCAATTTACTGAATATAATGTAATAATAATAATAATAATAATAATTGTGATAAATCTTTATAACTAATAAAATCACTGCTTACTCTTGTTTACACACTCTTAGTCTTTCAGGAACAAAAAAACTAACTCAGTAGTTATAAATTTCTATGCCATAAATCTTTCATTGTGTATTTGTAAAGCATGCAATAATGCCCAATAATGATGAGCGGGTAAATCGTCTGAAAAATTTGCTTTTTGTCAAGCTACCCTCTCCTTTCTTCAATAATGTCTTCTATTGAGCTGATCAAACTGGGACTCAGTGATTTAAGGAATCTGCCACCGATGAGTTAAGAGACTCGGTGTCCTGTGCTCTCTGCATTGCTGGTAATAAATCAGGTGTCTCGTCAGCTGTAGCTAACTGACAAAATCAATACGGATGCATCCAGGGACAAGATTTGCTACTAAGATGCATTACCAACATCTGGGCTTTGATCTCCAATACGAATGAGGTCAAGTGAAAAGGTGATGGTCAGAAAATGTGTGTTCTACATCCAACCTGCAAGTGAAGAAACTGAGGAAGCGAAGAGGTGAAGTGTATATAGTATATCACCATTTGTTGTTTTACAATATGAGACATGCATTTAGTGTTGCTTAATGTATTTATAAACATGAAAAAACATTGAATAATTACTGGACAAAATTTAATAATCATAGTTCAAGATGTACTGATGCAGTTTTAAAGTCCAACTCTGCTTGTTAACATTAATTAATGCTCTGTGAGTTAACATGGACAGTAAACAACTGTATTTCATCTACTAACATTAACAAAAATGAATAAATACTGTAATAAATGTTTGTTCATTGCTTGTTCATGTTAGTAAATACCTTATTCAACATTAACTGCACTCTAAAAAATATTGTTTAGACCAAAAAAATAAAAACGTAACAGTTTGAATTAATATATTCAAGTTGCAAAAACATTTAACAAAATGAGGTTCAGACAACAAACTTTATTATGTTAGCCAAATCTTTTCCTCCTCAATCAGAGGCATTTTTAAATAGCAAAAAACTCACGTACTCAAAAAAATAAGTTGTTTCAATTAGATTTTTAAATTAAAATTTGAAAACAAATCCAGTGATATGTACTTAATTACATGCACACTTTCAAGTTTAGAACCTCTAATAAATTAAGTAGCTGAAAGTTAAATTTTTTGTTTGTTTTAAATGTACTTTTCATGCTTGTAAGAAATACATTTAAAAGCATTTTTGTTTTTTTGGTATTTTTTTATTTTGT
This sequence comes from Danio rerio, assembly GCF_052040795.2. NCBI lineage: Eukaryota > Metazoa > Chordata > Actinopteri > Cypriniformes > Danionidae > Danio > Danio rerio. Next base: position 38,134,013 of record NC_141022.1, read on the forward strand.
ATTAAACAACAGGTTTTCATTGTTTTACAAAACAATGTATGTACTCATGTACTGCCCCATATTATCAGTATAAAAATAACAAAAAACATTAGTGTGTGGACTTGAAAATACAAAACAACTCCATTAGTGTGGAAAAATTGAGTTATTAACCCAATGTTTTTAAAGTTGCTACAAGTTATATGTTATTTTAAAGTAACTGACAGATATATTTACCTTTAAATTAGTCGCATTTTTAAAATGATGTAATTATCAATATTTTCCTGTTTTGAAAACTTAATAAAATTATTCTGGCAACTTAAAAGTTTTAATCTAATCAGCAATTTAGAATTTTTAAGGTACAATAATGTATTAAACTATGTAGTGGTAACAGACCTCTTGTGTTATGTTTTAGAGTGTGTGTGTCCTGTATTGTAAAGCCATTGTTCTCAAGCCTGGTTCTTGCACCCCCCTTCTATGCATATTCAGTTTTTTTTTTCTTTTTTTCTTTTACTGTTTAAAGAAGTTTGTTCAATTTAACCGTAAATGCTCTGTGAAGTGGACATCACAGGATAATCTGCTATGATTCCAGTTGGAAAGTGTGTTTAATTCAAAGGGTAACATGCACAAGATCTACATGTTTTTTTGTAAAACTTTAGAACAGTGTTTCCCAACCCTGCTCCTGGAGGCACACCAAAAGTACATATTTTGGATGCCTCCCTTGTCTGAACCATTTATTTCAAGTGTTTGAGTCTCTTCTAATGTTCTGATGATTTGATTCAATTGTTTGAATAGGAAGAAGTTTAAAATGTGTACTGTTGGTGTGCCATCGGGAACAAGGTTGGGAAACACTGCTTCAGAATATGTTCATTGGTTATTGTTAGTTAATGTATTAACTAACAATAATAACTAACACAAGACATGTCACTCATATATATTTGAATGGGAAAAAGTGTAACGGTCAATATGGTGGATGAAGCCCCTACTAGTACAGGAGCCATCCAGCGATGGATATAGACTGATGTTTTTCCGGGGAAAAGCTCAGACCAGATTTGTGCTTTTAAGAAAGTTTGGTGGTCAACAAACACACTGGAATCTTATCGAATACTTGCTTCACAGACATGAGAAATATATCCACATAAAGCTTAAAACCTCCATTTTTCAATTAACCAAGTGCGCTTGAAAACAAAAGTTTTCTGGTTTTGTAATCTATATGAAATGAACGAGGTACTGTAAGTCTTGTCAAACGCACGTCACATGACAGCAACTAGTCAAATGCCCACAAACTTCCCGGATAAGATTTGCCATTAAGATTCTTTCAGAAGACTAGTGCAATCAAACGATCATTAGTCAGAGGATGATAATTTGTAAAACTACCATGGATGAGGTTGGTGTCGTGATCTTTTTCATTTTGAGTGTGCATGCAACCTGAAAATATGCCAATCTTGTTTGATTGGGACGTTTAGAAACAAAACTTTTGAGACAGTTGTTGTTTAATTTTATTGGTGATTCCATATTTGTAATGTAATCGTAATCTTGGCGAAGAGTTTTAGAGATTTTGATGTTTCCCCATACACACGGAATACCCAAGCATACTGCCCAAGAGGCGTTTCAAAGATGGCCGCCAAGTGAAATGACTTGCCTTAAAGAGACTTGACTTAACTTAGCTAAATTTAACTTAACTTTACTTAACTTAGCTTGACTTGATTTAACTTGAAGTGATTTAACTTACTAACATTAACAAATATTTATAAATACAGTTGTACATTTATTAGAAATTGTTTGTTCATGTAAGTAAATATAAACTATCATTAAATAATGGACCTAATGGACCACTTTTTTAAAATGTTACCTTTTTTTTTTTTTTTGAATAAAGTATACTTCAAGACGAATTCCCTTGTGCAGGGGGTAGAGAGCAGTGAATAATTTGTAAAGAACAAGTCGGTCTCAACACAGTTCCTTGGCTGTTTCTCAATATGCATTTGTTTGCGTTCTTGCATCCTTGTGTTCTCATGTAATGTCATCCTCAGCTGGCAAAGTTCAGTTTCAAAACTCAAGACAGCAAAAACAGAAGATGTGTAAAAGTTCCTGGATGTGTTCTTGATATCACGGTGGCATCGATTAAGCACAAAATTTGCTCGAAGTACCAAAAGTCATTGCAACTGAATAAAAAAGATGGGAAGAGCAGCATACTATACCTGACTATTAATAAAGTTTAGAGATTATCTCAGGAGTTTCCCTAAATGAGTGAAAGTAAGCATTAACATGAAAATCTTAATAAAGGAATAAACATATTAAGGAAGTTTGTTTACTGAAACTTGTATTAAAATCTTTGTTATTTGTATTGTGCAAAGTATATTTATAAGGTTTTTGTGCATGTTATATGTATTGAAAAGGAGAAAAACATTAAAACGTTGTATGAATGTTTAAATCATTTTCAGTTAAAACTATGTGAAGGTCATGTGACCATTAGGGAGAACGCAGCATTGCATTTCACAGTTCGAGATCTTCCGAGTTTGTTCTTTAGAGGTAACCTGGCAAGACAGCTCTCCACAAGACTACAAGTGTGTTCTCTGTGTTCTTGGATTTGAGAAAGAGCTCTTGTTGGAGCTCTTTTCTAATGAGCTAGTTATCTAAATTAAACAAATGAGACACTTGAAATACAGTGTGGAGGCTCTCTGTAACCAGGATTGAGAACAGCTTTTAAAAAGTTTTGCTATTTGTTTGTAATTTCTTCAAATGCCTCATATCAATAGAAATAAAAGAATCAGCGATTTATTAGGATAAAGAATGTGTTTCATTTTGTTGAAAGAGCTTTACTCATTTAATGCATTTTTCGTTATAACAGCTGCTTTGTATGTGAATCAACGCCCACTGTGAGCGAAAATTATGCCCTTTCAACCTCCCATTTTAATGACTTTCAAATAGTGAGTGACTAATTGTAGAGAAGCTTGTTCTTTTGTATAAATTTCAACCTTACCAAAATACTGGAGAATTCCTATTGTTTTGCTTTGCGGTTGAAAAATATGGCTTCCTGAGAAGCGATGCTTTTGCAAGAAAACCTTTCTCCACACTCTCAGGTTGTCTCAAGTAAGCTTTTTAGTTGTACTGTACTGTATAAGCACCTGCTGCAAGCAAGGGTATACGAAGCTTATAACTTAAAGTGTGAAGGTGTATTTTATCCCATTTTCCACGCAGGTGAAAATCAACCTGTCAAATCCCCTATGAAGCCTAAAGCTGACAGAAAGTATTGTGTGAATTTGCCATCGCTAGCTTGGGGACAAGACAGGGAAAACAGACATGCAGTTTGGAAGGAAGCTGTAACTTCAGAGCTGGGAATGGCGTTTTTGAAAAATTAACCTGTATTTATTTATAATTCCGCTGAAAAACATTAAAACACTGTTAAAAAAAAAAACAATTAAATTAATATATGTACATATATATAAATATACTGTAGACCAAGACCAAGAAAAAAACAAAAAAAAAACTAAATATTAAACATTAGAATAGGGCGAGACATATAGCCCCATCCCCTTTATTAGCAAAAAAAATTTAAAAAGAAAGAAAAGAAAAAAAAACAGCCAATATTGTTTTATTTTATCACAATTCAGTCAGTGAGAGTGGTCAAAATCAAGTGCATGAAATCAAAAGCAAATGAGAATCATCTTGATGGGGGCGGCAAATGTTAGATACTAAAGAGTATTTGATTGATAGGAAGATTGGATGTGAAACTGAAGAATGAGGTCATGTCAGAAATATTGTTGATCTGTTAGAGGAAAGTGACAAACTTCAAGCTCTGGATGCTTTTCATATTAGTTTAATATATTCTAAATGTGGAATTTTCAGTGTTTTAGAGCACACTAGCATATGCTTTAAATTAGCATGCTGATACTAGCATAAAAACCCCTTTATTTAAATTTCACAGGGCTTTTAAATGTGTGGTATGTAAGAATGACACCCAGTGGTTGAACTAGGTCTTAATTCAAAACGCTTTTTCACCTGGTCCCTCCTCTGATGACTTCACAAAAATGCAGGTTGCCAGATTGACAACACCAACAGGAGTGAGCATAATTACACTGTGTCCTAACTGTGTGTGATGACATAAAAAAGGAATATTTTTAATGTTTTTGTCCTAAACATCACCTAAAATTTTTATTTTGGAGACTGTTGCTGTCCATATACATTGAGGTAGCCTTCATGACTGAAAAGAAATACTCTGTGTTTTCCACCAAGGCAACCTGGGGTGACGCAATATAATTGGCAGTGGGCGGATTATAGAGACCAAAACAAAGACAGACATTCCAACACAGAATGCACATTTTTATAAGAGAACTAGACAAGTAAATTTTACGGACAAACGTTATGGTGGCCTGAGAAAGCCTAACCTGAATGGTTAAAGTAATTTAAAAGTTTACATAATTGAAGTAGTTTTTAAGAAGATTGAAACAGTTGGCATCAAAAGATAACTACATATACAGTATGTTACCATGTTTCTAGTATGGATCAGCATGTTTTCTGCTAGGTGATTGCTAAGGTGTTTTGAGTTATTACTAGGTGGTTGCTAAGGCATTGCTAGGCAATTAGGGTATTATAGGTGGTTGCTTAGGTGGTGCTAGATGGTTGCTAGGGTGATCTGAGGGATTGCAAGGTGATTGCTAACATAAATTAGCATGGTTATGAATCAGCATGTTTCTAGCATGTTTTTAGTAAAAACTAGCATGTTTTTAGCACGATGTTAATATGAATTAGCTATTAGCTATTAGATATTATATTTATAGGATGAATCAGCATGTTGCTTGTTTGATTAATACGTTTGTTAGTAAGTTTTTTTTATAAGGATTAGTATGTTTTTGTGTTTATGGATATTGTTAGTATGGATTAGTATGCTTTTAATATGTTTTTAGTATGTATTAGTATATTTTTAGTATGTTTGTTAGTATGTTTTAGTATAGATTAGTACAGTGTTTAGTACAGAGGACCACCAGCTCTGCACATTTTTTATGTCTCCTTAACACACCTGATTTAGATCATCAGCTCATTAGCAGAGACTGAAAGACCTGTAATGGGTGACAGACAAAGGAGACATCCAAAACATGCTGTGTTGGTGGTCCTCCAAGAATGTGGTTGAGAAACACTGAATTAGTATATTGCTTGTATGGATTAGTATTCTATTAGTATGTCCAATGTAAAGTGGATTTTTTTTTTTTTTTTTTTTTTTACAATGGAAGTTTATAGGACAGCAGCTAGGGTTCCATAAGTGGTCGCTAGGGTGTGGTTAGTAAATTGAAAGGTCGTCAGTGATTGGCAGATTGTTAGTTATAGTTTAATTGATTTGTTAAATCTGAGTTAAATGAGCCCAACCTTAAGTCTGCATGACAGTCTGGTGCAAAGTTATGAGGTCACAAAGTTTGGTCTAATGTTAAGTCAGTATGACTTTTCTGAATTTTTTTGGTCAGTTTTCAGAAAACCACATGTTGGATCAGTTGGAAAAGATAACAAACTGAGTCAGTGCAGTTTGGAGGTCTGGTGTAAGTTTGGTTTTTGAAGCTTGAATGGTTTAGGAATGCATGTAGAAATTAGTCTCAGAAGAAGACAGAAGAAAAAGTTTATGTAGTATAACAGTATATTGGCTCAATATACTCTATATCAAACACACCTGAACCAATTAATTAGGACCTAAAAACCATGTGATAATTACAGGCAGGTGTGTTTGATATGGGTTGCAACTGAAATCTGCAGGAAGGTGGCTCTCCAGTAACAGGGTTGGCCACCCCTGACTTAGTACCCTGCTGAAAAATCCAGCTTAAACCAGTCTAAGCTGGTTGGCTGGTTTTAGCTGGTCACCAAGGCTGGTTTTAGAGTGGTTTTGGCCACTTTCAGGCTGGTTTCCAGCCATTTCCAGCCTGGTCTTAGCTGGTCAGGCTGGGAGATGACCAGCTAAAACCAGCTTGACCAGCCTAGCCAAGCTGGAAGTCCAGCCAAAACCAGCTATATCCAGCTTAAACCAGGCTGGTTAAGCTGGTTTTAGCTGGATTTTGCTGGAGGGTATGTTTCTTAAATATCTGCAAAAATATGCTTAATGTACTTAAGTTAAAAACAGTATTTTTAAATAGTGTGTGTAATGTGCTGTGATGTCAGAGTCCGATAAATGACCAACAGCTGTGAGCTGCATCAGTCCAGGGCGTTATGGGATGTGTAGTCAGATGTGAGCAGATGTGTCTTGTAGACACTCCATATGATAATCAGTAAAATAATACACTCTAATAACCATATATGTAAACATTATGGCTTTCTTCTTCTGCCAACAGATTGTCTGAGACTGAAACTAATGATCAATAAGCTGTGTTATCAGCCAAAATTGCCACACACCAAAGATAATGAGTAATCATGATACAAAAGAGATTTTTTTGTTTGTTTGTCTTCTCAGTGTCCTCCTGGATTGAGCCCGATGAAGGATGGCACCGGTTGCTATGACCACCACATTGGCATTGACTGCTCGGACGGCTTTAATGGGGGCTGTGAGCAGCTGTGCCTCCAGCAGCTGGCACCTCTGGAGGAGGATCCCACTCTCTACAACATCCAGATGTTCTGCGGGTGAGATTACACACTTTACATCCAGATCTGGACACGCTAACAGGACTTCTTTTTTTCACGGTTTCAGTCGTGCAGCAGGGAGTGCGTTGGTATTTACGCCTGCTGTTTCTGAAGACTGAATTACTGCAGTTTTCTTTTGAATAATGGCCTGAAATTCACAGCAAGTGCATTATGGTTTGTTCAGTTGATTATTCATGCCATTCACAGCAACTTACAGTAACTATTTTTACACATATTTTCTCAGTCCACAGGGGCTGTTTGTGTGAATTGGCGCACATTTTACCTACTCGATCATTTATGGCTTTATTTGAAGTGAGCAGGAAAGTGGATTTAAACTGAAAACTGGCAAATCTGAAATTGCTAGTTGGAACTTACAATCACACATTTAATTGCTAAAAATGTTGTAAGTGCATGCAAGGTAAATGTACAGTGTTTTTTTTTTGTTTTGTTTTTGTAGCTTGCAAAAGCATCTTTGTCACACGCAGAAAAAAAAAAAACTATGGTGCTATGGTTTTGGTACTGATTTTAGGTCATCGATATATAAAGATACATCCACTCTTTATCATTATTACTGTTTTTAAACTTTTTTCCAGTAAAAACAGTAACATTGACAAGCATAATGTTCTGTAATTTAGTTTAGTTTAGTTTTGTTTTTAGTTTAGTTTAGTTTAGTTTAGTTTAGTTTAGTTTAGTTTAGTTTTGTTTTGTTTTGTTTTGTTTTGTTTTGTTTTGTTTTGTTTTGTTTTGTTTTGTTTTGTTTTGTTTTGTTTTGTTTTGTTTTGTTGTTTTGTTTTGTTTTGTTTTGTACTATGGATGACTACCAGCAAAGAGCATAGAATAGAATCGCCAAGAGGTGACACTCAATAGAACGTTCCATTGCAACAGCAGCGCCCAGCAACAGCCCCGGATTCCGCCATTTCGGAGTAAGAGCGATCAGCTGTCTATTGGATCTTATTGCTGTCCTTATGGCAAGCAGCTGCTTTGGTTTTTATTTATTTATTTATTTTTTAAAAAGCGCATTAAAGCTGAGATACAACCTGAAAGACGACAATACAACACTTACTATCACAATTAACAGCACTTTAAATAGTTTATTTTACAGACTTATAATATGCTGTTGTTCTATTGAAATTTTCATTCCAAAATGGCTGCCACACTATGTAGTGGCTGTTTCCCAAATTGCTAGTGTTGCCTCTTGGTGTTTCTATGCTCTTTGCTACCAGTATGTGCCAGGTATTAAACCTAACATTAATTTTATCCAAAATAAACTTCAACAATAAGAAAAGGCAACAATGAATACAAGAATAGTGTTGAAAGAAACAATGTAATAAATGCTGTTTTTGAGTTAGTTTCCCTCTAAACATAAAATGCAAAAAAATGAGTGTGCATAAAAGCAATAAATAAACATAAAAGAGGTTGAGGTCCCGATCTTCATCTTAATTTCATGATAAAAAATTTTATCAATACTAAAGTTGCATTGGTGGAAAGAGTACAGAATGATCATACTTTAGTACCATTTCTTGCTCAAAAATGCAGTGCAAGCAAAGTAAAAGTATCTGTTGTAAATATTACTCAAATTATGACTAAAAAAATAGCTCTTTGAGTATTACACTAGGAAAGGCTAATGCATTTACAAGCAATTTGTGCATGTATTTGAAAACGAAACATTCTGTAGTTCATTTAGTGATTGTTTAGGGCCATTTGGTGATTTCAGTCATCATACAGTAAACATCCTTCATCTTCTCATCAGTGATATAGTCTAAAAAGTCTATGGGTTATTGTGTGTAAATAATTTGGGCCTCTTCTTGGACACTTATTAATGCTTCCAGATGTTTTGCTGCATTCACCAAGTGCCCAGGACTTGAGGTAGATCAGTATTATGCGATTTACATTCTATGTGTGATTTGATTGAATGGGAATGACAGGACTGATTTTGTACTTAACCAATCGCCATAGATAAGAAAAAATAAAGCAGTGATTGCAGTTTCAAAAAAACTAGTTGGGTAAAAGTACAGATACAGCACTAAAAATGTTCTGAAGGGAAAGTAAAAGTGCAAAAAAAAATTTGGTAAACTACAATTTCTGAGAAAAACTACTCGATTACAGTATTTTGAGTATTTGTAATTTGTTATTTTACACCACTGTAAAGTTGTAAATAATTTTCAGCTTTGTGCTTTTTATATATATATATATATATATATATATATATATATATATATATATATATATATATATATATATATATATATATATATATAAGAAGAAAGATATGTTTTCTGTCCTGTCACAGTAACACAACAACACATGCATCACACAGCACCATTCTTTTCAGACTTTCCTTTAAAAGTCTGAGAATGTGACAACCAAAATAAATAGCTACCTTCTTACATCTTCTCTAAAACGCCCAGTGTGACCTATTCAGAGTGGCTGAGATCATTCGCTGTTACAGCTAAAGGTGGCAAATGTGCATAATTCTCTTTTCCTCTCGAGATCCTGATAATGTGACAGGCAATCCGAAGCCACTTAAATGGTTGTCTGTGATGCGGATGTGATGACAGTTTCCTGTAAAACTGTAGTGTTACCAGGAGTAGTGAGACTGAGCGTTTAAGCCCTGACGCCTCTTTCTCTCTGTTAGCTTGTGTAGAACAGAACAGACGTGACAGCGACGTTTCAAAGGCCCATAAATATAAACGACTCAAGTGAACTGTCACACTGCTGGGATGATACTGTTTTGCAGAAAATAAAAAGAATTGTCAATCTTATTACCTGCATCTCAGAGTAGTTTTGAATGTACTACTGCTTTACATTGTTCTTCTCCATGACGTGAAACAAACAAACAAACAAAAAAAAAAAAAAACGAAATGAAGGAATGAATGAATGAATTAATTAATTAATTAACATTATTTTTTTTTTATTAATGAATGGCTAGGAGTTATTATTATTTAATAAACACAAATGCATTACAGTACACAACATGACTCACAATACATATTTTAGAATTTTAGGTAATAAATATATGTATTTAACTGAAAAAAATTTAAATACGTGTATTTTGTCTTTTTTTTGTTTAGTTTAGTTTAATATACTAAGTCTCTGCATTTTCTGTATAAATAGAATGTATGCATTAATGGCATGCATATTGTTATGATCACCAGCGATAAAGCAGATTGATGGAGAACTAAAATTCTGCCACTGAAACAAATTACAACTCCCAGATGTCATTGCTCGAATCACTCCTGTCACACCTGAGTCTTTCAGTCATTCAGACACTAACACAAACACACAACAGAAGTTCATCATTGAATTTTTACATGGACTATATTTACACCTTTTACACTCACATTGCTGAGTCTTGTTATTCTGTGAACATGACTAAGCGTTTTTCTTATTTTGCCTTTCTTAGGTTTTGAGCTTTGCTTTGTTTTATCATACAGGTGTCCCTCGCCATAACGTGGTTCACCTTTCGTTTTGCATATTTTTTAGTCCAATTTGACATGCTATTTTTTTTTTTTTACAAAGCATTGTGTTCTTTACCCCGATTATCACATTGTGTTCAGCGTCCTAATTAGCGCATTCTGTTCTCCGTCCTGATTTGCTGTAAACCATTGTCAATCAATCTCTTCCGTGCTGTGTCTCCTGTACAGTACAGAATGCGTTCAGCTTGCCAAGTTTACCTGAATCTTCGATCGCTAGCAGTGGCACTCTGAAGTGCTGTATTGTATGTTTGCAAGTTTTCTCCCCTACAAACTGCACAATGTAGATGAAACATTCTGCACCGTCAAAGTCACTCATAGTAGCACCTAAAAAGCAGATAAAGATGCTAGCCGTCGCACATAAAATTTGACTTTTTGACATGCTAAAGGAAGGTAGAAGTTACGCAAGTGTTTAAACAAGAGAGAAAAGTGTGAAAATGTTAAGGCCTATCTGAGAAAAATGTATTAGGTGCATTAAGTGAATAAAAAATAAAAACAGACTACTTTGTGGATTTCACGTATTATGGGCTATTTTTAGAACGCAACTCCTGCAATTAACGATGCACCAGTGTATGCTGCTTTGCCGCCTGTCCTGACCATTCACCTGTGACTCTGACTACTATCGTTCATTTCCTCTATGCTCCTGTTTGCCCCTGTTTTGACTGTTGCCTGCCTGACTATTTTCTTAAATAAACTGCACATGGATCCTCATCACCGTTGTCATGCATCCTAGTGTTACACATATATGGAGAGATTTTTAAATTTAAAGTTAAATAGGCACATATAAAATGATTATAGATTTTATTTCATTAATGTATTAAAAATAATAAAATAAAATTTTATAACAGACAAATTAAATAATATATCTACACGTTTTAGTTTTCTTTCCTTAAATTTCATAGATTTGAAAATGATCAAAATAAGGAACAAAAAGTATTAAAGAATGAAATTATTTTAACCTCTGACAATGCTCAGTATTATCTTACAGTATATAGGCAGAAAGGCACTCTTCTTTATCTCTGATGTGTTTATATCTTCTTTTTTTTCTCCTCATTCCTCCTGATTTTTGCAGATGTATTGAAGATTATAAGAGAGGGTCAGATGGCCGCTCTTGTCAGCCACTGTCTGAGGCCTGCACAGAGGGACTGGACTGCGGGGACACAGCCGACATCCCAGCCAACCAGACTGTGTTTGGAGACCTCTTTTATGGCTATAATAACCACACCAAAGAGATCACATCTGGACAGATACTAAAAGCCACTTTTAGGTGAGGTTTTACTATGTTCACTAAAAGATGACTTATGTTGACCCATTTCACAGATTGTGCTAAGATAATGTGGTGGTGAATTGTCTTTTGTATTGCTCTTTGATTTGATTTCTCTTTGAAGTCAATGGCTCCTATTTCCAGTTCAGCATAATTTAATTTAAATTAATTTCATTTCATTTTATTTTTTTTGTCTTGCTATATAAATAAACACGGTGGTATACATACAGTACGGCATGCATGTATTTTACAACTTATAAATACAGTATGTGTATAAAATCTTTAATTTTCTGATGTACTAAAATATGTGTTCAGTAATATTTTTAAATATATTTAAATACAAATATTAAATATAAGTAGTGTATATACCTGTCTAATTATTTTATTTTATTGCCTACATCATTGTGAGGACAGTGGAAATGTTACAAGATATGATGGGCAAAGGAGAGGAGAATGAGATCAAGAAATGACAAGTCTTTGCATGTACACCACTCACTTTATCATGTCTCTGAAAAATGGCTTTTATATAATGGTTTGAAAAAACAATATGAAAGACAAGTCTGATACTTAACGTAAAATCATATTTATTAAGATTTACAGCAAGAAATCCATATGTAACATGTACACATGTAAAGGTATGAATAGTGTATTAGTTTAAATATGTGCCAGCACAAGGACCTAGCCTTCCCTAGCCAATTCTTGGCCTGTCCTACTATATCTTTTAGAATTGGGAAATTTTGTTTGCTGGTATTTTTGTATCACACCATCATCCATTCACTCATTCATAACTTTATTAGATACAACTGATCAATTACTCAGTAGTGCAAAAATCCAATTAGGCAAATACATGACAATAATTTGGTGTCTTTAGGCATGTAGAGCCAGACAGAGTCTACAGATATGTCTAGCTATTGTGCAGAGTTTTAAAAAAACAAAAAGTCTATGGATTAATGAAAAATGATTTGGGGAGTTTAGTAATTAAAAACTAAAAACATAAGATGAAAAACAATACATTTTAAACTTTTATTATTATTACTTTTTTTTACAATGCAAACATACTACATACATACTAAAAACTGAAAATATTACTTTACAAACTTTATTGTAAATAAATCAGGTTGCATATTTTTAAATAATTTGCATATTTGTCAATAAAATTACTGACTTTTATATAAAACTGAACAAAACCTGCATGAAGTGTATGATCAAGATGATCTGTGGAAGTTAAAACTAAGCATTAGAATAAGGGGGTAAACTATAGTCGCTTCAGAAGCTTGCACAGCCCACTAACACAAATTCAATCCACCTTCCTTAAATGAGAAATAAACATATATATTCCTACTATATATGTCAATTCGAGTCCCACTCGGAACCTGGGGGTGAGCAAAAATATCAGTGAGTCCATTTTACTGCCAGGAGTTGCCTTTATGTACACCTAATATGCTTCAGCTGAGCATCTTCTCTGGAAAAAAAAATTGTTTACATGAATTGTCGAGACCCTATTTACTGTAAAATAGACATGGGTAAATATAGGCTATTTGCATAAATAAAAATGAATGAAAATTGTTTTTAAATAATCACATCTTATCTACATGCTTATTGTATTCATTTGTAAATATCTTGTTTAATATTTGTCATTAAAGATTTTAATGGCATTTAATATATTAACTATATTACTAACAGTGAAATATGAAAAGTTGCCAGATTGAGGACCAGGAGCAGGAGTATCAAGCCTAAAGGCTGATTTAAACCGTGTTCTATATAAAAGCAACAGCACACGGTAGAATAAATATTTTCTATATTAAAAGCAGATTTTGCTCTAACCAATTCCTCGAATTGATGGGATGTATTAGAAACGGCTTCTATTTCTTGCACCTGACCAACAGAAAACTGACAAGGATCTTTATGATGAGCTTTATTCAGTGTTAAATGCTAATACTGTGAGTTTGAATGCAATTTTACATTACATGCATTGCCATACTACTAAAAGCAGTACCAGATATATTAATATATATATTTATTAGGTTATAAACCTTACCATTTTGTGCGTGAGTGCATATTCTGTGCTTCTAAATGGCTGTATTCAAATTTATGTCAGGCAAATTGCTTATCACTGCAAATCTCTTCACGTAGCTTTTTGTTAGGAAACGAGGTTCCAATTGCTCACCTAATGTTTAGGCTCCTTATATTTATATTATTTGCTAATTAATAACCTCATGTGGAACTCTTAATCTGGGTCTCATTTTAGTGTGCTACTGTCCAGCAGAGGTCGCATTTCGGTCACTGAAGCATGCTTTGAGAGCCTTTCTGAATGAATGAATAAATGAATGAATGCGGTTTTCCACCAACCCAACCCCGGGTGCTGAAATATAATTGGCTAAAGTGACAGTGGGTGGGTTAAAACAACCAAAACAAAGACAGACATTCTGGCACATAACACACATTTTAAATGCAAAATATTTGACTTCAGCATTTTTTTATATAAACAACAATGTTCACTTGGCATGTTTCTTAAATATCTGCAAACATATTATAGTATTTTTTATGCTTTAAAAGAGTGAAAAACTTACATACAACACCTTTGATGCAAAGTTAAATAAGGCCTTCAAGAAGTCTCTGTTAAAAAAAAAAGAGTGCTATTTAGAAGACAGAAGCAATAAATGTAATTTTAAAAAATGTACCATCATACCTTAAATGTTAAGAATCACGACAAAAGAAGAATTAAATTATTTATTTATTTATTTATTTATTTATTTATTATGCAGTTTGGTGCTAGCAAGGTGAATTAAATAAAATGGCCAATGAGTATGTGGTTGTCCAAAATGTAACTGTAGATCTTTAATGCATTACAGTTGTGCTATCTGGTCATTAAGCCTTATTCAATAACAGCATTATTCATGTGAAACTGAACACAGCAAAGTCTTGATCTAGTTAAACACAAAGACACTTTGAAGTTTTCTCTAATTGGAAAAAAAGCATGCGATTTACTCTGCGGTCAGTTCAGCCTAAAGGTCACCTTCCAAAGTCATTGTTGCCTTCAAATTAATCACAGGGTCTTGCAGAAGCAGTTTCCTGCAGCAGTTTATCCGTTTACTCAACATGGTTTGATTGGCGTGGTAGTGAGGGAGGGAGGCTTGGGTGATGGAGAAATGGTGGAGGAGAGTTAATATTATCAAGAAGCGAAATCTCAAAAGCTCTGATCTCATTTAGAGGCACCCGGAGAGAAGTAGGGTTTAGACAGCCTTTGAAAAGCACAACCGCCCCTCGTGCTCCAGGACTTACTCTCTGTGCTGTTCTCTCCACCTTTTGAGAGGCCAGACCTCATGTGTGCTCCAATTATGTGGAATGGTAAGGAGTAAATTAAAAGTGACCATAAGCAAGTTTGGTTTAATGGGGCTTAATTGGGCCAACTAAAGCTACTGGTTCTCCAGCTGAACAAAAGGAGGCCATGGCAAGTTCATTAATCCTTCATAGGGTCTTGCAGTTCTTCAACAATTAATTTCAGACCTGAGGAAATGGTCAAAATTCTGGTGATCAGAAGCAGCAGTGGAGGGAAATTAAATGCTGTTTGATCTTCTAGAGTCATGGTAATCTTTAAAGTGAACAGTGTGGATGAACAAACATTTTGATGAATGCTGTGAATGAATCAACCATTTAAACTATAGACTACAGTTTGTATACATCAATCTAAAAAGATATTTTTTTTGTAGTTTTTTATATTTATATTTTACTATTTTTCATTTTATTATTATTATTTATTTATTTATTTATTTATTTATTTATTTATTTATTTATCATTAGAACTGAATTTAGAAATAGTTTTGAAACAAATCTTTGCGCTTAAACTTTACTTAACTCCAAATTTATCATTTGTAGTACATTATTTTTTATTTGTATTTTTAATGAGTCCAAGTGCTAACCAACTCTAACCAAATTTTGCAGTCCTAACTTTTCAAAGTTTTTGCTTTTATTTCAGTTTTCATTCATTCATTTATTCATTCATTCATTCATTCATTCATTCATTCATTCATTCATTCACAAACATTTTCTTTGCATAAGCATTAGTAGCACAACTAATATTATTTTTTAACTTTGTTAATTTGTTAAAATAATTCTACGTCGAAAGGTGTATTTGCACATGACTAAATAGGCTCTTTTTTAACTATCAAAGTTCAAAGTCTAAAGCGTATGGCGCAAAAGCATTAAGGGTGTGTCCGAATCCACTTTTGCAATATTAAGGATGGAAAAATATGCTTTGCACCCTGCTGCATATTCTAACAGGTTTGTGCTTATTCTCTCGATGAGTTATGGGCAGGGCTTAATATGCATCTCATTTTACCAATTTTACACTCTCCTCACATGCAACCTCCCTAACCCTCTTCATTTCGCCCGCGACACATCACACCACCACCCCCCACCCCACTCAACCACCACTTTCACTTTCTTTCATGATACTAGCTCAAACCCCTGTCCTTCTGCCCCCATTTGCTATTTACATGGCGGACTTTGTAAGTGAAAAAACTAAACGCTTCACTAGCGAAAAAACAAGACAGAAACAGACCTACCTTTACCTTTACGCTTTACTTAACTCCATTACTTCTGTGGAAAGGAAATGGTGTTGTTCGTACTCCACTGAAGACATCCATTAGCCTATATATTTAATTTAGTTTGTTAAGCGCAAAGATTTGTTTCAAAACTATTTCTAAATTCTGTTCTAATATGCCTGACAGGTGGAAAAATCTAAATTTGTTTTAAATTAAAGCAAATATAAATATGCAAATAATAAATAATAGTCATAATAATATTAATAACATTTTACAATTGCAAATTTTCATGAATTAACTGAAAAAATCCCCCGATATGAAAGCATGCATGTAGTGGTTTTTAAATTTATGTAGAAAATAATCATTTTTGGAACAATTTAATCCTTTTATTTTTTTCCTTAATACTGTATGTAAAGATATTTATGTGTTTCTGTACATCCTCTGTGTGTATTAAGCAATATTTAAGTGTTTGGACCTGCACAGGTGCATAACTAATGGGCTCTGTGCTGTACTTTAGACCAGCTTTCAGTTGGTCAATGGTGCAGTCTATTTCAGTTTCTCAAAATAGCAACACACCAACAATGCGCCCTTACGCACCTCCTTTTTAGACTGGAACACCCATGAGTCCACAAAGTGGCACAAATGGACTTGCTATTTAAACAATGTGGCACAAAAATACTGTTGCTCTGGTCTGAAAAAAAAAGCAACAATTCGTCTTGCGTCTTCTTGCGACGGGTGTATGATAGGCCCCAATGACTTTAAATGTTAAATGAGTTCTTTATATTACAGATTGATTTAGTACATTTGGCGCTATGTTAAAAAATTTAAAAAATTTCCAGTGTCAAGACAAAGTTTTTTATGCTGAAATGCCTCACACAAGAATATCGTAGCTGCTTATGGATTTCACCCCATGGTCTTCTCTTAAAATATGTGAGATGTAATATAGTAAATGATTTATACTTCGATATTACATCAACTCATATGTATGCAATGTACCCTGGATAAATTCAGGAGGAATTAAACATATACGTACAGAGGTACTTTTGATTCATCTCATTCCAAAATGATGCAACAGGGAAAAGAGAGAGCAACTGCCAGCTAAAACCCATCCAGAGAGGTTGAAGTTGTTTATTATTCTGTTTTAAACTTACACATGCCGTGTGTTTCCTTTGGCGCTTCACCAAAAGTTGCTACCCACAAGTCTGGGTTGTCACACAGCAGCTGCTTTTACTATCTGAAAGGCATGGTTACATTTTCATGCTGTTTAATCCTGAATGTGAGGTGCAACACATTTCCTGTGACAACCTGCCCAAAAGACAATGCAGAATGTATTAGCTCCTGTTTGATGCTTTTTAGGTCAGTAGAGTTCTCTGACAGATGATCATGCTGTTTTGGAAGCCCTGGATTGCAGGAAGGGTATATTGTTGGATCTTTGCTGTCTGTGTAAAGTAACTTTTATAACGATATGCAGAGGGCAGTCAGAAGAAGGGCAACCTGATGGATGGTTTTTTTAAAGGTTCATTTTCATTGCAAGGTAATTTGGACATAAAAGTGTTAGATGTCACTTAAGCAATATTATACTCTTACACCAAAAATCTCAACATGTAGTCTCTATTTAAAGATTTATTTTTTCTGTACAATGGAAGTTAATGACGTTTAATTATGTTTGGATCTCAGTAGCTATGTTTTCATCCACATATTATATCCAAATTTTGGATATGGATTTGGATATGCCCATAAAAAATGGTTGATTGAAATCCCAAGATGTGCATACATTTTGAAAATGTACATAAAAAATCTAATGCATGTAACTGAGTAGGATTTTAAGAGTTTTAGGTTGTTGTTTTTTTTAGGATTTTATTTGATAAAAAAAGTGTATAAACTAGATGGAAACACTTTTACTGACAAATTCCAGTATGCACATCTAAAAAAAAGTAATGTGATTTTGTTATAGGAGATCATGTGATGAAAAAATGTGTGTGAATGGACAAACCAGCAGCTTTTGGTCAATCTAAAACACCCTTTTCAGTGCTATTATATTATTATTTACCTCCAGAAATTGTCTGTGCTCCGTGCTTTTTTCTACCGCAGTAAATTGCCTTTTTATTTTGATATTTGGCACCAGTCATTCAGGAAGTTAAGATTTTGTTCTCTTTAACTCATTGGATGAAAACGTTGCTTTATTCACTCGTCTTGTATGCGATGTTCCAGTTTGCGCATAAAATTAATTAGCATCTTTGGATAGAAACATAGCTAATGTCTCTCAAAATGCACCCGCTTCTCTCCATATGCACCAGACATTTTCTTATTAACACTCTATGTTTCTTGAAATGCATTGTATGCTTTACACAGCTGTAATGTGAGTAGGACACTGACAATGGAGGTGCAGATTCAAATGAAGGTTTATTGAGAATAGTCAGGCAAGCAACAGTCACAATCAGGAGCGAACAGATGTATGCAGGCAAATCCAGAGTCGTAGTCAAAGACACGGGCGATTAGTCAGTACAGACAGGAAGCAGAAAACATAAACAAACAAACGAAGCGAGGGTCAAAAACACAGCAAAGCAAAGCAAGGAAAACGCGTTGTAAAGTTCACAATTCAGTATAACAAGATTCAGCCTAGAGGTGTGTGTGTGTGCGGTTTATAAAGTCCATGTAGTCAGAGCATGAGCAGCTCCCAGCCATGAGCATGTGTACTTTACTGAATGAGGAACAGGTGCGTGTGAGCGGTGGATGACTGAAACTTGTAGCCAATGTAATGGTGGATTTGTAGTCCATTAGCAATCTGCGTGTTTACCAGCAATCTGTCAGAATTAGATTGCTGGTGATTGTGACAGCAAATGAGTGGACTTGACAAACCATCAAGCCCTCCAGTCCTCTCCATTTGCACCAGACACCTTATTACAAGTACATAAAGTAAGCGTGGAAAAATCTTGGAAAATGTGCAATTCTGAGTGTGCTCAGAGGAGAAAAAATTGAACATTGAGTTGTTATATTGATATGTGAGTATAATAGAAGCACTACAGGTCATGAAAGAACAGAGAAATATAAATTGCATGAAAATTCTGTTTTTTGTTTTTTTTCTGAAATGAGACAAACAGGAAAACCAGTAAATGAACAGATAATAATTGCTCTTGTCAATCAGTTAAGAGTTGACAAAACATAATGTGTCTTTAGATGTTGGGTGTCATCAGCATAGCAATGGTAGGAAAAGCCACGTTTCTGAATGCCAAACCCAAGTTATGTTATGTAGATGGAGAAGAGAAGTGACCCTAGAACAGAGCCCTGAGGCACACCCGATAGCAAGATTTTGTGGCTTGCACACTTCACCTCTCCAAGAAATTCTGAATGACGTACCTAAGGTAAAAGCTGAACCCCTGGAGTTCTGTTCCTGAGATACAGTTTGTTCTGAGGATTGCCAAGAGAATTTGGTGGTCTACCACATAAAAAGCAGTAGACAAATCCCGCAAGATGAGCACTGAGGATTTAGATGCAGCTCTTGTGATTTTCATTGCTTCCACAACTGCAAGCGGGGCATTCTCAGTGGAGCGTCTGATTTTGGATTCAGGCTGGTTGGTGTCCAGAAAGTTGTTCCGGGTATGAAAAGCAGAGACTTGGTTAAAGACAAAACATACATTTATAAACTGCTACTCTTTGATGATTTAAAGGACTTCATTTATTCTCACTTGTTAGTCACATTGGATAAAAGTATCTGCTACAGTAAATGAGTTGGAATTTAGCAAGTTTGTAGTATTCTGAATTACAATATGTTTCATATTTTTTAGATTATCAACTCGGAGCCATCTCAAAATACCAGTCTATTCTACCTGCTAATTGCCAGGTTAATTTAGCTTGTGGTACATTTTGGTTTGAATAATTTTAATAAGGTCTAATTACAGTATGTTTGGAGCTCGGCAACTCTCAAACATATCCTTTTGTGTTTTTGATAAAGATCTGCAACCTTATCACCTTCCCAAAATTTAAATGAAAGCAAATATCTGCGTAAGCAGTATTCAGTATTAGAATATGTCTCTTAAATGTTTCTTAGATTCTCCATTCCAATTCCATTGAGATCCATCTCAAAATGCCAGCCTATTGTACTGGTTAATTGCCAGCTTAATTTAGCTTATGGTTCATTTTTGGTTTGCTACTGCATATTTGCAAGCCAACTGCATGTCTATGCTCATCATTTTAATTATATGTGGTCTTCCGAGATGATGCATCTGGCACTGTGCAAATGAAATCGGCATCTCCCCAAGCAGTAATTGACATGTTACAGTGCCATTTACGCAAAAAAATAATACAATAGTGCTATTTATGTCCCAAATTTATGATTTTCTGCCATACAAATATGTGTGTTATATGTATCTCTCTCATTCGCTCTCTCCATCTTTCTCTAATATTAGTAATATTAGTCTCAGAAAATTGTTACATTTGTGAAGCATCTTAGTACTTTAATCTTTAAACCTAAATCAAACTATCCAGTGTTAATGGGGATGTGCAAATGTAACTACACAGGTACAATGATGAAAGACAACCTTTAAAGATGGCTTGCAGAAAATGTTTTATGATATTTAAAGTTTGATGGGTAAAGGTTGTACAGGTATACATACAGCTGTAGTCAGTAGGTGAGTGGATATATTGATGGATGAATCGATGGATGTACATGGATGTACATCCTTTGACATGGAAGGATGAATGATTGGATGGATGGATATATATATATATATATATATTTTTTTTTTTTCCGTTTTGTTTGCTTTTTATATCAGTTGGTTGGCTAGTTGTTTGATTTTGTTGGATAAATGGTTATAGTAGCACCAAAAAGTGTACCACATCCTTTTGAGGCCTTTCCACAGACATAATTGCTATCACACTGTAGAATAGCATATTCTACCCCAGTCCTATCCCTAAACCAAACACTCGCAAGGAACAATTCTGATGATTTACCAAAAAGCATCCCTACAAGGTCAAAATTATCTGGCATTGCTATACTTGTGGGGACATTTGGTTCCCACAATGAAAGAAATACATGGAGCACACACACACACACACACACACACACACACACACACACACACACACACACACACACACACACACACACACACACACACACACACACACACACACACACACACACACAAATGTAACAAATACTGATAACTCTGCCTTTATTACACATTGTTGAAGTTTGCACACACACAGAGGCCTTTTCACAGTCTTTCAGATGTGGTACACCGAGTACAGGTTACTCACTGGATGTTGCGCCTGAGGCTGTGTTACAATCTTCATTCAGAAAGTCCCCATAGCACTGCTGCCAAACCTCTGCAGCTTGTTGAGCAGCAGTTGTTTATTCCCCCATGTTGTGTCTGTGTGTGCAATGGCTTATCAGTATAATCTCAATTAAAATTTATAAGGCACATTTAAAATGTGCTTTTTTGGAAAAATGTCCCCACAAAACCTGTTTCCATATGATACGCTACATGAAATGTTCACATTTGTCATCATGTGACCACCTGGGGTTTAACATGAGCATGTTTCACAAATTTGATGTTGCACATGTGAAATATATTAATGAACATTTATTCATTCATTCATTCATATTCTTTTTGGCTTAGTACCTTTATAAATCAGGGGTCGCCATGACGGAATGAACCGACAACTTATTCAGCATATGTTTTACGCAGCAGATGCCCTTCCAGCCACATCCACACTTTCATCCACACACATGCACTACGGACGATTTTAGCTTACCAATTCACCTATAGCACATGTCTTTGGACTTGTGGGTGAAACCAAAGCATATTGATAAACAATTCAAACTAATTAAATTATGATATATTTTTTTGATTGACAAAGTTTTGACTGGCTTTTAGAGAGAGAATGTGCCTGTGCCTACTTTCTCCTCCCCCATATGTGCACTGCCAGGCAGAATATCGGTTTGATTTCAGTCTTATCCTCACAAGACTTTCCACCTAAAAACATGTGCCCTTTCCTAATTACTTTCTCCCTCCTCTGGGTTCCAGCCTTAACCAGTTTCACTTCTGTTCCTTCCCAGCGTGCTTTGAGCTGGTTTTAATGAATTTTTTAGTGCCCTTTGTTCTCATTAAGAGTTTGCAGAATCATGATTAGGACTACCTCCTTAAAATCTCCCTGTTGGGTGTTTCTATCCACAGCAAGAAACTCAAAGTGCTACCTTTCCTCCCAGCACTGAATTAAAACATCACACATGGAACTTTTTTCCTAAGTTGAAGTCTGAGCTATGTTTAAATGGATTTATTTATATATTTTTAATGTTTTAATATTTTTTGATTTGCTTTAGAATGTTCTTTTATAAATATTTTTAAAGGATGTTGATAAAAAGCCTCATGCAAATAAAATTAATTTAGAAAATGTGTATAAAAATAATGTTTAATTAATTTTGGTGAGATTACAATTTATAATTTATAATTTATTATTGTTTTATTTTATTTTATTTATTTTTTTGCTAACAGATATTACTGATGCAGTTTTGTTTAATGGTTCAGAAAGTGCATACTTCCGCTTCAAACAAGCTGTAAATGCTGGCCACTAGACAAAATTTTGCCATTCTGGATTGATTTGAATTGACAACTGAAAATCTCATTTTCCTGCCTGAGATGGAATATCAACCTAATTTTTGAACTCTTAGTTTGATAATCTTAGTTTAATTTAAACAAGAAAAAGAAAAAACATGCTACAAAATTACATTTTTCCATTTGCTATTAATTTAATGAGCTATTATGTGTTTGTGTGTGTGTGCGCGTGTGCATGTGGGTGTATACAGTGTGTGTGTGTGTGTAATAGTTAGGCTTTTAAACTCTTCAGTTGCTTAAATATTGTAACCTTTTAATAAAATTTGCCATCAGCTGTTGTTGTGCAGCAACAACTGACTCATTTTGAACTGCAGAATTAACCTATTGTCATTTTGAATTATTTATATTTTCCCCTTTTTCTCATTCAGCAGTTAATCACACCTGCAATGCCCAGAGCATCTCATAAAATCTATTGTTTTTTCTATAATTATGTGCTGCTATATCATTGCCAAAGTCTGCCTCATGTTTGTCTGTTCTTGGTCAACTCACATGATTAATGAAGTTAAATTGTGAAAGTTTTCCCATGAGACTCTTCTGTATGCAATTTATTTATTTTTATTTTTTTGACAGTTTTTGGAAAAGTCACAGGCATTTAAAGCTTAGAAAACATGCAGACTTAATTGTTATTGCTCTTGTTGTTTTAATTTGCTGTAATAATAATATTAATAATAATTAATTTGCTGTAGTTAACTTTCATCACCAGTATGGAGTCAATTCAGGGTCATATATCCTTGCAAAATAAAAGACAGTTTTGCAAACAAAACATAAATTACTGAGCAAAAATAAATAAATGCAAATCTACAAAAATCACAAAGCGAAAATAATTTTTTGCTAACAAAAATAAAGAACTGCAAAGGGAAAATTAAGTTTTGAGAAATAAAAATTAAGTTTGCAAGCATAAAAATAACTGCAAATAAAAATCAAGCAGTGTAAAAAAAAAAAAAATATGTGCAGTATATTCAACCTTGAGTTTGCAATGCTGTTTTCATTATGCACTTCTTGATTCTGCATGTTTCAATTTGTGTCCCTGATTTGACAAGGGGGCAGAGTCAAGGGAACTTGGGCATTCGCGCAGGCCATGAAGTGCAAAGTGAAATCAGCATCGCAAACTCACGATTGACTAAAAAGCAAATAAAATAAGCATTGCAATTGACTGGACGGGTTTTGTAAAAGCAATATATACAGTTGAAGGCAAAATTATTAGCCCCCTTTTGATTTTTATTTATTTTATTTATTTATTTATTTTTTTATGTTTCCCAAATGATGTTTAACAGGGCAAGGACATTTTCACACTATGTCTGATAATATTTTTTTTCTTCTGGAAAAAGTCTTATTTGTTTTATTTCAGCTTGAATAAAAGCAGTTTTTAATTTTTAAAAATAGATTTTAAGGTCAAAATTATTAGCCCCTGCTATATTTTTTTTTCCCAGTAAACTACGGAATAAACCATTGATATACAATAACTTGCCTAATTACCCTAATCTGCCTAGTTAACCTAATTAACCTAGTTAAGCCTTTAAATGTCACTTTAAGTGTACTTTTTTTGCACTGCTTGATTTTTATTTGCAGTTCTTTTTTTTTTTTTTGCAAATTTCATTTTTATTTCTCAAAGCTTAATTTTCCCATTGCAGTTCTTTATTTTTGTCAGCAAAAGTATTTTTCATTCATTCATTCATTCATTCATTCATTCATTCATTCATTTTCTTTTTGGTCATTTCCCTTTTTTAATCTGGAGTCGCCACAGCTGAATGAACCGCCAACTTATCCAGCATATGTTTTATGCAGCGGATGCCCTTCCAGCTGCAACCCATCACTGGGAAACACCCATAAACACTCATTCACACACATTCGCTACGGAAAATTTTAGCTTACCCAATTCACCTGTACCACGTCTTTGGACTTGGGGTGGAAACCAGAGCACCCGGAGGAAACCCACGTGAATTCTGAATTGCAATTTCTGGAGATTTGCATTTACTTAATACATTTTTGCACAATACTTTCTTGCACTTGCACTTTTACTTTGCAAAACTTTCTTTTATTTTGCAAGTATTTATGGCCCTGGATTGACTCCATACATCGGTTTGTTCATAACATTTTGTGGCAGTGAACTAAAGTTTTATTCTCATTTGTATTTTATGTCGTGGTGATAGTTATAATTGTTTCTGATATTATTTCAGAATTTCATGCGTTAATATTAAAATTACTGACCTCTCAGTTTTTTGCACATTTCTATTAGCAGCACAGATTGTATGGGGAAATGAACCATTCTATCAGATTTGACTTTGACAAGCAATAATGCAGAGCTATTAATATTTCAATATGCGTATATCTATTGAAGCGTGAGCTTCAAGTTTGACAAGAGAAACAACTTTTTTACATTTTTATTAGATGTGGGGAGGAAATCCCAGACGTTCAGAGAAATTCCTGAAGAAAGTGCTCTGGTGTGCTTTGCAGAACACCCAAGAGGACCTTGTAGGAAACAGTTTTGAGGTTTATGCCAGATTTAATTTGGCCTAGAAAACCCTTCAGTTTAATATACATCAGTAAAACCTGATGTATAATGTTCTGGGTTAGATATATTAGAGGAAATTGGGTAACACTTTATTTTAGTCACAACTAACGGTATTAACAAACTATTAACTAACACTACTTGGGTTAGGTTTAGGTTTTGGGTAGAATTAGGTATGCAGAAATTGGATCATACTTAAAACCAATAAACAGTTAATATCTTAATAAATACATACAATAAGCCAGTAATTAATAGCTTGAATTATAACCTAAACTAAAGTGTTACTGGAAATTTCTATTATTTAGCATAGGAAATCATTTAAAACATTACATTTTGCATCCCACTGAAACAGAGATGGTGTCAGTCTCCACAAGTAGAGGGTTTGTCGTTTCACTTTTAGCCATTTTTCATTTCATTTCATCTTTCATTCATTCTTCATATCTTTGTTTTCCTATTTAAGCCCAATTATTTATACATTGCTCTGTGTATTAGATTATGAAATTCTCTCATCCAAGTCCACTTTTAAATTGGCTTTGACAGTAATGCTTGAAGAGAGATTCAGATTGGATGGATGCTGACTGTTACAATTTCCTGAACACTTGCTCATTTACAAGACACGTTTCAGAATGTCATTGCATTCTGTGTATTTCCCTTGTGCACTTTCTGTGTGCTTATTTGATTTGAACAGGAAAGAGTTTGGTCTATATTATCTTCATATTCAGAATTTATTTTGGCATACTTTTTTGTTCGGTTGCCAAACATGTATTCTCTCATTTTTTTTACCTTGATCTAAAGGAAGATAGACCTAAAAACATTCAGTCAGATCCTCTATAAATGCATATTCTGTGCATCCGTGCATCTTTTGCAATTGGATCAGTTTATCCCCTCTTATCAGTCCTTCTGTTCAATGCATACTTATTATTTGTTCGTATTGCTCTAGAACTATACTATATCTAGTTTGTCCAGTCTTCTCACTTTTTATCTATATTTACTTGTTTAAAATCAAACTATATTTTCTTACTCTTTCCTCAAGTCTGGAGTACTTCAGCAGATCTCATTTAGATATAGACATTGCTTTTTGCACTACCTCCTTCAGTCTACTTTTTTTTTCTTCTCTTTGAGCTTCTTTCATCTTTTCCCAACATTATGTATGTCAGTTAATTGAAGAAAAAAAAAAAAAAACACCATTTCAACTTTATGCTGTTCACTTGCACTCTATTCACTCTTGTTCAAATTTATGTTTATTCAGTCTGACAACATTTCTCAATCCACATTTTATTTTTGTTTGTTCATTCTTTTATGTACAGTATATGTAACATACTATGTTTTATTTAGCCATAGACAGTTTGCTACTATTTTAAAAAAAACTTCTAATTGTTAGGTGGTGTTATTGGTACTTAAGCATCTATAACTTTTTTTTTTTTTCATTTTGAGCATACTCTGAATAATAAAGCCCAGAGTGTCCCCTTTCCAAAGATACATGAACTGTGAATGTAGACCAAATCATTCAGAAACTGTTAATGTTTTAGTTTGGGAAGGTCATTTTTGAGAAAATGCCTTTGACGATGAGGGAGAGAAGGACATCGATATGGTCTCGGCAAACTTTTTACAGAAGCAGGTGTAAGCACCTTAATCAATCTATTACTGTTATTATCCTGTTGTGACAGGATATTCAATACACACGGCAGTTTGACACTATTCTCTGCACCTACCAAGTCAGTAAAGGACCACAGACACCTGCATTGCAAAATGCGGAGTATTTTTTTTCCTATATGGAGGGCTATATCAAACTCCATTAAAACTACACCGTTCCAACAGCTCATAGTTGCATCCAATATCTTGTTTGTCACGTGGGGCATGCATAAAATGTTCTTGAATGAAAGTGAAAGTGCCAAACTGCAGTTAAGCAAAGTCGACAAAATAAGAATGAAACACCCGAAACAACATGAAACTCTGGAGGAAACGTAGATAGCACGGTGACGATGTAGCCCCTTTCACACAGTGATAAAGAGAAATATGCTGAAAATTTCTGGAACGACTTTACCAGTAAATTCAAAAAAGCGCTGTTAAAACAGGCAAGAATGTTATGGAATTTTTCGGGAAAAGACCATTCACAAATCCATTGCAATATACCAGTAAATTCTGACATCATTAACCAGAAATGACCTCTAAACCGCTGCGCTTGTATTTGTTAACATTTGACTACATAACAACCTCTGTGGATGGATCAGTATTGTTAACAACTTTCGCATGTCGAGATGTTCATAATATGTGTGTGTGCTTGCGCTCACCAGCTTTCTTTAGTGCACACGAGTCAGAGCTTGAAGGTAAACAAGCAACGGCTTATCATAAGCATTTCATCGATAATTATTCACACAGTTGGCATTAAGAAGAAACATAGGAATGTTATCTGACTAACATCTAGCAACTAAATGTGTCTGGGAAAACATTCACAGGCTTTTATTCTCACAAACTGCGCGGACGTGAATGCGTCTGAGTGTTCTGATTGGCTAAAGTAGATGTCTTATGACAGCACATTCTAGACGTGTACGCGCTCTTTCAGGTAATTTTCCTTCTGCGGTCACACAGCGCAGCATTCTGGCAAATTACCGGTAATGTTTCAACTTCTCTTTCCAGAAAATAGCCGGATTGAATTTGCCTGTTCACACATACAGACCTTTTCAGAAAATTGCTGGTAATTTTCCGGAAAAGTCTGTATGTGTGAAAGTGGCTAATGACATTAATCGAATTGTGTGCTATATCATGTAAAACGAGATCATGAAAGGAGCATTCAAAAAGTAAACACCTTAATCATATTATTTTCTTGTTCAAATTAAGGCAAATAATTTGATAACTGATGTCCATGTAAATGTTTGGATTGACAAATAAGTAATAATGCAAACATTAATCGCCATATACATGAATAACAGGGAACTAAACAAGACACAGGTGAACTCAATTAGTAACAATAAAAAGAAAGCAGGAGATATGAATAACCAACATAAACCAAATGTACTTCAAATTAAGAGTCTCTAGACCTGCTGAAGATATACAAGCCATAACAACACATGCTTGTCATGAATACTTCTTTTTTTTCCAAATGTTACCCTGTAGATTCTGCTTTTATTTTATTCCATAAACTGACATTGTTTTGAACAGATTCATGAACAGTTAACTATGTTTTGAGTGCATTGTCCTCTTTTTCTCCTGCTATTTAGGCAGAAAAACTTTGCTCGTGGCATTGAGCAGCAGCTCCCGGATGGCATGGTGGTGGCGTCAGTGCCGAATGAAGCCCAGTGTCATGAGGAACTGTCTGACCCAGTGCCTGATCCAGAATACCTCACTGGTAAGAATGATTAATCACACTTTATATATACAGTGACTACCGCAGCCTGTAGTCTTTTGAGAAGCCACTTACACCCAAGTATATCAAAATATTCAGTGGAAGAATCTTTCCATTTATCTAAAAGATGCACATATTTGTGTCTGAGGGTTGTCTTAACATTTCAAAATCTTTAAACTGTTGTTTTGGGGAGCAGTGGTTTATTTGAAGCTATTTGATGCTGGAAACTAGCATGAGCGATAAAACCTATAAATAATAAAGCATTGTAACTAGGGATGTCCCGATCAGGTTTTTTTGCCCTAGAGTCAGAAGCATTTGATTTTGAGTATCTACCAATATCGAAACCCAATCCGATACTTCATAAAAAAGGAATAAAGAAGAGCGAAGAAACGGATCCAGGATTTTCCTTATTTTCTATTTATTTCACCTTAATTTAACATTCAACAACTCTGTTAACATACAGAGCACTTTTGTAAGGTAGCTTGAACAATCAAGTAATAAATAACATCAATTCTTTGTTTTTGGACTTTAGTGCAACAGTAAATATATAAATTTCAGTAAACATAAAAACAAACAGCACCTCAACTTAAAATACCAGTCAGGCAATCCCAAGTGTACATATTTCACAGTTAGCTTTAGCAATGTTGTCGTCATCAACTTTATAATACCTCTAGACTACAGACATACTCGTGCATTCTGTTTCAAGCTGCTTTCATGTTCTACTTTGTTGGCATTTAACCAATAGCGTCTCTGCAACAAAGTGATGTCATGCGCATGGATTGCTGTTTCTGTGTGAGGTCAAGAACTCTGTGCCACCGCATAATACATACATATATTTTCAAGTTCTGATCAGGAGGTAAAATCTTACCGTACGTTCACACCGAAAGCGGCGAGAGCATCAAAGTAGCCGGAGGTCATTCATTTTCAATGAGAGCCGGTGGCGATTGTCGGCGAGGAGCAGGGCGGCGCGTCTTCGGGCGTGAGCGTCGAGGAGAGTTGAAATAAAGTCAACTTTATGGTAATGAGCTATGACGCGGTTCGGTGGCAAGCAATTAGAATGAAGACGTCCATCGCTTGATAGCAGTTCAGAGAACACAGACCTGTGAACTTTGGTTCCGACCACAGTTGTTCCCAAGCGTTTGATTATTGCGGTCGCCGGATTTCCAATTATTTACATTTTTTTCCTACAGGAACATACATTAAATAAGTTACTGGCGAGTTAGTGATGTGCATTAATGTTATACAAATTTATCTTAAAAAAGCGGGAGTCTCACGCGATGCGACAGTTCAAAACAGTACTGCTGCTTCAGGATATTTCAGACATATGGACACATATTGGATAAATAGAGCAAAGCCACACCACACGCAACTTGATCTTCCATTGTTGTATGAATTTGATAAGAAGTGCGCAACATTTTACGCTAGAAACATGTTTTATGCAGGAATGTAACTTATATGCTGCAACGGCTCCTTTAAATATGAGATCAATGTAGCGAGTTTTGACGCTCTTGCCGCCGGAGCTGAAGGCAGAGAGCGTTGTCGCCAGGGTGGCCAGAGCGACCTTGGACGCTCTCGCCGCTTTCGGTGTGAACGTACGGTTATTCCGATTTCGTCTGAAACTGCATGATCGGGCTTGATTTCAAGATCAGATCTGGACATTACTATAAATAACTTCTTTATACATGTCTTTATGTTTATCATATCCTCCCTCAACTCAGATTCATGCGGGGCAAAGCTTGGTGTTGTTTTGTTGGCTTGGATTGTTTACTCCCACTGTTCCTTAAAAATCATGTTCCTTCCATTAGATAATTGTTTAAGTCTTTTAAATGAATAGAGTTATATTGACAATAAAATTAACATGTCTACAGGTGTCTACATGTCTAAGCTATATCTTTTTTTAAAGTCTAAAGAGCAAACCATCATTATACAATAACTTGCCAAATTATCATAATCTGCCTAGTTAACCTAATTAAGCCTTTAAATGTCACTTTAAAAAAAATCCAATGAAATATTATTTGCTGTCATCATGGCAAAGATAAAATAAATCAGTTATTAGAAAGAAGTTTTTAAAACTGTTATGTTTAGAAAAGTGTTGAAAAAAATCTTTTCTTCGTTAAACAGAAACTGGGGAAAAAATAAACGGGGGCTAATAATTCAGGGAGGGGGGGGACAAAAATTCTGACTGGATGCACATTTACAAACACATTTTATTTTTACACAAAATATCAATAATTACATAAACAAATAGTAATCTCCACAAAGTGTTGATAAAGCTTTGACAACTTTCTTAGTCCTACAGCTTATAAATGTTTGTCTTGATTAAATAAGCCTCTTAATCTCGCCCTTGACCTTATTTAAGTAATTCCACTTCTTCTATTGCTGATTCCACAATAGTAGCACTTCACTTGGTTTTTCTGCTTATCGTGATCCCAACAAGGCCATGCAGCATTTCTGAAATCATTTCTTGTATAATTTAGGTTATGGCTTCACTTGACAGCATTTAAAACTACAATTTACTATACAGCAGCCTTTATTTATTTATTTTTTCAAAAAGCTGTCTGGATTTCAGATCAAACTGCACCGTGTCTATCTTCAATTTTGGTGTGCTTTTATTATGTGCGTTTGGTCAAGTGGTACATATTATCTCCTGGCAGATTAAGTGGATGGTGAAGAGGCAGAAAACGGAGAGGTTATTAACAAAATAATTGTCAAGGCTTTCTGGATGCTTGTTGCCTCTGTCAGGATTTATTAGCTGACCAATCAGACTTCTTTCTGGAGATACGCAAATACGAGTATTCTGTACAAAATACCCTAAATACTGCAGGGGGTCACTTTTCATGCTCGTGTTAATGAGAAAGAAAAAGGGGAAATCCTGTCCTGTCAAATGATGCTTCAGAAAGCCGCATCTTTCATCATATTCTTCCCTCTGGCTTCGGCCACCCATATCAGGCTGCCAGAGAATGAAGGATTATAGTCCTTAAGGTTCTATGTAAAATTCACAGCAGGAAAGGCCAAACAGAATAGATTTTTTTTTTCCTTGTTTATTGTTTTCTTGGTCTGCCTGCTGTTTGGAAACCGCACTATGTTATGTTCAATCATTTATCTTAAGTTTTTGATTATGTGTGAAGCATCATTCACTTTATGCATGATTGAAACATCCAGACAGATTTAGCACTTTAGATGTTTCTGCCATATTTTGTGATGTCAGTTGGGTTGTTTTAATTAAAAATAAATTTGTAAATTAATGAGTTATTAATAATTTATCAGAGCTTGATGAAAAAATGTGTACAAATGAAGATTCAGCACTCAATAACACACTAAATAAACATTCACTTAGCTGATTTTGGAAATCAAGTATAAAATGCAAATGTTGTAATTTAGCTAAATAAAGTTATTTTTTTAAAGGTGCCATGTTTTTATTCATTTTTAGACAACAATGATTATTTGGTGAAATTACCCTATTTTCAATTGCAACAGATGAAAATATGTGGTATTCTGACCAATTGTAGCTAATAAATCTAGATAAACTTTTCTTTCTTTCTTTCTTTCTTTCTTTCTTTCTTTCTTTCTTTCTTTCTTTCTTTCTTTCTTTTGTTTCTTTCTTTCTATTTATTTTTTTATATATTATTTTATTTTGGTTTGTTTGTTTGTTTATCTATATGTTATAGCTGCAAACACAGATACTTTATAAGATTACTTTATATATTTTTATTTGTATTTAATAGATTTTTGCCTTCAATATTTACACTAAGGACTCCATCATACACCAGATGCAATAAGAAGCAAGACATGTATGGCACAATTTGTTACTATTTTCAGACCAACGCAACTATAATTTTAACGTTTTGTGCCACGCTGTTTAAAAAGCAAATCTAAAAAAGTATGTTTTTGTTGAAAAGTTGTGTGTTAAGGCGCATTGTTTGCATGTTACTATTTTGGGAAACTAAAATAGACTGCATAGTTTGCCCACCTGTCTGGTTTTGGAGACATATGCATCACAATTTAGGGCATAAGAATAGAATGTGTGTTTGGATATAACATTGTTTTTTTAGTGCACTTTGTTTATTGTTAATTAATTAATTTGCTGGAAATTAAAAGCATTTTTTTTAAGCAAATACGAAATTAAATATGAAGGCTAATGGATGTCTTCAGTGGAGTTTCTACCGTTTCCTTACTCCAAGAAAGTAAATAAGTAAAATAAAGAGTAAAAGTAAAGTAAAGAGAAAGTAAAGAGGCTGAGTGGAGGAGGTTTGTTCTTGTTCCGCGTATAGATGGAACTGGTTGTACGCTGTAGTGAAAAGTTCAGTTTTTTCCAATTTATTAGAATTTGCACTTAGATCATAATAGAGCCCAAATTATAATAATACATAATAAAATAATAAAATTCTAAAAAACAAATAATAATATTCTAAAATAATAGTATTCTATGTAAGTTCATTTATTCTATTTTATTTATTAATTTATTTATAGCAGTATGTATATTTTTCTATATTTTATTTGTAGTTGTTCTAATTGAGCTCTTTAAATGATCACCCCTAGTTGTTACCCTGCTAATTTTGCCCTGTTCAAATTTTAAAGAAGCCAAAGCTGACATTTATCACACTTTACAGCTATTTTATTATGGCCAGCTTGAATCCCCAACCACCGTTCAACTCCAATTTGTAATCCAGTCTAAAGGTCAGGAGAGTATGAAATGGTCCTGCGTGGCTCTGTAATATTGCCCGAGCTACCGGGAGGTGCAGGTGCTTTCCCTCAATGAAACAGTGGTTGACATAGCTGGTCTTCAGACATAATGGTTAAGGCATCAGGTGAGACTTATGAGAGGTCATATTGGATACTTGCGGGAAGATTAAAATGGGTAATCTAGAAGAGTCATCCTCTGTCAGTCAAGCTTGAGGCATTGGCTATGAAGACAGAGGTTATTTATCTGTTATGAGCAGGTGGTTCAGTGCTGATTTCTCCAGCTCTTCACACTTGCACCTGATTCTCCCCAAGAGCCTTTTATTGCAAGAACTGCAAATTATGTCTAATACACTTCTCATTAGTCATATGAGACACGTGTGCGCCAGTCAGATGTTTAATTAAAGGAATAAAAATGGCTTTGGAGTGCACATCTTCAGTTCTTTCACAATCACCTCTATTGATTCCAGTCTTTTGTCACCATACAAGATACTTTAAGTGTTTCCAGCAGCTGTTGTGGTAATTTTTAATGTATAACAAGAAAAAAAAATGTTATAATGTTGCTTGAAAACTGCGTATTTTTCTTTTTTCTGACCGAGAAAAATAATCAAGTTGGTAAGAAAGATTTTTTGTGTGTGTGTTCTTTGTTTATGGGTAAAGAATGAGCCACAGCCATATCACCCTGCAGGCCAAGACCGGTTACTCACTGAAGCCAAGCAGGGCTGAGCCTGATTGGTACTTGAATGGGAGACCACATGGGAAAACAAGGTTGTTGTTAGAAGCGGTGTAAGAGAGGCCAACAGGGGGCGCTCTACCTGTGGTCTGTGTGAGTCCTAATGCCCCAGTAAAAGTGAAGGGGACACTAAACTGTCAGTGGGTGCCTTCTTTCGCATGAGACGTTAAACCGAGGTCCTACTGTAAAACTCTGGTTATTAAATTCTATTA
The DNA here is from genome assembly GCF_052040795.2 of Danio rerio. Lineage (NCBI taxonomy): Eukaryota > Metazoa > Chordata > Actinopteri > Cypriniformes > Danionidae > Danio > Danio rerio. The sequence goes on from NC_141022.1 coordinate 38,167,958, forward strand.
CACTTTTAGTAAAAGAGTAGGGGTGTAACCCTGTTGTCCTGGCCAAAATCCCTCAGCTTTTACGATCATGACCTCCCAATCATTCCCATCCACCAAATTGGCTCTATCACAGACTCTTCACTCCACCTCTTCACTTGTGTAGTGATTGCACTGGTGTCGTTGTACTGTGGCTGTTTTCGTATCACCCAAGTGAATGCTGCACACTGGTGGTGGTGTGGAGAGACCCCCCTTGTGCTTTGGGTGTATGGCCATACACAATAAATGCGCTACATAAATACACATTACAATCATCACAATATTTGGATGTGGATATTTGATGTTAATGTTTGGACTAGGTCTGCAATTCAACAATATGTATACACTTATCGGACACTTTATTAGGTATACCTGTCCAACAGCTTGTAAATGTACATTTTTAATCAACCAATCACATGGCATCAACTTTTGCATTGAGGCATGTAAACATGGTCAAGAAGATCTGCTGCAGATCAAACCGAGCATCAGAATGGGAAAGAGAGATGATTTAAGGGACTTTGAACGTGGCGTGGTTGTTGGTGCCAGACGGGCTGGTCTGAGTATTTCAGAAAGTATTGATCTACTGGGATTTTCACGCATAACCATCTCTAGTGTTATCAGAGAATGGTCAGAAAAAGAGAAAATATCCAGTGAGCGGCAATTCTGTGGGAGCAGATGCCTTGTTGATGCCAGAGGAGAATGGCCAGACTGGTTCGAGCTGATAGAAAGACAGTAACTCAAATAACCACTTTTTACAACTGTGGTATACAGAAGACCATCTCTGAACACACAACATATCGAACCTTGAGGCAGATGGGCTACAGCAGCAGAAGACCACATTGGGTATCACTCCTGTCAGCTCCTGACAGGCTTACCAAAATTGGACATTAGAAGATTGGAAAAATGTTGCCTGGTGTGATGAATCTCGATTTCTGCTACAACATTCAGGTGGCATGGTCAGAATTGGCGTCAACAACATAAAAACATGGATCCTTTCTACGTTGTATCAACAATTCAGGCTGGTGGTGATGGTGTAATGGTGTGGGGGATATTTTCATGGCACACTTTGGCACCATTAGTACCAACTGAACATTGTGTTAATGCCACAGTGTACATGAGTACTGTTCGTTACCCTGTCCATTCCTTTTTTGACCACAATGTACATATCTTATGATAACTATTTCTCGCAGGGTAACGCATAATTTCCTGAAGCGCAAATCATCTCAGACTGGTTACCTGAACATGACAATGAGTTCACTGTACTCAAATGACCTTCACACTCACCAGTTCTCAATCCAATAGAGCACATTTTGGATGTGGTGGAATGGGAGATTCGAATCATGAATGTGGACCAATCATGTCAATATGGACCAAAACTTCTGAGGAATATGTCCAATACCTTGTTGAATCTATGTCATAAAGCATTAAGGCAGTTCTGAAGACAAAAGTGGGTCCAACTCAGTACTAGTAAGGTGTTTCTAATAAAGTGTCCAGTGTGAGTATATTTACTGTGTAGTATACTGCTTTATACAGTATATTGGTTTAAAGCAACCGGTGATGGAATGATCTAATTAATCACATATAAACAAGTAGCGCGCATGGTTAAAATGTGTAGAGGACATTTTTTCTTGAAATAAAAGAAAATAGAAAAGAAGTTGTAAGTGCAAGAAGACCAAAGCTGAAACTTCAATATAAGCAATGTAAGCAATCACAATCAACAATAGCAACAGCAAAATAAGGAAACAAACAATACAATCCAAACATATGTGTAGTTGTCCTAGTTACATTAAAATAGAATAGAATAGAATAAGCTTCTCATTTGTGTTTTGACCTTTAAGTAAGTGAATTTGTAAACGAAGTGTCTCCAAGTTGTTACTAAATGAAACCTTTCTGGAAATTTTGGGACAATTTGTTTGAAATGCAGCTCCATATAAGAATGGGGTAAAAAAAAGAGTGTTTTAACTCCAGTTTTGAGTAAAGCTTTTGTTTCTTGCCCGTGCCCTTAATACATCATTGCTGTGTTTTTCCCTCGACTGTGTTGAGGCTTCAGTTTTGGAAACTCGCCTGAGGTTAAATTAGTCACTAGCTCATGTAATTGGGCACGGAATGGGCAAGTGGCACATACCCGAGCAGTCGTTGATGTTATCAGGCCTCTGCCACCCTCCCTTGCTGATTTGGGCAAGTTGGTGCGACGGTCAGTGTATTTGTCACTATGTCAGCACTCCTGGAGCCGTTCCTCCCAACCCTCTCAGGGCAACGCATTCATCTTTCTATTCATCTCTGGGTTGGAAGTCATTCATCATAGGACCAGCGAACTCCATCAATTATTCCAATGGGAAAGGAAGAAGGCCGAGAAGCTTTGAAAGGCAAATACATCTTGATTTAATTGGAATGCAGGTAGAAAGCACATTGGCACTAAGCAGATTTCCTGCTGGATGAAAGAAAGGAGGGAAATCATCTCTGCCTCCTGATGCATATGGTGACTCACATTCACGGCCACAGATGGAGATTCGTTGAGGGTGGGGGTGTTGGGGTTAAGCAACACTTGTCTTTGTGACATGCAATTCGCCGGGGGATTCGTTCAAAGGCATGCGCACGGTTTCATGGCAATTGGAATGAAAATGCTAAAAGAAATCACTTCAAAACACACATTACATGATGCAAAAACGCCACAGGTGCTACAGCCTGCTGGGCAGCACCGGGTGGTGAACGGAAGATGAATAGATGGCATTGATCATCAAACACAAAGGAGGCTGCAAAAAAAAAAAGAGAAAGATTGAGTGAAATGGCTGACACATGGATTTCTCACCACTCCTTAAGAATTAGCTGTGCTTGGGCAATCTCCCGAATGCAGCTCTTCAAGACAGCGCAGAAGTGACAAGGTCCAGATTTAATCGGATGGATCCAATCAAGTTAGGCCTTTGTGGCTGCTCTGCAGTGGGAGTTCCTATAATCCCAGAGAAAGACCTGGCAGGATCGATGAGCTGAAGATTTCCTGTTTCATGTCTGGATCTCTTTCATCACTGCTCATGTGTGCAGATACCACCTTGCAGTTTCAGTCCGTGAGCTTTCCTAGTCGCTACATGGGAAGGAGTGGAACTGATGAGTATCTACTCTGCCTTTAGTGCTTGGCAGTATGTTATTTCTGCTTGAGTTCTATCACGGACAGTTTTGCCGTCTGGCAGAAGGTGTGTGAGAGTCGGAATGTGACCTTGCTATGAATTTTAAAACTTGGTCCGTGTCTTTTGTGATATACTGCTTTGGTGCTTGTTATTTTGAATCTGTTATCTCTCATCTCTAGTATATATCTAGTGTGTTACAGGGTTGTGCACAATTCAGAGTTGACAAATTGGCTCCCTCTCTATTCATGAGAATGTGAATTGAAATGTCAGGAAGAAAAATTTACTGAATTGTGATTTAACGCAGGTGTTATGAGAAGTGATATGTTGTTAATTAGTTCATATGCAAATGAAGAGTATATTAAGTATGTAAGCCACTTTATTAACTGTACCTTGTCATCACTAAATTGGATGTTCTTTTGCAATGAAAATGTTCTTAAGTTTTGTGGCAAAGATTCTGCAAAGTTCTTAAAACTTTTCTCTAATATTTCAATCCATTTTGTGGTCCATTTATTGCTACTTTACTGTAATTACAACTGGTGCATGCTGAGGTCATTTGATTTTGAGTTCTGTCATGTTCAAGAAACCAGCTTGAGATCGCTTAATGGGTCGTTCACATACTGCATCTTTTTTTTCAACTCAGGTTCATTAATTCAAATATAAAAAGTTCTTTATAGTGCTTTTTTTTACTTTTAGACATGATGTGAACAGCCCTGCACAACAATAAACAGCATTCACCAGATTATGTTCTATTGCTCGGCATCATTGTGTTTTTACGGTGCCAAGTGCACGCACGCACGCACGAACACACACACACACACACACACACACACACACACACACACATACACACTGTGAACACACCTGGAGCACTTGGTAGCTATTGCTGAAGCACCTGGGAAGCAGTTGGGGGTTTGGTGTCTTGCTCTAGGGACTCTCCTCAGCCATGGTATTGCCACCTCAGCCATGGATGGTGGCCAGAGCTTCTGGTGCTGGTGCCAGGACTCAAAACTGCGACTTGTGATCACAAGTTCAGATTTCTAACCATTAGGCCATGGCTGTGCATTGTTGTAATCAACCCAGGCTCATTGTGGAAACGTAGCCCCGCGGACATTTCTGCGGACCGCGATTTACGTCCCGGGAGGTACGTATTTGAGCGGTTTTTGTTTTCGCGGATCCGCGAGAGGCCGCTGTGCACGCTTTTTCGCAGGAGCGCGCGCCGTTCTTTAGACTTTTACAATAAATAAAATAAATAAATAAACAAGATCCTACTTAATAATAATGAAATAATAATAATAGTTATTATTATTAAGCTTTTTTCATTTCTTAATAAATGGCCTGTTTTAAGGTTGTTTACACCAAATTATAAATGACTATCACATCTAAATATACTCAGCAGAAATTAGGTAAAAGCGAATCTGGCCATTAACTTCTGAGCTCTGGCATGAAAAATACATTTCTCACTGTATTTTCTTTTCTTTTTTTTCTTTCTTTCTTTCTTTCTTTCTTTCTTTCTTTCTTTTTTCTTTTTTTTTTTGTAAACCATTTTGTAGAAATGGTTGTGTGAGTAGAAAAAAAACTGCTGTATGGAACCAAACCACATCAAAAAAAAAGTCAAACTGTGTTTCTGTCTAAAAACCTACCACAAAATGTGAAATGTAATGTCAAATGTAATTATGTGTCCTCTTTTAAACCAAACTTAAATCGGGTAACTTTAATTTTTTAGCCATCATTATTTTATCTTTGGATACATATACGGATGCTTTTATGAGAGTCCATAAAAGACAAAGCAGAGAAAGAAAACTCCCAGCAGAAATCTGTGACCAGGCCATTTCTGTATTTTGAGCAGAAAGCAGATCTTCAATAAATAATGATTCAGACTTGCATCTTCTGTAAATGAGATGCAAGTTTACATCAAACAAATTAGCATGCTGTCCCAAGAGTTGATTCATTTGCTTAATTGCAGTGCAGTCTATGAACTTTCCACTAAACTACAGTATATAAAGAAAACTCCAGTTAAAAGTTAATAAATAAAAAAATTGAACTCTATTGACTTACATTATCATGGCTGCTCGAGTAAGTGTTTATTGTAGCCTCAGAATACAAAACACGGCTCATGTTTATTCTTGTTATGACAGGTTCTCCTTTAGGATGTGTTCTGGGCAACGGGGAACTACACATGCTATCTATACTTTATTAGACCTGTCAGTAATTGGAATTGGAAGAAGAGGTCACATCTTCAGAGGATCGTTTTTAGTCAGTTTCCAAAGCCGCGTATAGCATCTGCAAAGCAATATTTATATGCATTGCAACACAGCTCAATAGTTTTGCTGGCTTCTTCTAATGTGAATTGTTATGTTTTATTAACATGATTGTCATCTTTGTGTATCTATTATGAAGCTGTTGTTTTTCCGGTACTTCCTCCAAGGTAAACACTGAGGCAAATTTGCATACAGTGCTTATTAGTTTCTGCCGTACTTTTCTTAAAGGCATTGTTAATTCCATAATACATAAACACTAGTGCAGAATTGAAATGCTTTTGAGTCTCTTTTCTGCAACTTTAATGAGTCTTTACATTTGTTTTTACAGTTTCTGAGAGGCAAAAGACATAAATACTGTAAATGGCAAAGCCAATTATATGTTCAAGAATACAAAATCTTGCTGTTAACTTGATCTCTTTAGTTTACGATTAACCCTTAACATCTCTACATTAAACCGTGTAATTTCTCATGTCTGACAGTACATTTTTTTCAGAAGTTTGGCCTTTTAGTTCTTCTTTTTTGGCAGATGTTTAATTCTCTGCTTTTGAGTAGACGTCTCTCAGAGCTTATCTGTGGATGATTTTTGAAGATCATGTTTAATTGCTTTGTATTATGTCGGAATACATAACATTTCCTTTTTGTTTATTTATTGTTTGTGCATTGCAGCGACAGCATGTTGTGTGAGTTTTGCTGTTTGTTTAGTCTGCTGCATCTGTCACTTATTAATATACAAATGTGGAATTTCTGTCTACCGTAACGCCGCAGTTGTCGAATGCCAAGAAAATTATACCCTTCTCTAATTGTTCAGTTCAATTCAGAATGAATTGGAGGGTAAAACAGCTTTGGCTGTTCTCAGAAATATAATTGGGAAAGTGTTCTTCACAATCTGACTTTTGACATGTTCTTTACCTCGCATGCCCCCCATTTGTAGGATAAAAAAATGATCCATTATGCAGTTGCTAAGGCAATGTGACATTTTTGTCCCTCTTATTACACTTGCTTGTGTTACAATTCGAGTTGAGCAGTTCACGAACAACGCTGATAATTGTTCTGTCATTATCCAACTAGAATCCAGTTGTGCGTGAACATTGCGTGGAATGTAGGAACCTTTTCGCCGATAATTGTCTCAACTAATTAACAAATAATATTTTTGCCATTTTATTTGTGGATTGAATCACACATTCAATTTATCTTAACCATCATCTGAAAAGCTTCTGTGGTTTTAACAAATTCACAATTTATGGATTTGACAACATTATTGGAAAAATTAATAATTGTAGTAAAGAAAAAAAAGAGTGAGTGAGAGAGAGAGAGAGAAAGAGAGAGAGAGAGAGAGAGAGAGAGAGAGAGAGAGAGAGAGAGAGAGGGAAAGAGCCCCATTAAAATTCAGTTTTGGGCGCAGTCCTCAATGGTAATCACATTGGGGTTTAATTTATTCTTTGACACTGATTAATTGCATTGAATTGCTGGAACCATTTCCTGCTGTAAACGTCAATTAATTAGCCGACAACATTAGATGTGATAATTAATACAGTGGGTGCCACAGCATGGGCCCTGGATCCTTCACTGGTGGCCCTTCAGATGCCTGTGGCCAATGCAGACACCCTAATTTTGGCATCTACTGAGATCTGGGCAACCCATGATTATTGGAAATACTTGACTCTGTTTACATTTCTGTAAAACCTAAAGTATGTTGCTTACATAGTGCTGTAGGCTATATATTATTTTTCTCAGATGATTACAGATAAATATTAAATAGCACAGTGTCCAGAGAAAAATGCATTGGTGGATAAAAAGTTGGTAGCAAAATAATTTCATATTACACTGCCTCTAGCACATTTCATGGCAGTTTTAAAGCAAATTGTAAATTGGGACAACACATTTCAAACATGTTAAAGGCTCAATTGACAACTTTTATTGCAGAGTTATGCATATCAGTTAAGATAATTTTCTGATTAGTGTATACTGAAAAGCTAAAACACTAATCATTTACATCAAACAGTTGAAGAGAAAATTATTAGCACTCCTTTGAAATTTTAAAAGTTTTTTAATATATATTTCCCAAGTGATGCTTATATATACTTGCTAAGTTTCATATAGTCAGTTAAATGTGTTGAAGAAGCAGTATCAACAGATATTAAGCAGACAGTCTTCTAATACACAAATGGACCATCAAAATAAAGTGTTACCGATGTCAAAACCTTAATGTCCATTTCACATCCACACATTGATGCTATTTTGACCAACAAAATAATAACACACAAAGTTTTATACAGAACTAGTTTTTTTTTATCTGAAAGATGCACTTGCAAATTACAAATTTACACTGGATTGAAGATAAAGAGTCTATCAAAAATCGATTTCAAGACTGTGTTGTAGTCCTTTTTGAGGTGTTTTTTTTATTGACATCAAACTGATTTGCATTTTTGAGGTGTTTTCTCTTGTCATTTTGACATCGAGGGGCCCGCTGTGAAGTGTTTCATTGCTTAGCAACATTACCAACTTCTGCACTAGCATACTTAATACAGCCTTTTTAGTCTGTTTTTTTAGTGGATCAGTGGCATAATTTTCAGCAGTAATCTATCTTTTTAAAAACACAAAGGACAGCTTTTCCATTTTTAGTACACTTTTTGTCAGCGAAATGTAACCTGGGATGGATCTTGAGGTACTAGGGCGATGAGGAGAATAAAAGGAGGAAGTTTTGTGCATAGGTTCCTGTCTAGTTAAGGATTTAGACAGCAGCGGCGGTGTCAAACATTCATCCTCCCTGCGGTTATGCTGCTTCGGAAGCCCTTGTTGATCACTGACATCATTCTGAGTGGCAGTGATTCATTCTGGAACACATAGTCCCTCTCCCAAAGTCCCTCTCAATTAAAATGGCAGCATATGGCCCAGTGACCAGTAAAGCACAGAGGCAGCGATATCTGCTCTGAAGTCTGGAGATTCTGAGAGAGAGACGTCCCTCAGTATGGCTGAGAGGGAAAGTATGTCACCTTGATCTTTTAAGAAGTGTCCGCTCCTCCTTGAGCCTCTATATTTGGAACAGATAGATCCACTTGACGGATAGTGTCCTGTCGGCCAAATTGTTTACCGTGTTAATTTGTTTGCATGACCTTTTGACTTATTTGCGGGGAAGCACTCAAATGTCTCTGTTTTTCCGTTTATGCTAATTTGAAAGGCGATAAATGTCAGAGAAAATATGACTCTTAAATGTCACTAAGGAGCTTTAATGACCAGAAATGTTTAAAAATACTTATTTGCACATCGCTGCATCATTGACGGTGCAAACGAACACAGCCTACAAACTGTCGTTTCATTTCACATGTGTGTTTGTGGTGTTGAAAATGTGATATCCTGGTGTCTTTTTAATTTGAAAGTTGAAAGTTCTAAAGGAAGTTCTGTCAGAGCATGTTTAATGAGGTGCTTGACTTGAATGAACAACAAGATTTCTGATTCTTACAAGGCTTTTTTTTTTTTTTTTACACAAAGAGAGTGTTAAAGGTAAAGTGTAAATGTTATTTTTTTCCTGTGTTAAAATACCTTCTCACATCCCAGCGTGCAGAGAAAACTAAACAATTAACTGTTTTTAAGTCATATTTACTGAATAGTGCACTGTAAACTGTTCTAACTAACAGTAACATATCTGGAAAATAGAAATTATTTAATGATTAGTGTTGACTGTAACTTATTTAATTTACTTGTTTTTTTTGTTTTTTTTTATCTGACATATTAGTCAGATCAACATTGTACTCTCAACAGTCCACCACCTCTATATATGAGCAGAGCAAAGAAGGTTGACGTTGTCCATCGACAAAGCGACAAAGACCACATAATAAGCCCTTAGAGCGGTGATCCTCAACCCCCAGACCGGGGACCGGTACCAGTCCGTGGATCAATTGGTACTGGGCTGCACAAAAATCATTAATTATTTCTGTTTTATTTATTATCTGAGTCTGAACCATCCTTTATTTTAAAAAGGCATTCATTTTGAAAAATGACTGTATTCTCTCGCTTACATCATGGTCACTTGAGTGGCCAAATTTAACCCACAAGCTGCAAAATGGGATTGAAACAGACGTCTTTGGAAAGTTTCTTTGCTAAGGGAAAAAGGCACAGTGAAGCACTCGAGTATTGCCAAGAAAAAGATCAGCAACACACTGGTCAACAAATCTGCCAACTAATCCAGCATGTCTGTGCAAAAAGATCAACTGATGGAGATTGCAAATGACGACCTTTTAGGGGCGGTTGGCATATCGCGTCTTTTCTAGAGTTTGTGCAAGTTCATTGTTTTCAATTGAGATGCGCGCACTACGAGTCACCGGACAAGAACTGACCGATCAGCTTCAGCTTGTATGGAATATACATATTTCGGAAGACTGATTATTTCAGACATACACAAAACACCTAAACACTGCAGTGCTTTGTAATTTTGTCCATAAATAAAACTTGTATCAGTGTGGTCGCCTGGCAAGCTACAACCTACAAAACACCTGCAACCCCCTTGTCCACGGTAAGATTGTCAAGCTTTGACCAGTACGCGGTGATAAATTGTTTAAGGACCGCTGCATTAGAGGATAAAAACTCTTGTAAAACTACAAACTACAGCTGATCAAATCATTATAAATCTGGTAAGAGACATTCTAAGTCGATCTCTCTCTTTTGTATGTTGCAGTGCTGTATTTATACCAAATAATTGTAGTGCATTGAGTGTGAGATGGGACTATGTTGTGTTTGCTACTCTTTGTGTAACCCTGAGTTATTTTTTGGTTTGTTTTTAATGAATGTCCTGTTTTCGTTACTGCAGTAACGAAGCAGTACTGTCAGTAAAAAGAAAGAAGAAATGCCTGCATGTGTTTAGCATTTTTCCTTATCGCAAACAATCTGGTAGTCTTTGCGTTGCTTTGGATTTTAGATGTTAATTATTGTGATGATATCCCCATTGCAACAGAGAAATACTGGGAAATCTCTCTAGACTGATGGCATTTCATGCCGTTCAGCCTTATAATCTCAAAATGTTAGCAAAGTCATCTGTTTTGTCATCACTTTAGACATTACGCAAGAAAATCATTCAAATGCTAGCTCTAAAATGACATTTGTGAAGTAGCAACGGCTTCTTCTGTTTTGACGTCAGCTGCAGATGTGAATGAACAGCAGAAAAAAAGTTGTTTCTCATACAAAATGATTTTTAGACCGTCTGTGTTTGATTTTCTTTTTGAGATGCACAATTATACCATTGAACTGTTGTATAAACACAGTATCACACTCATCGCAGTGCGATATGACTGTATGTTGTCACTGGTGGACCATACATTTATGTATATTTACTAAATGGCAAATTCTAGATTTAGCCAATACATTTGTAAAGACAGTTACTGACTTTAAATCAATTGTATTTTTCTAAATGTTTAACTTCTAACATTTATTGTTTCGTTTTTTTATTGCACTATTTGAAGTGTCATTGTTACAGTGTAACCATGCATTTAAGAACTAAGTAATATTGATTATTAAAAGCATAACTACTTACTACATGGCAAGGGTGTATTCATGAATTATTCTTTTACAATAACATTATTTATTTCTTTGTTGAACAAAAGACTGAACAAACCTCATGAATGGCCACAGTCAACAAATGAGTTGAGAGAACTTTTGGTCCAACGAGTTTCAACAAAAATGCATTTCTTACCATTTGAGATGCTAAAGGTGTTATAAAAGGGTGTCCGCGGGGTCTTAAAAAGTATTAAAAGTTGATAAATCCATTATCAGAAAGTCAAAGCCCTTAAAAGTTATTTAGAAGTCTTAATCACGTTTTTACGAAGTCTTAAACTTTGTTCAAGTGTTGTCCAAAGTGTTTGACTCCAAAAAAGCAAATTATATATATTAAGTTAATATATTTATTTTCCTCCTAATATTAACAATGGCGTGCCTGATCCATGCAATTGGTTCAGGCTGGGGGGTGTCCGGTCAAGCTCCTCCATCAATGTGATGTCACGTAATTTGCGACAAACACGGAAAAGTAATGTAATGCTTTACACATGTAGCAAAACCATAGAGCAAAACAAACTTTGCGCACATCTTGTCTGAATAAGACATGTTTAATCAGTGGCTTAAGCCTGTCGTTGAAAACAACCGCATAATTTATTCTTTTAAGCTTTGTTCTTCTGAGGTAATCTGAGTTCTGTTGCATGGTTGTGCTCTATTGTTTTATTTAACTACAACTGTTTATTAAGTTAAAGGTTTGATACTGGTTAGAACTTGAAATGGCGATGAGGTCTTTAAAAGGTCTTAAAAAGATATTGAAATTATCTTTAGGATTCCAGCATATACCCTCTATAAACTAGGAATTACACAGTTGCTTTTTTACAGTGTGTAACTTGATTGAGTCATATTACATCAAATGTTTTCACTTAATTAACACCACTTTCATTCCACTTTTAACATCATAGTCTTTTTAATTGTGCTCAGATTGAGTTGGCTTCACAGCTTTACAGTTAGCACTCTATCGGATAAGCCTGTTGCAGTTTCAAATACGTCCCGATGTTCAATCATTTCCCCCTGTAGTCATCCATTCCTCCGCTCATCCAACGGTGAACTGAGAGTTCAACTGTTAATGGGGTTTCATGAGCCATACGATGTCTGCTACCAGCGGTTGTCACTATGAATCTCCCAGAGAGAGGATTTTAAACATCTAGATTTACCCACGTCCTCATGAGTTATAGGCTGTCACCCCACTGTTCAAGGCGTAGAGTTCAATTTAATATTAAGATTTACTCTTGACTCAACCCTTTTGATGTGTTTGGATCAACAGATGTATACGGATCTGTGTGTTTATTTAAGGCTTGCTTTTTTTTGCGCACACTTTCATATTCAAATGGTAACGTGGGTCTTGATTGTCTGCCTGCATGCCTGATCATTCCTCGCTAATGATGCCACCACCCAAAGGCACGCAGCAGAATGGCAAAGATGACTACAGCCTCTGAACTTGTGTTTGTGATGTGGAGTTCAGTCATATTAATCATTCTGTCAGACAATGAGAGCGCGGAGCCCATGGGGTAAAAAGGAGACGTGGCCCTCTGAAGCGGCGGGTTTTAGCAGAGTAAAAAGGAAAGAGGGTCTGTGCGACTAGTGCTTGTTATTATTTATCCAAACTCTGACGCCTGCCTCACTGACACTACCGCACTCTACAGGGGCACGCACGCTTTCTCTTTTAGATGGTTTTAAGTGGGAACTGTACAAGGTGAGGATAGTGCAAGAGCAGCGCATTTAGAGGCTTATTCATCACATTTTGCGCTCGGTGTCAGAAAGCCGTCTACCCCAGAGAGCACAGGAGAGTGTGAACTTTGGGGTTTTATGATCCAAACGAATTGGGCTCTTTGTTCAACTGTGTTAGAGAGTACAGGAGTAAAATTGCACACTCTATAAAATATTGGGTTGTTTCAAAGCAAAATTGGGTAAAATATAGACTAATCTGACCATTGTGTTCATATTTTTCCAGAATTTGGATTGAAACAATCAAGCATTTTATTGGAGTGTGATAACACTCTTTTTAAATTAATTAAACATTTTTTTTTAATTAAGAAGGTTTTTTTAACCAGATTTTTAAAATGCCTGTATCTGATAGATATTTTTAGCTCACCAATGCTGCTTTTTTTACATTTTGAAAAATACAGCTAAAGAGTAACATTGTGAGATGTTTTTAACGTAAAACAGTTGTTTTACAATTTATTATGTTATCAATTTAATTTTTCCTACAATGTCAGTTCTAAATCTACCTGCTATTATGCACTTAAGAAATCCGGCACTGTTATTGTATTTGTGCTTTCTGTGATTTAGTATATGATACACACATTTGATGTATATATCGTAATTTAGCTTTTTTAAGTGTTTTGCTTTGCGCTTTTCTCTATTGACAAAGGTTGCGATTATATTGTCAAATTTTTGTTACTCCAATTCTTAAATATGTGATAGAACGAATATTTTGTCTTTTAAACAGCTTAATGATGATCATATTATTTGTTATATGATGGGTAATGGGCGCCACCATTGTTGCTTGAAGGGATACAGCTTCGAGCAAAAGTATTTTTATTATTTATTAAGTTACACAATAACTGTATTTTATTAGATTATGTTATATCGATGCGACTACACGGTCTTGACTTCATCCTCTCCTGCAGGGTGGTAAAATCTAGATGGGGTACTACTGAGGATACTCACATCAATATAGCATCATTTTTGTGACACTGTACAACAAATAATATTTTTACATTACTGTGATGGTTGGGTTTAGGGTTGAGGTAGGGGTAGATGTTAATAAAATAAAATGAATGCATAATTTAATTAATAATATACTTCTCATAAACGTCTGATAGCAGCAACCACAAAGTAGACAACCTGTTCTAGCAGCAACCACAAAGTAGATCCGAGCTGCTGGATTTACGTCATCTTTATTCATAATTATTTATAACACTGTTTATCTTACGTGAACAAAGCACATCATCCAGTTATATTGAAAAATTATTATTGCTATCTTCATAGACATCCACGTTTATTTTACAAACCTCAAATGGTAGATTTTGCTTGTAGTTATGCGTATTTGAACATCTGAAACCTAAAATAAGTGTTGTAATTTATGACAAGGGCTGTGCACCTCTTTCTCTGCCTCAGCCCACGCCATCAGATTTGAATTTTAGAAGTTTATGGCATGCACTTTGAATGTTTTAATCACACTGGTGTGATTTTACACTTTAGGTACCAGCCAAGTCTGATCACACTGGTGTGATCGTACAAATGAAATGGTTAAGTGCCATCTTTATTACATAAACAGATGTATGTATTTTTTCTATTGTTATGTTTAATGCAATATGTCATTTTGCAGTCTGCAAAGTTTTAAGAACAAGGTGCAGGAAAAATAAAGAAATTGTCTCCTAAGTCACCCAGTTTCCCTTCCATTTACTTTAGTTTGTTCATGTTGTCAACATCATGCCTCCAAATAAACATTTATTTTTGATCAAGACATTTATCTTAGAGAGAGTTCTATTACAATTACTAAATATAGTATTTTGGGCATTTCTTTTACAATAAACTGTAGGTAGAAGACCAGTCGCATCAGAATAGGCCATCGGAGAACATTATGCCAATGAAAAGGTGGTGTCAGACTGAATCTTTGAAACAAATTTATTGAGACCATTTGAAAAATTAAGTTACCTAAATGCATATTGTGAGAAAAACTTATTTTTCTTAAATGCATGAAACCCTTTTTTAAGAAAAAAAAAAGGAGAGAAAGCATGATTAAAAAAAGAGCAGTTTGAGATAATTATATGACCTTCCACAGTGTTGAGTTATTGAGTATGTTAGCATTCACGTTAACACACCTAGAGCCTGACTTTCTCATTGAAAATCAGAGAATGTCCCGATCATTAAGACAAAAGGTTTTGAGCTGATGATATAGTGCTTTTTCTCCAGCACCTGTGCTTTATAATGGGATCCCTCCTATCAACAGCTTACAGATATTATGAATTCATTATATCTGCAAATCCATCATTCGTATGTTAGCACTGGCCTAAAATGATTCGCCGAGTAAATCCATGATAATGTCAAGAGGAATTAATTTTTTACAGAGAGGACCGAATGCTTTGGGTTTTAAAGACGTGTCAGATCGAGTTTAGAAAGCAATATGCTCTAATGCCCAGCCAGCATGTTGCAGACCGGATATGTTGTGATTTTTTGCGATCAGCCAGATGTGCTGTATATTAAGGTAGGGTTAAATTGAAACATGGCTGTGTATTCCCTAGATGCTGCGGCAAGGCTGACAGTTGCTGTAGGAGACGAGATGATTGATTACACCACCCGCTCAACATATGGCCATATTTGAGATTTTACCTCAAAGGGTAACCGCGGGTAGAAAAGCAATGGCTCATATATTAAAGAGAGCTGGATGATAAATGGAGAATGCGGCAATGGATTTCATTTTCTTTGCTCTTCTATCAATAATAATGATAGGGTAATCTTCTTTAGCAGAAATTTTGGCATAACATTTAAAAAAATAAATAATTTATGTAAAAATAAAAATAAAAAACATTATATAATTTGAAACAATTCAGCAAGTGTGGTTTATTCTCAATGTTAACTTGTTAACAATGTTAATGACTTTTTCAGAAATCCTGTGTTATAATTAAAATTAATTGCTTTTATTTTTAATGACTGACAATTATTTTTTTTTTGAGCAGCAATAAAATATGTAATATAAAAATTAACTACTGCTAATAAATTTAAAAAATAGACGTCTTGACTCAAAATTCTGGATATACATATTCAGATTTTCATACTTTAAGGCAATATACCAATACTACTAAGTGTGATTTATACTCAATGTGTAGGAATACGATATTATTTTTTGTTTCATGTTAGTGCCTTTATTTTCATGACTTAATTTGAAGTTGACAGTGAAAACTGTTTGTTTTTTTGTGCCTCATTTCATTTTGTGTAATCCAAATACTGTGATTTTGAAGCAACAGCAGATCAGGGTGTATTTTGCAGTGATGCAGTCATGCGCTCATGAAAAGCAGAGAATACCCAATTGAGCAAGGTTAGAATTAGCAAACATTTTCAAAAATCATTTCATACTGGGATTGTCAGTGCATTAAGGGCTTCGCAGTCATGCATTTACACTACATCAACTGCCAACAAACCACAAAGCAAAACCTATGCCAGTTCTACACAGTCTTATAAACGTATTCGTTTTAAATACCTTTTACAATCAAAATGCAAGTTTTGTGGGTTAGCTTTAAGGCTATCTCCATGTATTATATCACTCTGAAAAGTACATGTACAAATATAAAAAAAAATAAGTATACAACTGCCCTTTAAAACTTAAAGTTTTTAAAAGTTAAAAAGTCTTTTAACCTAAAAAGTTAAGGTAACTTAAACCAATTGAGGAAACTGACCACCACAAACTATTTAAGTAAAAAAAAAACAAATCCTAATGAGTACTGTGAACTTAATCCATTTGAGTAAACGGAGCAATTTGAGCACAGTAAAACCCAATAAATGAAGAGAACTCAAACCAAATGAGTACTGTAAAACCCAATAAGTTAAGAAAACTCAAACCATTTAAGGAAACCAATTGCAACAAATCATTTCAATTAAAAACTAATCTACATGAGTAGTGTGAACTTACTTAACTTATTTAATTAACTCATTACCTTCAACACTAAGTTCAAAACTCTTTTCAAATTAATAGAATTAACTTTCAGTAATTTTTGAGTTAACTACTCTCATTTCATTTGATAAAGTTGACTGTTGGGTTTTGCAGTGTAGTCTTTCTCTTCCAGTAAAAATAACTCATAATATAGTTGAACATGGGACAATACTTTTAACATATCACTCTCAAAATTCCTGTTTAAAATCCATGAACTGATCAGGCAGTTGCATTGGTTCTTAAATGTTTATTTAACTTTTTGTTTCCTCCGTGTTTTTCAGGTATGGTAAACTACAGTGAGGTTACCGGTTACCCATTGGTTCAGCACTGGAGGCTGCGCTCTGTTATGTACCATGTAAAGCTCAATCAGTGGGCTCTTTCCCAAGGTAAAACTCCCATTTTCCATTGTATTTTCTTGCATGTTTGAGTAAAACTTCACAATAATAGTTTTTATTTCTTAACATTAGCCAACATGAATTAACAATAAACAATGTTTAGAATAAGTTAATCTTAGTCAATGATTTCTACATTTGTGTACAACTTTTCTTAACCAGACATGAGAGACAGAATTAATAGTTAATCTTTTCCAGTTTAATCAGTTTTTGATTTATTTTAGAATTGTGTTTTAATGTATATCTTCAATGTTTCCACATGAAAAGCAACATGTTTTAAAACAACACAGTATTAAAGGGACTGCTCACCTACAAATTAGACCTTATTCTCTCTTCCTTAAGTGGTTTTAAACATTGAGTTTTGTTTTTATTCTGCTGAACACAAAATAAGATCTTTTGAAGAACTCAATTGTTGGCACCTATCGACTTTCATAGTAAAAAATATACTATAAAAATGTCAATGAGTGTCAGCTACCAGCATTCTTCAAAATATCTTCTTTTGTGTTCAACAGAAGAAGAACAAAACTCAAAAAGATTTTGAACAAGTAAAGGGTGAATAAATGATGACAGATTAAAAAAAATCTACTGTTTATGTAGTTTATTTAATATTAAAATGGTCTAATATGAGTTCATTGAAATCCTCATAATAGCCTAACTGAAAACAACAGTATATTCACTTCACCTCAGAGTTTAAAACATGAAAGAAACAAGAATGTTCAAACTGCATCATGTGACGGTGATTGTTTTGGTATATATTTTTATTATGTTAATAGTTTAATATTCATTAATTTAGAAAATTTAAAATTCATGAACATTGCGCTTTAGCAGAGAAAAGTCACCCTACACTAATTGGCTGTGAGTTTTTATTGATCTTGCGTCAATTGTCATTGATATTCTGCTGTGTTGTGTCTGGATATTTCATTAATTAACTTAAAATTTTGTGTGGTAAACTTTTACTTATACACAGTGCACACACAAAAAAAAAATTATTACCAGTGTCAACAAAAATGTATAAATTCTAATAAAACATATCACTCATTGTTTATTATTGCTTGGTATTTCATCAAATAGTATTAACAACTGATATCTTATTGCAAAGAGTTACCAAGCTTGCATTAAATAATGTGCATTCGTTGGTTAGAAAGTGGTTCAGCCTAACTGGCCATAAGTTTTTTTTTCTTTCTTTCTTCTTGGTCTGGTAGACTAGAGTGATCCCACTGTGCTGGCCTCACCGTGACAGATCAGTTATGTTGGGTGGGTAGTGAAGCACAAATTCAGTGCCAACAAATATGGCCGCCTGAGGTGAAAGAGGCAGTTCTCAGAGTTTTGTTGATCCCAGATGGTGATTGTGTTTAAAACTAGGGGTTTAAAGCTGAAGTTTGAACTTTTTGTACTATCCTAGCTTAATATTCAGCTGTAAACAAGCCATCTGTTGGTAAAATTCTTTGAAAACACTGTTCAAAGGTTTTACACAGCAACTTAAAGGCGAAGTTCAACCAAAAAATGAATATTCTGCCATTATAAACTCACACTTGTTAATAATTAGTTTGATTCATTTTGTTTTATACACAAATATATTTTGATTTTAAACTGGTAGCCACTGACTTCCTTGGTATTTTTATTTTCCTCATATGGATGTCAATGGCTGGCATTTTCCAATGATAAATTAAAACATCTGCTTTTGAAGTTAACAGTAAATATTAAATTCATAAAGGTTTGTAATCACTTGTGGGTGAGTAAATATAAATTTTTAGGTGAACTGTTTCTTTAAACATTTTGCGGATGTACTAGATGTTTGGCCAAAATGGAAGATGTGTGGAATTTTCCCCTTATTTCTGTTTCGTTAAGTTAGTGGAACAGGAAGTGCACAATTATATTTCAACAAAGACAGTCTTCAGTGATATATGCAGAAAAAAAAAAAAAGAAGTGGAGCATGTTGTCACTTTAGTTACTATTTGTGTAAGTTTTTGTACAGTTAGCAAATTTGCTTCAAATGTTTAAGGAACACTGTATATTTAATGAGCAGATGTCAGATCCCAAGTGCTGTTCCAACAGAAATATCCCTATTAATGAATAACCCGGGTGGCCTTTAAAATTTGATTTCCTTGTTTTTTTTCTTGCACCAGTTCTCTCTCTTCTTATTCCATTACCATTAAAGGGTTCATTTTTCATGTGACTGAGAAGTGGAGTTATTACATTTTCTATTCTGATTGTTATCATTTTTTTCAATTCCTGTATCTTCATACTTCAGGGCAATTTTCTAACCTGGGCATAAAGGTTATAGAGAGGGAGAAGAATTTTATTACGGGCATTTATTTATTTTTCACATTTTAGTTATTTCTTTTTGTTAACATCATGTTGTGCAATTTGATTGTTCCTCTGGGCATTCTGTGAATGCAGACCCACTTTTTTAATAAAATAATAACATGTCTTGTTAACATGCAAACCACTGAGTTCTGCTGTCAAGCAAAGTTTGAGAGGTCTTCAATACTTTTGCAAAAGTGCAAGCAAACAAGTGCTTTATATTCTGAAGTACTGCAGGGAAATGCAAATGACATGACTAAAAGCTTACATTTAATTTCATGATGGATATTCTGAAAAAGTTTTTAAAAGGTCAGACATCAACCTACACAAAGCACTCAATACCTCTGCAAGGTCTTATTGTTTATCCTTCTCTTGTTTCCCCTGAACATATTTCTCAGAGCACTGACAGATCATGTTTTTGCTTCCCACATGCATTGCTTTGTCATTTTAACTGAGCACTGCACTATATGTAACTGTATTCAAATAATATTCATTCAAACATACTGCAATAAAACATTGAATCCTTCAGGCGTATTGTAGTTTCACAAAAAAAAAAAAAATGTGCTTTTAATAATAGAGCTTAGCTCACCAGGTTTTGACTCTTTCCTCTTTTGTTTTGTCTGTTATTCAGTTTCTCCTTTTAATTGAGATGTGAAGAAAAGTTTAAAGTTTGACTCTGAAACACAAATAAGAGACTCCTGTTATTTTCTTGCTTCAGCCTTCAGTTCTGCCATTCATTCACTGGACGGGGCCACCCTGCGCAGCGACTTTGTGTCCATTTTAAAAGAGTTTGGCAACCATTTTATCCAGGAGGCAGTGTATGGTTTTGAGGAGTCCTGTACCATATGGTATCCCAACAAACAAGTCCAACGCCAGCTGTGGTTGGAGTACCAGGATATCAGCAAAGGTAAGCCGATATAAATTATATTTATTTAAAAGACTGAACTTGCTGGTTTGCATTATTGTACATTAATAAGTTTGACTCGCATTCAGAGAGTACATCTTTGTGCATTTCTTACAATTTAATCGTTAACCTAAATATAGAACAACGTAATTTTATGATTGACATGTTAATTCAGTTATCGTTTAATATTTGAAGGATTTTTTTCTCTTCAGATCAGTTTTTAACATTTTGTGTTGTATTGCATTTTGCCATTTATACTTATTGCATTGGTTGATTGATCGATTGATTAATCTATGTATAATTTATTTAAGTTATCTTATTTAAAAAATCTAATTCAGCTATTTTATTACATGATCACTCATGGTTAATAAATCCAAACTTTTGTAGACACAATTTTTGCTTTATTTTAGATTATAAACAAATGTAATATGTAAAATAGGTAATTGTATGTGTTAATAAACAGAGCAAAGCAATGATGTACATCTCCATATAGTATATTTATATATCAGACCCAATAGTTTTTTGCGAATTTCAACGCAAAATCAACAAAAAGTTGCAATTTTTTGTGATCCTGCAAAATTCTTAATTAAATGCAAAAAAATCACAAAAATCTAAATAGTCTCATAAAACATCCAATTTCAAACCACATAATCAAAATCTATGTATTTCAGTTTGCAATTTATTGTTTTACGTGACTTATAGACGTTGTATACGCAGCGCATGTGATGTATTTTAGTGTCTCTCGAAAAATTACGTCTCACCTGCGCCCTCACAATCCTAACATTACATGAGAGTGAGGGAATTGTTTTGCGGCCTGTGTTGTAAGCAGATGTGGATGAAGCGCGAATGATTTATATGTGAGGTCAATGCAAACTATTAGATTAGACATCCTCTGGCGCGAATTGGGCGTTTTGTGCGTTTGGTGCACGTCAGACTGCAAAATAAAGTGTGAGCAAACATCTAACCAACGGGGCAGTGAAACAGACAGAACAGCAAGCAGCTTACAATGATGGAGATTGGTTCAAGGATGACGGCCGCTGGACATGACCGAATTGAAGGACATTATTTGTGCTTTGCATGTATGACTGGTATCATGATGTGTAGTAAAATTGATAAATGTTTTTGTTTAGCTCTTTTCCTGCAGTTAACAAGAGAAATGCTTCCCATTGACAAGTTTTACGGCAATCCATATTTCAGGTGTGTTAGGGTAGGGGAAGCAAGTCCAGAGTGAGGTACATGATGTCAGATGCTCCGGGGGGTGAAATCTGAGAAAAAGTAAGATTGTGGATAAATATAAGAGTTTTACAACCTTTCTTTGGCTTAATTCCTGTTTTAGATCTGTTTTATATATTGTCTTGACAAGAGACCAACATAAAGAAGCATTAGAATATAAGAATTCTTTTATATTTATATGTTTTTAAATCACAAAATTGTCCGCATATTTCTGGGAATTACCACCACAAAATCTTTCATTTTTATCGCAAAAAGTCACAAAAGAAATTGTGAAACACTAGGGGTTCTTATATATATCATATATTAATATTTAATTTTAAACCATATTTAATGTTTTAAATATTTAAATATTTTTATGAACATAAAACTAAATAAATACAGTATGTAAGTATTTAAGTATGTTGCATTTAAATGTCACAACAGATAAAGAAAAAAAAATGGACAAGATGTTCAAACAAAAAAAGAAAGTTCGACCACGTGCACCCAAATTTGGTTTTGTCAGGATAAAAACTCCATTTTGGAGAGGATGTGGACAGCAGTGGAGGAAGTAAAACCACACACAGCCCTGGGGAGGTTGGTCACATCTGTTGAGCCAATAAAAAGGGGGCAAGGGCAGATGTGAGAAGGCTGGCTGGCTGGCTAAAGCTGAATGCAGGCCAGCGCTGCTCCGTACTCAGGAGACCCCTGGGCAACCTCACCTAGTTTTTATGCTTCAGCTTCACTCAGCTGAGCCCATATATATTCTGTATACGTACAAGGTCAATCAGGACAATAACTAACATGTTTTAGACAACAAAAGACTGACGGCAAAAATATAGGTTACACAGTCTATATGGTGACTCAGGTTTCTGTGCTTATGGGTGGTTCAACCGACAATCATGTGTCCTTGGACATTCATGAAACAGCAATGCATTGTAATCACACAGGCTTTTCTTTCCGATCTGAGAAATAAGCTCCAAGGTTGTCTCAATCTGTATTCTTCCATTCTCTATAAAAAGGATGAGAACAAGGCAAACACCAACACAATGAAAGCTGTGGGTGCTCAGCGTTGTGTGAGTCTAACACCCAGTCTTTGCAGAAGTGTTGGAGTTAGAAAATCTATATGCGAGGTGTCAGTGAGTACTCCGTGTTCTGCTAAAAGCATTTCATGCTAATGGCTATGTGATGACAGTAATGATGCTGCTGCAATAGACCAGTGTGGCTGATCAAATTTCCCTGGCCAGAAGGTCAGTCAGTGATAGATACAAGCTCATTTCTCATTAAATTCTGTGAGCAGAACTTTATGAAAGTGATAATGGTTTAAACAATAAAAGAATGCACAAATTCTGTGATAACGTACAGTATACACTTGTTAGATGGTTAAAGAAACAGTTCACCAAAAATTGAAATTCTGTCATTCTGTCAAGATATCTTGAAGAATGCTGAAAACTGGCAGCCATTGACTGATTCCATTGTTTTTACTAATATTAAGTGGCTACCAGTTACCATTATGTGGAACATGTGGTTTAGGAACATTTGCTTGAATGTGAACAAATGTGGGCACATGTCAAAATGTGGTCACATAGCTTTTACAATTTTTTCTTTTATATTTTTTTCTAAAAAACACATTTTCAAACCAGCATGATTCTGAAAACACAGCCATATACACACACACACACATATATATACATATATATATATATATATATATATATATATATATATATATATATATATATATATATATATAGAGAGAGAGAGAGAGAGAGAGAGAGAGAGAGAGAGAGAGAGAGAGAGAGAGAGAGAGAGAGAGAGAGAGAGAGAGAGAGATACAACAGTTCTTCTGGATCTCGAATATGATTGGCTGATAGATTGGTTAATATATTTTAAGTAATATCAGCATCTGTACAGCCTCTTTACCCTTTGTGTATTGTGTATTACTCTGCCCACATACAGCCAGCAAGTAGACACTACAGTTTGACAAATAGTACTGTAGTTAGACAACAAAATATACTTTTGAGGCTTTTTTGTCAAAAATTTAGCTGTTTTGGTTGCATCTATGCAGTTTATTTACAAGAATAGAGGCTATTTTTAAATGTTTATAATTTCTGAGAGACAGCTCGTCGGCAACTGTTGAAGTTTTCTATCCACAAGATGGCGACAGAACCGCATAATAAGCCTTTACGCTTAGAAGATATAAGTCTGATTTCTAACTATAGCAGATCAAATCAATATTAAACTGGTACGCACACCTGCCAACACTTCTGTTTTTCATGGGAGTATCCCATATTTCAGACCAGTCTCCTGCAAACATCCTGTTTTTATTTCCTTCTTAAAAAAAAAAAACTCCCTTCATTTCACCCAGTTTCACTCCCTTAATTGTCCCAGGCAACATTTTTTGTAGTTTTTGTTTTTGTGAATCAGAAGCGGCTTTGATCGCTTTTTCAGAACTCAAATTTCACTTGCAAGTGCTATTCGCACCGGCTGGTCTCACGTAAATCTACCAAAAGCCATCCATACGGATGTAATCGGTCAGTTGCCAAGCGAGAAAATAAATTATATGAATTAGTCACTAAATCAAAATGTTGCAAATTGTCGTGTTGGGTTTTTCTAAAAGGGTGACAAATCGCATTGAATGTTTTTTTTTTTCTTAAAATATTTGTTTCTTAGGCTTTGTGATCAGTTACGTGCTTTAGAGTTTAGTGCAACACACTGTAATCCCTAATGCTGTAACTAATTAATTGAATTGAGTTCTATTAACTTAAATCATTAAAATTTGTTTATCTTAATTAACCTTGATGAGTATTTAGAACTTTTTCTTATTTTTGAGTTTGAAAAAATTTAATCTTTCAAGTAAGGTGAACAATTCTGCTGGGTTTAATTTATACAAAATGTCTCTTTAAAGTTTCATTAACTCAAAATCTGTCAGCCCAGTGATTTTGCGTCTGACGTCATCCAGGTTCACGTACGTGCTCATGCTTCATTCGTTTTTTTTAAGATGGCGGATCGGCATCGCTTCACACTACAGTAAGTAAAATATTTACAAATCCAAGAAATATTAAATGTATGTTTTAATTAATATAATCACAGTAACAGTTCAATGTAATGTAGAGTTAATCAGGGTGCGTTTACATGTCGTACATTACAGAAAACATGTTTAGCCTCACTTGTTGCTAACTAACGTTAACATTACTGTTTAAAAAGTTAGAATCAGTGCAACGTTAGCGTTAGTTGTAATGTGTTAACTCTGAGTTTTAACAGAGTGTGATAAAGACAAAAATATTTGAAATCGGCCGATTACATTTTTCAAAAAAAAATTAATCTTGGCGCGAGTATGCCTTTTCTCAGCCTGTGCTGAAGTTGTCATGGAGACGTGCGCTCTCACAACCGCATGTCATGGCGCTGCGCTGAACTCCATCCAGTATGTGAATGTGGTATTATCTTCGCGATCTGTAGGCACTTCGGAAACGAAAGGCGCAAGAAACGTAACGTTAATCATAACTCAAATGATCTCCGCCTAAACACTAAACGGTATTTTCTGATGACGCGCAAAAACGTAGTCTCAAAACTTAACTCTGCCACACGCAGCTTGTTGCTTGCTGATCCATGTATGAGGACTCGCTCCATAAATTGTTTACCATAGTACTTTGTCTATTCGTTCTGAAATCACATGCAAGTATGACATGAAAACAATATTACACTAAATGCACTAATTTTTTTTGACTGAACAATGTTGTACTTTGAAAGTCATTGGCTGCTAATATGATTTCACCATTAAGAATATGCAAAAATTACCTTTCTGAAATTATATTATTAAGGAGAAAGTCTGAATGTGTAAATATAACACTAACTTTACCTCAATCACCAGCACTGATCAACACTTAATATTTCCTCGCGCTTAAGACGACATCTCTGCATATCAATGATTACCTGATTAATGCGATCAGTTAAGTGAGTTTAAATGTCATTTAGGTCAAATGTATTTTAAAGGTATGATAAAAGTTTTTTTTTTTTTTTTATCTATTTTTTAAAATGTTTACTCTGGAGAGAATATAAACAGCCTAAAAAACAAAGTATGCATATCTATAACACATTAATACAAAATTATGTTATTAAATAAAATAATAACAAAACAAAATATTCAAGACGTGGTAAACAAGACATAGTTTTCTGATGTGCAAATTTTGTAGCTTAAAATATATTTATATCTTAAAAATATAAATATTTTAGTCTATATATTTTTACATCATTAGACAGTAAGGTAAGTTTTGTTATTTCTAGCTTTTAAAATCAGGCCTTAAATTTCTTTGTCGTCCTATTCAGTTTTAGAAATTTCAATACTGTTTAAATTAAATCTGTGTTTATCGAATCAAAGCAACTAACATGATAATCAGCTCTATTGCTAACCGTTTTGGAGGTTAACGTTAGACATCATGCAATTGTACTACTTCCACTCTCAGCTAAATGACACTGTGACTTTGTGTACATACAGAATTGAAGGTCGGTTGTTGCTGACTACAGATATGTTCTTAAATGGAGGCATGTGAAAGGTGGGTAAAATATTTATTTTGTACTACTATGCCTGGCATATCCAGATAAAATAAATATTACAGTGTATTTATCAATGATACTTTTGCAGCAAGGAAAGTGAAACTTCAACTAGACCTTGAGTTCAGTTTACAACATGAAGATCCTGCTTTCAACATCTGATCAACACCTGATTTTCATCTGAGGTAAAAAATAAATAAGTTAATGAAACATAATAATAATATTAATACATTTTTCTAAAAATTTTATATTTTGTGGTGTGGGTTTGTTTTATGAAATTCTCTCTTGTTTCTTTTTGCTGTTTGCAGAGTACCAACATGTTACAAATGAGAATTTTCCCCACAAATTCTTTGCACAACTGGACCACCACCTATTTCATTTGATGACAATTTTAAGGCAAACAGCATCCAAAACTGGCAAGACAGCAGATACCCTGGCTAATCTTTTAAAGGTTTATGATGAGCAGGTATGTTTGGGGTCACGTGTTAAAGTATACATTAAAATATCATTTGAAATTTTTTTTTTTTTTTTTTAATTTAAAAAAAATTGATTCTTGATTTCCAGGAACTGCATGATGTCAGTTCATGACGGACTACTGTTATCAGAGGTCTTTTGGTCTTGCTGCGTGAGCGTGACTTAAGATTCTTTAGGAACACCCTGGTAAGACTTCATTCATTCTTTTCACAATTAGGCATGTTTAATGAAAAGATGAACATTTTTGAAAACTTTTACTTAAGAACATATTTGTAATCACGAATAGTTGATGAATCATATAATATTGGCTCAGTCATTGTGATACTGTCCTTACATTAATATCCTTGAATTATATTTTTAGATTGATAATCCTGCTGACTGAAGATGCTTTATTGGCCCTGCATTCACTGAGGGTCTCTGTTGTCCTGAAGAATGAATTGGACACCACCCACAGCACACTTCCAGACCTTTCTTGTCTTGTATGGATTAATGTATGCTCTTCACATAATATATAGTAAAGGACTTTGAACTTGTGCAAAAAGTTTTGCTTGGCATGGATGATGGAAAATAAAAAGTCTCGTAGCATGGAAACCTTAAAGAATGAGTTGATGTAGAGCTTTTTTTTTACTTAATAAAGACTGTCTCTGGGGTAGTAACTTCAAAACATTTATTTACCTTTAATTGGTAAGTATGCATTTTATTATATATAGGGATAGTTTGTCCAAATGTAAAATTCTGTCATTTACTAACTCTTCACTTGTCCCAAATCTGCTTGAATTTCTTGCTTCTGTTGAACACAAAAGTTAAGTAAAGCTGACAACCTGTAACCACTGACTTTCTAATAGGCAAACAAATACTGTGGAAATCGGTGGTTACAGGTCTCAGCTTTTTTTTTTTTTTTGGTCAAAAATAACCTTTTAAGTGTTCAACAGAAGAAAGAAACTCAAACAGGTTTGGAATAAGTAAATGACAGAATCATAGTTCAACCAAGACTGAATATATATATATATATATATATATATATATATATATATATATATATATATATATATATATATATATATATATATATAAACTGCTCTCCGTTAAACAGAAATTGGGGGAAAAAAATAAAGGGGGGCGAATGATTTTGACTTTAATGATAAATACAGTTTCTGTGTAGTTTACACTAAACGAGTCACTTCACAGAATGTGCACTTATTATTTTTTTAACGAATGCCTTAAGACTAAGTTTTACACTTATTAATGTATTATTAAATTTTATCAAACTTAAAGTTGTTTTTTCTTGAGGCTCTTATGTCTGATATCATATTTACATTGTGGGTAATTTTTATAATTTCAGAATAGTGTTCATTTTCAATCTCTTTATGTCTAATAGTTTTTATCGTTTTAAGACATTTGTAATTGCATAGGAGACAAATTTGTAAGTACTGTTGGACATTTTTCTTTAAAAATAAATGTCTAAAATGGTATTGTCTGTGTGTTTTAAATTACAGATTTATTTTCACAGATTTATGGGGTTTAAAGATTAAAATAATGGCTATTTTTATTTGTGAAACTGACGATGGAGAAGTTAATTTTAAAAAATGCTATCAAAATGTATGAGCTGGGTGACTAAGTATGTAAAGGTGAGATAAATAATTAAAACTAAGTTAATTGCTATTAAAATGTATGAGCTGGGTGATTTAAGTATTTAAAGTTGAAAGAAATTAAAGCAATTAAGTTAATTGGTATTAAAATGTATGAGCTGGGTGATTTAAGTATTTAAAGTTGAAAGAAATTAAAGCAATTAAGTTAATTGGTATTAAAATGTATGAGCTGGGTGACTAAGTATTTAAAGTTTGGAAAAATTAAAACAATTAAGTTAATTGCAATTAAAACGTATAAGCTGAGTAACTTGGGTATTTTAAGTTAGGTGAAGTGTCTTGCATGAGTACAACAAACTCAAAACTTAATGTTTCTGTTTACTTAAAATAGATAATTACATAACTTAAAAAATTTGACGTAACTGATTACCTCAAATTTTTTGAGTTTTGTCAACTTATTCGGGATTACAGTGCACCATATGTTGTTACTGTAAGTGTTGTGTAACTATAATGACATCAGGTCATGCTGTGGTGACATCTATAATGTATTTAACTTAGCTTGTAGAAAAGCTAGTTATGATTAACCTAATTATGATTTATCATGAGGCTTTCTCCCAACTACTTTGGAAATGCTGAGTTCCACACAATTCTTTCATGTTGTCCCAACATAAATCAATTGAGTTAACTTAATTGTTTTTACAAATTTAAGTGGATTTAAAACAAAACAATTGGGTTGTCTCAAAAAACAATTAAGAACTGTGTTGATTCAGTTTATTTTAAATAAGTATTTTGAGTAAGCAGCAAAAAGTTTTTTTTTTTTTTTTTTTGTGAAATGGAAGCTAGGTTAGACATTCGTTGTGTTAGCATCTTCACATCCAGTTAACAAAATAAATATATTTCATATGTCACATGCGGTAGCATGTTTCTCCTGAACTACAATACCTGGAACATGAATCAAAGAAAGACAGTCTTTAAAAAAGGTGGATAAATTTATCTTCTTGGTTATTCTTTTAATTTTTTGGTTGTCATTAAGCTTCTTAACAGTCTTAAGCAGAAATATTTTGTGCACTAACTTTGTTCAGTAGCCCTCTACAAATAAGCATAGAGTAGCCTGAACAAGTATGAAAATGTCTTTTCAGCAGGGCAGAGCAAGTTTTGTAATACTGTTGCTCTAATTTATCATTTAGCTGACAATTTATGCAAAGCAACTTTGGGTAGTACACTTATTATTACAGCGGAGCAACCTGAGGTTAAGTGCCTCGCTCAAGGCCACAGTGTTCATAGTTCAGGGATCACCCATTGTGGGATTTGTTCCTTCAAATAAGTAAAATAATAAATAAATCACTTCAAATTTGGCCATTTATTTTGCAATAAAGCATGAGGTGAACATTAACATACAAACATTTTCTAAAATACCTAAACCACTAATTAGTTTGTTAAAAAAAAAAGGACAAGTGGCAATTAGCTGTACTTCATGTTTACAAATGTAAGACTCGATAAAGGCCACACACATATAAAACCCATCCATCATAACCAAATAGAAGTTTATTACAGACTGGAAGCTAGCAAAATGTGTCTTAAGCTTTTGCAATTTTGAAGGTTAGCATTCCCTCAAATTAAAAGGAATCAGTGAAATGTTTTAGCTTAATGTCAAGTTGATGGTTTGCAAAAAAGAAAAAAAAAAACAGTTTCTAGGCCTTTTTGAAAATACACATAAATATTTTATAATTTATTTTTGTTCAGATAGCACCTTGATACACAAGCATACATTTTAATCTTGCATACGGTACATATCTGTACAGTGAAAAGCAAAATTATTAGGCCTCTTGTGTTAATTTTTTTCCTTTTAAATATAAACAACCAGTCACAAACACAATCTGTTATCCAATGTCTTGTTTGATAAATCTACTGTAACTTGCCTAGTTAGTCTAATTGAACTTAATTAAGCCTTTAAATTGCAATTGAATCTGACTACTAGTATCTTGCAATAGAACTAGAACAATAGCATGTACAGTCATCAAGGCAATGAAATTAGTAATAAGTAATTAGAAATTAGTTATTAAAACTATTATATTTAACTATCTAGGCTAAAGCTGCGGTCACACTGGGCTTTTTTCCCCCCATAGACTTCTATTCATATGCACGCGAATGCGTCAGACTGGAAACACAGGGTCATGCGTCAAGTTTCGCAGGTTGCTGCGGTGCAAAGTTCAAGCTTGGTGAACTCTGACCTGCGAAATTGCATCACTGGACTGTGTGAGACCAATCGAGGATCAAAAAATGACCTCTCTGGACGGAAATTTTAAATATGGAGCAATCGCTTGCTTTTTAAATGTCTAACCATGTTGTTTAATCCCGCCCCTTTTCGCAGAGCCGTATGACAGAATTTAGCAAACTCAAACTCTAGTGTGACCGCAGCTTAACCCTGAAAACCTACCGCTATATACACTTCTGGAGAGCACCAAATATGTCCCAGGAGATTTTTTTTTTTTTTTTGCAGTTTTTGTTTTCGTGAATCCTACAGAGAATGATGTGTATGCTTTTGGAGATCTCAAATTTCTGTCACTGTCACTGTCGACTGACTAACTGTGGGGGAAACCAAAGCACCCTGAGGAAACACAGAAAATACAGGGAGAACATGCAAACTCCACACAGAAATGCTAACTGGCTCAGCTGGGGCTCGAACCAGCAACCTTCTTGCTATAAGGGGACAGCTAACCACTGAGTAATTGTGCCACCAACCTACTTTTAATAAAACAGAAATAAAAATAAAAAAATGAAATAAAACTATTTACAATACCAAAACATTTAATCACAACCAAACAACAAAGTGTTTACAGTAAGCTTGACTAAAAAACATTGATGTTCCCAAATGAATAGCTAATTAGGATATTGTGCATTTATACTGTGCAGTATATATATATATATATATATATATATATATATATATATATATATATATATATATATATATATATATATATATATATATATATATGTATGTATGTATGTATGTATATATATATATATATATATATATATATATATATATATATATATATATATATATATATATATATATATTTATTTATTTTTTTATTTTATTTTTTATTTTTTATTTTTTTTTGCTGAGGCATCATTATAAAATTTTCAGCCAGTCTGTAAATATTTATAAGCTGTGTGGTCAACATTTACCCCAAAGCATTCAAAAATGATTAGGTGGCACACTTTTAGTGCCAGAAAGTTTGTGCTATTTAGGGCAAGGGTACCAGTTTGATTTTCTGGTGTCTCCGGAGAGCTCATTACCCATACCCAAAGAGCTGGACCTTTAGCAGAGTCACAGGAGGTATTAAAACATTGCCCTGTGTCTGATCTCCTCCTCACAGCGGTCCATAAGCACATGCTAACACTCAGAATATTCATTCACGCGTATTCTTCATGGATTCAAGTGGCCGTGATCGCTACTTTCTCATGGCACCCAAGTGTAAATGTCATTAATGAAAAAAAAGTTTCAAAAACCAATTAACATGTATAAAACGGAATGGGAAACACAAGGTTCTCTTGTTTCAGCTCCACATTTTATGCTGTGACAGTGTCAGTGACCATGTCAGAGGCTGGCAAAATGAAGAATAATGGAGTTTTCAGGTAGGCAGGAAAGCTGATTTAAAGCCATCCGTCTGAAGAGCTAATGTTTTTGTGAATTGCAAGGTGACGTCCTTGGAAAAAAGGAAACGTAGTCGATTCAGTGAGGGGAAACAATGGGGCTGGAGTTATTAGGCCGAAACAGCAATGAGAGGGGCCATTATTTATCGGAATTAAAGATACCAAAACTACCGATGTGAAGACGAATGGCCATTTCAACCAAACAAAAAGCATTTAAAAGTTCTTCCATTTACATTTTTTTTCCAAAGGCTTGGGGCTATTTGCAAATCTGCAAACAGAATGAGGGGGCGTAGAATTGGGCTGGTAGCCAAAAAGCTGCAGGTACAAAATTATAAAGTTGCCAAACACCATTACAAAACATAAATTAATCATCTATGCTACATTTTCACCATTTCAATCACATATCAAAAACATGTCAAGCATATCAAACTAGATTTTTTTTATTCAGCTCCACTATTGTAAACATATACCAGTATCATGCATGTTTTGAAATATAGATTCAAGGGTAAACAATATTTACATTTCCAATAAGTCAAAGGAATGTTTTGGGTTAAATTTTTAATTTAAAAAACACCCTGATCAACATTGGATACCAATAATTAATTTGCATGTCTTGAATCCTTATCATTCAGGTTCAAAGTTTTGTTATTTATTTGTCTTAAATCTATGTAAACTTCTTTCTGTAATAATATGGTGATATTGTATAGACTAAATTGGTCATTCAACTGTGGCGACCCCTGATTAATAAGAGACTAAGCCGAAGGAAAATTAATGAATAAATAAAAGTATGTCCCCCATGACAAGGATGTCAATCTGTTTTTTGTTCCTTCGCAAACATTTTTGCCTGCTGCTCAATTATCTGACAAAGAGTTTTGTCTCAGCTTTCAAAATGCTTTCCATTACGTTATGAATAAATAAAAGTTATGTTGATTCTCTGCATGTGGCATGGCAGCTTTAACTGATTAAAGCAGACAGATTTTAGTCAAGACATTTCCACTGCTTAAACATAAATGAACATGCATAATGTACAGTATGTTGAAAGATACATGTTTACTAAAGTGAATTATTCAAATATAAAAAAGAAGAGATCATTCTCAATTGTATTACATTCATTCATGCATTCATTCATTTTCCTTTGGCTTAGTCTCTGATTTATTAGAGATTGCCAAAGCGGAATTAACTGAGAATCAACATAGTCCAGCGTATGTTTTATGCTGCGATGACCTTCCAGCCGCAACCCAGTACTGACACTTTCAGTCATGCACTCATTTTCTACGGCCAGTTTAGTTTATTCAATTCACCTATAGACAAGGCAAGTTTATTTATATAGCACATTTCATACACAATGGTATTTCAAAGTGTTTTACATAAACAAAAAGAAAAGAAACAAGAAAATAAAAATGATTACAATAATTAAAAATGATTACAAACAGATAAAAACAGATTAAAACGTGTTAAAACAGGTTATAAAATAATGCAAAAGTAAAAAAAAAAAAAAGCATAATAGTGTGATGTAGCACAGTGCTCATTCAGTAAAGGATCAGCTAAACAGATGTGTTTTAAGTCTTGATTTGAATGTACCTAATGTTGGAGCACATCTGATTATCTTTGTAAGCTGATTCAAACAGCAGGGGGCATAGTAGCTTAAGGCGGATTCACACTGCTTTGTCTGAACTCTAGGAATTTCTACTTTATTGTATTCTAAAGATCTGAGTGATCAGCTAGGTTTGTATTCAGTGAGCATATCTTTAATGTATTGAGGTCTTAGGCCATTTAGTGATTTATAGACAAGTAGTAATACTTTAAATCTATTCTGAATGTATCTGGGAGCCAGTGTGAAGATCTGAGGACAGGTGTGATGTGATCTGATTTTCTGGTTCTGGTCAGAATCCTGACTGCAGCATTCTGGATCTAATTCTTGGAATGTTTTTGAGATAATAGTATACGGATTTACTTTCTGCTTTGACATGACTGTTGAAATTCAGATCTGACTCCAGAATCACACCAAGATTCTATAGTGCATGTCTATTGTGCCCACAGCTGGAGGAAACCCATGTGAACACGGGAGAACATGCAAACTCCACACAGAAATGCCAGCTTGCTCAGCCATGTCTCAAACCAGCAACCTTCTTACAATGAGGTGACAGTGCTAACCACTTGCCGCCCCAATTGCATTACAGTATATCTTAAATTATTAAAATGTCTTGGTGATAGAAGGGTAACAGCTAGGATAATGATAAAGATGAAATGTTTAAAATTACAAATTAATCATATTTTGGGTCTGTTTTGTGATTCTTAAATTTAGAAAAACACACAGTGTTTGGAGTGTTTTAGCATTTTAAGAAGTTTTTAGGTCATATTTTATAAAGGCTTCTGTTTTTTTGGTCAATGATTCATGTTCTG
Organism: Danio rerio; assembly: GCF_052040795.2. NCBI lineage: Eukaryota > Metazoa > Chordata > Actinopteri > Cypriniformes > Danionidae > Danio > Danio rerio. The sequence continues at coordinate 38,202,033 of NC_141022.1, forward strand.
AATATACCTGCCAAAATATTTAGTATATATTGTGATATATTATCTATTGCTACACTGAAAATGTAGTTGATGTCTTTGTGAATTGTAGTAAAACTTGATAATGAAATAGACTATGAGCACATTAAGATTTATTTAATCATTTTCCCTACATTAACGCCACAGGGCCCATAAAATAATGATAATATAAAAGAAAAAAAAGTTTAAAAAAAGAGGCCAATTTAGATCTGCGAATCCTACCAGCAAACACATTGTCTATCCACTTTTAAATGTTATTTTTAATAAACAATAAGATTATGGCTTCCACGCTTTTGAATTAGATATCATTCTCTCTCTCATAATGTGCACTCGACTGACACAAGTGCTGCCTTTATACTATAGTCTCTGCAAGAGAAAAATAGACTCATGCTGTTTTATACGTGAGCCTACACTTCAGACTGCAGCACCACTCAAGAGAAGATTAAAAGACTCATTTAGAAGCAAATGTGTACGTTTTTAAAGCTTTGGCTTTTTGAAGCTAGAACTTAAATAACACAAGCTTTATAGTTTACAGATCAGATTGATTCACACCAAACTTTTACGTGAAAGCTGTATTTAAACTTTATAGCAGAGCCTCCTCTAATGTTCTTGTAAGATTTACTGAGATATACCTGCAAAATGGCTTTTTGAAGATCAGCAATACTAAGCATAGAACGTTTGACTTGATGATCAATACTTTATTGATAGGAGGACCGTCTCAACATCATAAAACTCTGAATTTAAGAGATGAAATATAGATTTTACAGATAAGCTGTGCACAAAAAGACACATGAATAAGTTTTATGACAACCGTGTTCACACCTCCCCCATCTCCTATACACAATGCACATGCATGCTCTTTTTTTATCCTATCTACAGCCCTATATGTACTCTATTTCTTTCTCGTGCTCATCGTTCTCCTATTACATGTCCTGTATGACAGTAGGGTGGGAGGGTAACAGAGGATCACGGCCCACCTCTGCTGTGGCCACTTCTGCCTGAGGGTGAAAGATTGAGTGGACAGAAAAGATCAGGAGACCTGAGAAAGAAAGGGATTCCTACACACCGCCTGAGGATGTGTTTCAGGGTAGTGGAGATGTATCCAGGGAAGATATATACTGCATGTTAAAGGCACAATATATACACTGTAAAAATATCTATTGATTGATGTTTTTTTTATTTATTTTGTGATTCACAAGTGTTTTCCCTTGCTGTTTATTACAGTTGTGAATTGCATTATTGGACCTTGATCTCTCTGTCAATTTTTGATTTAAAAAAATCAACTCTACAGTTTAGCAAAGCATCTTTTATTGACATTTTAGTGGTTTAAAATATTATAATGTAAAAAATAATATATAGAGAAATAGGTCTGTAAAATAAGAGAGAACGTACAGGCAGTTTATTACATGGTTTTTGTATCAACCCAGACAATAAATCACTTTAAACTATTAAATATGTTAATGAAAGTCACTTTTTCAAATTTTTCAAGGCTAACCCTTATCTACTGTTGTGGATGTTTTCCTCCACTCTGGGGTGATTTTTGTCTTAATTTGGCCATATGCTTTTCTGTGTTTCAGCTAACAGAATGATTTTTGCTGACAAATTTTACTTTGACACATTTTTTGAAAATGCTTTATAAATTAAAAAAAAAAGCTTAACGATAGACTTTGGGGTTATTTACTACCCGTTTTTTTTTTTTTTTTTTCAAACTTTTGCAGAAATCTGTTGACCAACCTCAGTCCTGATCAAAACCACTTAATTGCTTAGAAAATTACAGATTTGAACTTTATTTGTGAAATATATAAACTATGCACTGATTTGTTGAAAGAAAAAAAAAGACTTTTTTATGATTTATGAATGATTTTTTTATATAAAAAGTAATTGTGTACTAAATTTTTGTAACCTTTTATCACAGTCTTGGACATGTGAAACAACATTGCCTTTGATGAATTGTTTTTGATTAATTATTTTATTGATTTACCCTTTTTTTCATTGCGGAAGTGCGCTTGCTTTTGTGATTGTTTTAGAACTTCTGATTTAGTTGCCTATGGGAGAAATGACTAGGAATAATAGTCCGCAGACAAGTGGTCAAACTACTTGCTCTTGACTGTACAGACAAACCAAAATAATATAAGTAAACATCAGTTTGCAACATCAAGCAGCAGAACGAGCAGTTTCAACGTCTAAAAATGAATGGAAGTAAATGAGACCAGGAGTCTTAAGCCAAAATGGCCCGCTCGTACTCGAAGAATAAGGTGAATAAAGTAAAGTAAACTATCCTATAATAAGGTAAATTATCTATTGGTGGCTAATTCACTATTGGTGGCTGTTTTTGCCCCATTGACTTCCATAATAATCATCTTGTTTTTTCTATTACAAAGCCATAACACCATATATTCAAGCATTTTTGATTGTTGCTGTTTTTTCCTGTTGGGAAGAGGTAAAACTGGATGGTCCTTATTGATGTCAGTTTTTTATGCATAAAAGATTAATTTGGCCAAAAGTTAGAATGCTGTTATTAATTAATCACACTCATGCTGTTTCAATTCCCTGAGACCTTCATTCATCTTTGAAATATGAATGAAGATATGCTAAATTTGATATGAGTGCTCCCTCACCTTCAAATAAACAGCAAGGGTTCAATAACACTATGTGTACCAAAAAATCAGATGTTCCCTGGTTTGGTTTGCAACCCTACTCCTCCCGAAATTAACAAATAACATTTTTTAATTTTATCATTTGCTTTAAAATTTGCTTAGGGGTATGCACATAGGAAGATACTGTATATATGGATGGGGTAAAGAAGCAGAGAGTGTGCTGTGAGCCGATTATAAGATTGTAGTAGTCAAAGCTGCTCTGCTGGTCTGAGATCTCTGGAGCTGCACCTCTGCAGGGCAGGAGCTCAAAGCCTGCAGTGATGGAGGAGCTTGATGAATGAGCTCTGGGTGTTCTGCTGTAAAACCATTCTAAGCAAAGCCAAGAAAATGTCTAGGGAATATCTTCATTTGGGGGGTTACAAATGAGACTACAAAATATTATAATTCAGAAAAGCACACAGTGGGGTTGACTGTACTGTAGTAATCTAAGATTATTATACTTTAAGGTGATTGATGACTGAGTTTTTGTGAATATTAAACCTATGAAAATTCTTTAAAAAAGTGCTTGTGACCTTTACGTACTGTAACTCCTCTGGATACTGCAAAACTTCATAACTCCAGGTCGATTCATTCTGGTTAAAATGTAGTTTGAACCAGTTCAGTTTAATTGCAAGGTGTAATTTTAGGATGCTGACAATGGAGTTGAGGATCCACATGCAGTACTTGATTCAGCAGAGAATGGTCAAGCAGGCAATGGTCAAAACAGGAGCAAAGCAGGAGCATGCAGGTTGTCCAAAGGAGTAGTAGGTTTGCAGGCAAAGACATTAACCAATTAACAAGGCGAGGGTCAGAAAACAGGGCAAGGCAAGACAATGGAAGACTTTGAAATATTACAGGGTATCAACCAAACAAGATTTAGCATTGTCTCTGTGTGTGTAAGGTTTAAATGGTTTATCAGTCGTGAGTAGCTCCCAGCTGTGTGTGTGTCATCAATGGAGAACCGGAACAGGTGTGTGTGTGGTGCCTGAAGGGAGTTATAGTTCGTATGGTGGCAGAAATTAATGTCCTCCAACGATCTATGAGGGTTAGATCGATAAGTTTCTACTATAATGAATTTCTAGCCTGATCTCACACACACACACACATATATATATATATATATATATATATATATATATATATATATATATATATATATATATATATATATATATATATATATATTTTTTTTTTTTTTTTTTTTTTGCTAGAAAAATGACTAATTAACACAACTTTATTCAATATTAAAGTCTCAATGTCAATGAAACATTAGCTAATTATACTAAAATGTATGAATAAGATTGTACAAATACAATTGAAATTAATCATATCAAAAAGTTACGAATTTCTTTGAGATTCTGTTGGATCTCATCTGGACACACTGAAGTAAACAAGCTCTAAAACATACAAACAAACAAAAAAAAGATTTGTTTCAAAACTATTTCTAAATTCAGTTCTAATTTCCAGCAAATGAATAAACGAGCAATAATAATGAAGTGTGGTCAAAAAACTGAGTTAAATCCAAACACACATCCTATTCTTATGCCCATATAGTGATGCATACGTCTCCAAAACCTGACAGGTGGACCAATCTATGCTTGTTTTTATTAAAACAAATATAAATATCCATATAATAAATAATACTGCTAAAAAAATAATAACATTATACAAATATAAATTGTCATGAATAAACTGAAAAAGGGCCCCAAGATGAAGAAGGCATAGAGGCAGTGGATTTTATATTTATGTAGAAAATAATATTTTTGTAACATTTTAATTTTTACATTTTTTTCATATGTGAAGATATTTGTGTATTGCAGTACATCCTGTGTGTATCAAGTCATGTGTAAGTGTTTTGGACCTACATAGGTGCATAACTAATGTGCTCTAGGCTGCACCAGGTTTTATCTAGTCAATGGCGCAGTGTTCAGTTCTTCGAAATAGCAACGCACCAACATGTCGTAACACACTTCCTTTCTAGACCAGAACACCTATGAGTACTACAATAACATTGTACCACAATGACTATCCACAAAGTAGCACAAATAGATTTGCTATTTAACCCCTTCAGACCTGAATTATGTTCCAAATTTCAGAAAAATGGGATGTCATGTGATCTCCATTGTAATGGACGCAGGGTCTGAAGGGGTTAAACAACTTGGTGCAAAACGTGAAAATTAGACTTGCACTGGTCTGAAAATAGCAACGAAACGCGCCAAAAAAATCTTGTGCGTTATTGCACCGGGTGTATGATCGGGCCCTATAACATGAAATTGTGTCAATGTAACCATAGCTAAATATTACAATGTTTAACCTGTAAGTTGATAAAAATTTAATGCAATACACTCACTAATGACCCTTCCAAAGACAGTTAAGCCAGACATTTGTAAGCAAACATACAGAACCCACGAATGTTGTTTAATTACTTTAAAAATAAACTTTTTTTTTCATCAATTTGTTTGGAAATTCAAGGCCTCTTTCTGACAGTGCTGATATAATACTTAGGTTTCATGTTTGCAGCTAGGTTAAAAGCATGTTTTATGGAGAGCAGAACAGAGAAAGGCCATGCAATGATCAATGATGAGAAGAGGAGGGAAAGGGGATCAGTAAATGTCACTAGCCTCAGAACCACAAAGGAGGAATATTTTCCTCAGTTCTTCTGCTCCCGAGGCTTCAAGACACACATTGTAAGTCCTCTTTCTGTGTGTCAGTCAACAATCAATCTCGATATTGGCCTTATCTAGGAATGAGAGCTCACAGAGCTAAACTAAAGCTAAATATAAATCTGCTGCACTCACGATGACTTAATCGACCTCAGAGAGAAGCGTTTCAGCCATGAGATCATCACCGGCTTCAGGCTTTAAAAAACTGAACATCTTAAATCTCCACTCATGGCTGTTTAGTGTAATGCCTGTCAACTTTTGGCCCTTTGTTCTAGAAACACAGTTTATAAATATCTTCTTTCATCCATTAAAAGAGAACCACAGTGACACTATTGCATTTTTATGTGTTTAAAACCACAAGAAAAGATCAGAGTAGTGCTGAATGAGGAGTTTAAAAGCCTAGAGGTTGTTCCCACAAGAAAGCTTTAGTCAATTTATTCTAAGCCATATTTTTTTGGACATCTTCTATTTCCCTGTTGATCTTGTTAGTGCTCTTGAAGAGTGGACAGACTGGGGTTTGGTGAAGGGGTATTAGTTGGAGGTCCTAACCTTTAGCCAGAGATCATTTAGATTGTCCTTCAGCTGAAGAGCAAAACCACCTAGAGTCCTCTGGATTTCTCTCTAAATGAGAAATAAACGCATCTGTCCTTGGCATTTGAATTCCTTCATTGCTGAATTTATGATCACCCCGTTTCTCTTCTCTCTGTTTCTCTCTTTTTTTCTCTCTCTTACTTATGTTTAAAAGAGATGTGCTAAGAGCACATTTGGTGTATATGAGCTTCACTACAAATAACGATTTTTAGAAATATTGAGATTTATAAATATTCCCAAAACTTTATTGTAATTGTAAAATAAGGCTCGATGATATACATTACCAATATATCTTTAGGTGGCACTGTTTGTTTGCAAGTTTTAATTTAATTTAATTTAATTTAATTTAATTTAATTTAATTTAATTTAATTTAATTTAATTTAATTTAATTTAATTTAATTTAATTTAATTTAATTTAATTTAATTTAATTTATTCATTCATTTTCTTGTCGGCTTAGTCCCTTTATTAATCCGGGGTCGCCACAGCGGAATGAACCGCTAACTTATCCAGCATGATTTTATTTTATTTTATTTTATTTTATTCAATTTTATTTAATAATTTATTATTATTATTATTAATATTATTATTAATATTGGGGCTACACGGTGGCTCAGTGGTTAGCACTGTCACCTCACAGCAAGAAGGTCGCTGGTTTGAGTCCCAGCTGGGTCAGTTGGCATTTCTATGTGGAGTTTGCATGTTTTCCCCATGTTCGTGTCAGGGTGGGTTTCCTCCGGGTGCTCCGGTTTCCCCAACAGTCTGAAGACATGCACCGTAAGTAAATCGAATAAACTAATTTGGCCATAGTATATGTGTGTGAATGAGTGTGTATGGATGTTTCCCAGTACTGGGTTTCAGCAGGAAACCGCTGTGTAAAACATAAAAAAGGGACTAATCCGAAAAGAAAATGAATGATGAATATTGTTATTATTAATCTTTCTTTGATCCATACACTTCAGACTACATTTTTACACAGTAACCTTATTAGAAATGACCTTGTATTACTATTAGCCACTGACTGCAAGTCTTTAGTTGTTTTGCTAGCTTTTATAGCTTTTACAGAAATGTGAATGTTTTGAAAGTTCCTCCAGTATCTGGCAGGACTTTAATAAGATGACACATTATTCATGCTATAATATTCATCTACACCACAATGTGGTTCTACAGCACATCAGATCAAAGCAGGAATAATTTCATCTTTTTAGTTGGTAAATAGTGTATTAACTGCAATTTATAAGCGAGAAACTCAGCTGCCTGTGTCAACGTGAATGTGTGTGCATTTTTTCAAAGACACACTCAAGCATTATGGACTTTGCAAATGAATAGGCTGTTTGTGTGTATTTATGTCTGTGTGCCTGTGTGTGTCGGGATGCTTGATTTACTGTGCTAAATGAAGAGCGATGAGCGAGGTGTGCAAGGCTTTTTATCAAGGCCACTAGTACTTTGAAGTGTGTCTTATCAACGCAATCCAGTGCTGTGATTGGCTGACACTGATCCATAGTTCAACGGTTCAGTCGTTGCACTGTGAAAATGGATTTCCACTGGCGTTGCATTGCTCCTGTAGGCAAAAATATGCCTTAAAATGTGTGACATAAGGCAGCATTGAAAGGTAAGATTAAAGAGGCAGAACCTGCACAAAACAAATCATTTATTTAAGCTGTCGCTTCCCAGCTAATTGATGGAAGACTTGGCTTTGAAGAACAGCTCTTGTTGTTTTGCTTTGTTTATTCTTTTGTTTTTCCCTTTGTGTCAGAATATCTTCCTTACAATTAAAGAGCTGTCTGTACCGGGATTTTAGATTTATGAAGAAAAGTTGATGAAAATACGTTTTTATCTGTTTGTTGGTGTCCATAAAAGCTCATTTCCATGTCAGGAAAAGATGCTATGCTTTGGGTAAATTATAATTATAATGCCATAAAAGCATAGTGTTGATATGGAAGGGAGATATAGCAATGGCTGAATAAGCACTGGTCTAATTACACACACCATCCACCATCCATACACAATTTCCCTTCCATTACGGCAGTTGTAATGGCTGCAAATGTTGAACCATGGCTCATGGGTATACAGCACAATGCTTCTTTTGCCCTCTGCATCAATGCCATACAAATGACAGCTACATGCATTCATGAAACTGCTTTTATGTAATTAGTGGTACATCTTAACTGTTTGACTGTTTATTGTTGTATTGAGTTACTAAACATAGTGCAGCCATGGTGTTATATAAATTACTCATATTTAATATAAAGTAATAAGTAAATTAAAGGTGCAGTAGGTGATTGTCAGTTTTGTTGTGCTGGTTGAAAGTCTCTTCAAATTCCAATAACAATGATTAAAGTAAATTATCTAAATGTATTTATATGTATTTTTATATTCTGGGTAAGGCATAAGACTAAAAAATGTTATTTCTCGGGCCGACAATTCTCATAATTCTAATAAGTAGCCCAAACTGTCTGTCAACAAATGTAGATTTGCACATCAGCTGTTCACACAGATTCATTCCGCTGTGGCGACCCCGGATTAATAAAGGGACTAAGGCGACAAGAAAATGAATGAATAATAAGATTTCAGTCATGATACTGCCGAAATCATTCTGCAAAAATCAACAGATTTTTTATAAAATTCTCTGCAGAAATAGCAAAACATTTCCGAGATTCTGTCTGGCTCTAGTTATAATAATAGAAAAGTTCAATAAAAATGCAAAAAGTCACATTTTGTGGAATCATTGAGACTTTTTATTTTATATTTTTAGACTTTAAGTTATAATCTCAGCTTTTACTATTAAAATTTAAAAGCTAAGACATCAAAAATCTAAATATCCAAGTACCTAAGATATCACAAATCCAGCTGCTAAGGCAAGTCAATGGGTTGATTGATATTAAGCAGCCTTAAAGAGACAAGCACTGAGTTCAATGTGTTGAAAGGAACAGTCTCAAAAAAACTGACATCATATGCCAAACACACAAACTGAATCAACAGTTTCATGATGAATCTCACAGAGTTGAGCAAAAGGACACAACATAGGATAGGAGGCAAATGTCATCGTGCCCTCCCAAAATTCAATCAGCAACTTCTGTGACCTTGTCTTAACAAAAACTACATTGTGATAAAGAATTTATAGCAATGCTGACATTCAGAAACCTTTGACTCTGAGACTGAGTAGCAAAAATCTCATAACCGGCCTCAAAACCTGGACCCAAATGGAAAACGTAATATGTTCTGATAGGTCATCTTTCACACGTTTTCCAACAGCTGGACTGCTTTATGTGTGGAGGAAGCCAAAAGATGCCCACAATTACCAACTGTAGCACAAGGTGTGGGATCTATAAAGGTATTGCCAGCCAACTCTTGGGAGTCCTTTGGTCCGGTAATTGGTTTGCATGGTTTCTACAGTATAACAGCAATGGTCATCGCACTGAAAAAGCATCAAATGCTATTCCCATTTTATTACAGGAAGTAATATGTTCCCATATAAGTTCAAAAGTGCTTTAATCAATGCAGAGATGCTGTGAAACGCCTTCACGCTGACCAAAAAATAATAGAATATAATGCAGGGTGTTTTCACAGAGCAAAAGATTTGAAATACTGTGCAAAAAATGATCGTCTAAATTATATAGCATCATTATAGTGATTAAATAGCTGATTATTTGAAGGGAGACCTTTTAAACCAATGATAAATCGGAGATTAGGTACAGAATGCTAATAGGGGTTAAAGGAAAACTGCCGTCCAATGTTTGGAGCTGATGATCACAATCATGTCAGAAAGGTCCAGCCACCCAGCAGATCTCTGCTAATTTAATCATAATGAGAGCCGCTGATTCTTCGTTCCAAATTAACAAGGGGATTTATATCTTTGTGTCTGACTTAAGCCACCTAATGGATGTCCTAATTAATACAGAGCAATAAAAACAGGGCTGCGACGGGCAGAGAGTGGTAGTCGCTGAGGAAAAAGGAGGGAAAAAGGAGAAGAAATGAAAGATCAAGATTTTTATTTTTTTTTTGGTCTTTTTAAGTCCTCCATTTTGTGCTTGGATGCAGCTAAATTGCCCTCTGCTGGTGGCTGTTGGTACTGCAGAAAATTTTCTGAAATGAAAAGTATAGTGCAGCATGTGAGCTTCAGTCTATTCAAGACATCCCATTTTTAGAGTACCTTGGTTTAATAGAATTAGAAAATCTTTAAGTCATCACTTTGACAGTAATAAAATATATATTATTGTGAGTAGAACTAGTTTATATCAAATTGAAAACTCAATTTGAGTCACTATTTGTTCATTTGTGTTGCTGTAACCCATAATTTGTTTATTGTCATAACTCAAACAAAGACATTTCTTTAATAAAATGTTATCGATTTCTGTCCCCCCATTGATAGTCTGTTCATCCACGCCTCTAAGTGTATTAAAAAAATAAAATCCTAGAAGTCGTGTGGTTTAATGCAAGTCTTCTAAAGAGATCAGATTTAATTTAACCTTTTAAATTTAATTTAAACACAGAAGCCTGATATCAGCTTGATTTGTTTGAACAAACCTTACTGTTTCTTGCAGAAGTAAAATGTGTAAGGCACACAACAATAAATCTTATTGGATTTTGTGAGTAGCAAGTCTACAGTTTCTGGGACAGAGTTTGAATGCTGTTCACATGTTTGGTATTCATTGTAAATATGACTAAAAGCCTAAACTAGACTTGTTCTTCTTATAAACTGACCATGTCTCTTCAGAAGATTAACCATTGTGTGCTGTTTTCCTCTACTTTGGGGTGATTTTGAGCCTTAATTTGGCCACAACTTTCTGTGTTTTAGCAAATGGATTTATTAATTGGTGACAAACCTTTTTTTCACACATATTTAGGTAATTTTTTTACCTTACTTTTTTTTTCTCAAAATTTAACTCAATGCAAATTTTTTACCCTTTCGTTTTACCCCACTGGCCATTATAATGACATTTTTAATGCAAAGCCATGACACCATATACATTCTTGATTGTTACCATTTTCCTTATATTATATTATATTATATTATATTATATTATATTATATTATATTATATTATATTATATTATATTATATTATATTATATTATTACCCCGTGTTTGAAGGGCATCCACTGCCTAAAATATATGCTGGATAAGTTGGCGGTTCATTCCGCTGTGGCGACCCCTGATTGATAAAAGGACTAAGCCAAAAAATAAATGAATGAATAAATATTATATTATATTATATTATATTATATTATATTATATTATATTATATTATATTATATTATATTATATTACATTACATTATAATATATTATAGTACATTACATTGCATTATATTATATTCTATCATATTATATTATTTTATATATGCTCAACCATATGTGCTCAACCATTGTGCCTAAACCAGATGTGATCTTTCACAAACTGGAAACTGTCTACACTTTATGCGGCAAAGCAACCATTGGAAATCCATTTGTGTTCTGTGTCAGTAGTGCATGGAGCTAATCATGAATAGAACAGGGCATCCATTTATGGACTTACTATGTCATCTAAAGTCACGTCGTGTCTATTGTATGAGTCATAGCAAGTTATTTTTTTCTTTAAGCCACGTTGCACCTCTCACCAACAGCCTAATGGCTAAGTGTGTCAACATAAGGTGCTCACAGCAACCCGAGTTTGATTCCTGGCTTGAGATCCTTTGCCGATCCTTTCCCTCTCTCTGCTCCTCATGATTTCCTGTCAATTCTCTACACTGTCCTATCCATTAAAGGTTTAAAAAGCTAAAATATAACTATAAAAAAAAGACACAGACACAAAACAACTTGTATTTATTCCTACCTCCTAAATTGGGAATATTCAGCATACAGTAGTATAATGAGCATTAATCTGTAGAATTTTTTAAGCTGTAACTTCACAGACACATTAAGGGGACATCAGAGGCTTATAATAGGCACCCTTTTAATTCTTATAACGTCTTATAGCATATAAAATTTATTCACTGGATTTACTCGATTTGTTTTAAGGTAAGTGGTTGCAAACAATTTATATGGGCTGAATTCAAAAAAACTAATTAAGTTGAACATTACTGAATTTAAGTAGTTCATATTCAGCCCATATAAATTGTTTGCAACTACTTACTTTATATATATATAAATACTACAGTTCTGTCTGGATCTCTAATCTGATTGGCTGATAGCCGTGATATATTTAAGTAAAATCAGCAGCATCCGTGCAGCCTCTGTACCATTTGTGTATTACTCCACCCACATACAGCCTGCTACAAGCAGACACTACAGTTAGACAAATATTACAGCAGTTAGACAACAAAATATACTTTCGAAGCTTACTTAGTCGAGAATGTAGTTGTTTTGGTTGCAACTATGCAGTTTATTTGCAAGAATAATGCCTATTTTAAAATATTTACAATTTCTGAGAGACAGCTCGTCGGCGACAGTTGGCATTTTCTATCCACAAGATGGTGGCAGAACCGCATAATAAGCCCTTACACTTAGAAGATATAACAGTCTGATTTCTAACTATAGCTGATCAAATCAATATTAAACTGGTAAGCACACCTGCCGACACTTCCGTTTTTCATGGGAGTATCCCATATTTCAGATCAGTCTCCCGCAAACATCCTGTTTTTATTTCTTTCTAATAAAGACTCCCGTAATTTTACCCACCCCTCTCTTTGGTAAAGTCTATAAAATAAATACCCCCGAGTTGCCAACTTTGGTACAGTAACCGGATCGAATCGGCAGCCCAAAATCACTGCATCCTATCCCGGTTCTCAACCTCACCCCTGAACACCATCTCCCCCCGGTCTCCCGGGTTTTCAGAGACATGTTGGCAGGTTTGATGATCTCTCTTTTTGTATGTTGTAGTGCTGTATTTAAACCGATTTGCTCACATATCAGGAATGTGTGTTGTGTTGGCAGATTAAAATAAGCAAAGTCTGCATGTGTTTAGCGTTTTTCCTTATCGCAAACACAACAGCAGTCTGGTAACGTTAGTGGATTTGTTGTAATTTTTGGGGTTAATTATTGTAAAATCCAGATTGCAACTAAGAAATACTGTAGACTGTAACACTGCAAGAAGATATCTCTGTAGATGGATGGCATTTCATGTCAAGTTCAGCCTTATGATCTTAAAGTGTGAGCAAAAATCTGCAGTTTTGTCATCACTTTAGACAAAGTCATTCAAACACTAGCTCTAAAGTGACATTAGTGAATTAGTAATGGATTGTGCTGTTTTGACGTCAACTGCAGATGTGAATGAATGGCGGAAGAAAGTAGTTCCTAATAAAAAGGGGTCTTTAGATCCGTGTTTGATTGTCTTATTTATATAAACGATTGTGCTGTTAAACTGTTGTATAAATGCAATATCACACTCGTAGCTAAGTAACACTAAGGCCAACGCGTGCCTCCCACCCGTGCTGATATACAGCCATATCGCTCTGCGATATGTAATATATATATATATATATATATATATATATATATATATATATATATATATATATATATATATATATATATACATTATGCCAGTATTTAATTAATAGTGTGAACTACCCATTTTAGAGATGACCCCAGGGATTTAACAACAGTGTGACTGAAAAAATTGCATCCAATTTCACAATGCAGTTGCACTATTCCATAATTCCCTGCGGACTATGTCCCTCCGTCTCAATAACTCTTTGATTTGCATGCATGTGCAAGATGTTTTGTGTATGTGTGGGATGTGGATGTGTCACAGTGCGGATCAGCTTCAGTATCAGCCAACACACAGCTGCAGTTAATGGCCGGGCAAGAGTGGGTGTCATATTTCAGAGCGTATAGGGTGGTGCCAACCAAATTCATTAGATCTAGCGATATAGCAAGCCCATCACTTTCACTGCCAATCTCTGCTATCTGACAAATAGGCGTCAGCTGCAGGAAAAAACATGGGGTTTTTAATGACACTGTGACTCAGCTGATTATCTAATTATGCGTTATGCAAGAATGTAAATTGCACTTATGCACATCTGATATTTGAAGGATAAGATGTTCGTATGTTATTTGCTTAAAGGGATAGTCAAACCAAAATTTTCTTTTTCAAAATAGTTTTTTCCCTTGCCCTATAAAACATATAAGCCAGATTTAAAGAAATTAGGTTTAATGAAGTTTTTACTAGTATATTCTCAAATTGCTGATTAAAAACATTTAGTTAATGCAAGAAAGAAAGAAAGAAAAAAAGAAAGAGATGACCGTATGTGACCATTTTACTGGTAGTTTAAGTATTTTTAATTTTAATATTTTATTTACTAAATTTTTTATTATATATACTTTTTAATATAGCAAAGGCTTTCAGGGGCCTTCGTTTATAGATAAAGCAGTTTAATCAACCCACTGAACTGTTGGTTGTTTTCTTTATTACAATAGTTATCATTAATTTCGTTACTATAAATAACTATTTTATATTTATCAAAACGTACTCATGGAAATGCATGTGAAATTCAAAATAATCATTGTGGTCATGACTTCACGATGAAACTAATATTTGTAAATTATGTTGCTGTAGTATTAGTGTTAGTATTAGTGTTGTCTTGTTGTGACTTGTCAATAACACGACTTGTTTCTGACATGATGATCAGTCAGTCTTTGTCTGTTTTAAGCTCTGCTCTTTAAACTGTATTTTGAAAAGTGTCTGGCTAAAAGTAAATCTGCAGGGCTTCCATTTAAAGGATATAAGTTCAATCAAAAGTTATAATCTTATTGATAAGTTCAAAATCCTAATTTAGTGTCTTAATTTTTTGTAAGTTTTGCAGGTAAAAGCTAAAATAATTGTTGATTTAATGTTTTAAAAAATCTTCATATATATATACCTGCAAAACTTACAAAAAATTATGACTATAAATTAGGATTTTGAACTTATCAATAAGATATATCAATAAGACAACTTCATCAACTTATCAATAAGACATATATATATATATATATATATATATATATATATATATATATATATATATATATATATATATATATATATATATATATATATATATATATATATACACACACACACACACACACACACAAAATATTTGTTTGATGTTTGTTAGAGTTTATAATCATTACAATAGTGTATTAGTCTAGTGAGGAAAAATGTTTTATTGACAACAAAAGATTCATTTGGTAGTGGCCTTTTTCTGTACTTTTTCACTTTTTCTGTCAAACCAGTTTGACTTTAGAAATAAAAAATGTGGGAATAAAGTTTAGTCCTTTAGAAATATGGGGTTTCAACCACTTTGCTTAATTTGAGTAAAGAATTAAACTAAAGTAGCACTTTTCCAGTGTGCCAGAAGAACCTGGAAGTGTCGTCGCCAAGCATCTGTTTGTAAACAGTAATTTCATCTTATGCAAGGCAGCAATTACAATAAAGCTAAATGGCTTGAATTTGAATTTTAGCACAGTTTTACAGCATTTCTAAAGTGTGGAGAATGATTCCATACCCATGTTGTCATAAAAAGAACTAGCTGGCCACGGAAAGTACTGTAGCTAAACTGCTCTTACATAAAAACAACAGAACTGTGCTAAAATACTGTTCTAAAAATGCTGTTGTCAGTTAAACCTTCTTTTGAAAGACATTTCTACTTGTAGTTTGTTACTCAAAAGGCAGATTCATAACATTTATAAGGCTACACAATAAAAATATTTAAAGTAAATGCTATTTTGAAACATTTTGAAGGATTGTGTGACATTGAAACATTGATGCCTGATGAATGATCAGCTTGGCCATCCCAGAAATAAATGAAATTGTAAAATGTAATAAAATATTTAATACAGGCATGATGAGCATAAGCAACATAAACCTTAGATTCACACTCTATCTTGATATAGCTAAATAGTAAAATCATTCTTTTTTCTTCTTTGGCTTCTATATGAATGATATGTGCTGCTTTTGAACTTGCCAAAACAAGGTACCTTAAGGTTTTGCAGAGTGTTTTATAAAAGCTTGATTGTGTTTACGGGGTGCAAAACAATGAGTGCTTATGCTTCATGTGTAAAAAAATATTTTATTTTTTCACATAATTTACCATAATTGTATACTGCTACTCAGCTAAGATGAAAACGACTATCATATTTTCTGGTTCCTCTGAAGGCATGCTCTGATTGGCCAGCTAATGTGATTCGCGGATTGTCTTCACATTACCAGGAAACGTCATGCCTCATACTAGCAATTTGGCATCTAGCGTAGAGACGCTGTTGGTTAAATGCAAAGTAGAATACAGAAGCAGTTTGAATCAGAAAGCACAAGAATGTAGTAATGTCTAGGAAACAGCTGCGGATACGCACATCAATGTAGCATCATTTTTATGAAACTAACAATAATTAATATTTTTACAGTACTGTAATGATTGGGTTTAGGGTTGGGGCAGGGGTAGACTTTAAAAAATAACATTTATTTGGTAATTTAATAAATAGCAAATAATACTTGGTACAACTACTGTTTTTTTTTACATTAATGTGATGGTTGGGTTTAGGCTTGGCAACTCTAATAAATAATACAAGTAATTATTGCTAACTTCTGGCCACAACCGTATCGGATGTAACAAAGACCCGAGTATGTCTGCAGTCTGAAGATATTATAAAGTTGTTAATGACAGCATTGCAATAACAAACTGTGAGATATGTAAACTTGGGATTGCAAGAGGTGAAGAATGTATAATATTTATTACGTGTTTGTTCAAGCTACCTCACAGAAGTGCTCTGAATGTTAAAATAAGATGAATTAAATGTTTCTTTTTCTTTTTTCTTCTTTTTTTTTTTGTATGTATTATAGAAGTATAGGATCGGGTTTCTGTATCAGTACTACCGGTCCTACTGAAACTGAAACCCGATCTGTTACTTCTATAATACACAAAAAATAATAATAAAGAAACGCAAAGAAACAAATCTAGGATGTTCCTTATTTTTTTATTTAAAAATTCCAATTCGGTATATATTCAAAATCAAATGACTCATACTTGAGGGCAAAAAAAAAAAAAATGATCGAGACATCCCTAAAATATAATATGGTGGTTGACCACCCCTTTCAAATGTTGTCTCTAAAGAACTCTTGCTAGGTTTTTAAAACAGAACAATTGTATCAAATAAAAAAAAAACTGAATCTGTTACAGAAAAAATCAATATATAAAGTACCTTAAAATAAAAAGATGTTTTTCCTCATCTGCATGCGGCGATTATATATAAAACAGTGTTCATTTAGCTCATCACTTCTGTGGTAAACCTCATTTGCTTATCAATTTGAGAATAGCTGATGGATATTAGCATTGCATTCTGCTTGAGTCAGAGGACAATCATCATTCGGCATTATGTAATTTCATAAGATAACATGCTGTGTCTCACAATGTGACCTTATCTCTCCATTATTGTATCCAGTGAGGATTTTCTTGCTTCTCTATGCCTTGTCACATTCAATCATCCCGTTGATGTTACGAATGGGTTAGCACACTCCAATACGACATACTGCAGTCAGAATTTTTTTCTGATTTGGCCTTGACCTGTAGGTGATTTAACTTTTTTTATTTTGTATTTCCCGGCCACCTCTAGAGGGATTGTGTGTGTGCGTCACTTTTCATAGCATAAATAATTAATGCCTTCTTTTTCCATCTCTACATGTGTGGGTGTGGGTTCTGCTGAGGTTTGGTATCCGCCGAGGTAAGGACACTCATGGATATACTTTGGCATTATTATAGCAGAGGGACTGTTGGAAAGGGACTGTTAAATAATGTATATTTGCCCGCTCTTTCTTCATCCGCGGCGTGTGTTCAATAGTGCAGAGCCTGTGGGTGGGACGGAAAACACACGCAGTCAAAGTCTCCAGCAGGCGGGATATGATGTATATCATCTTTGGTATTATTACACTCCGCAGAGTACTTCAGGATGCTGATTAAGTAAAGCAGGCAGTCATTTTGCTATAAGCTTACTTACCGCGAGCTATAGCTATGTTTCCTCTGTGTAAGCGCAGAGAACAGCAGGTGTTGCTGTAAGCATCGGACCGCCTGTAATGTCTCTAACTGCCAGGGGATTTGGCTCTGAATTCGGTTAGCACGTCTCAGATGTGTCAAAATGTGAAAATCATGCTGTTTTTATCTCTAGGGCAAACTGAGAGTATCACTGATTTAGCAACCCGGCTTTTATGATTTCGCCCCCAAATAGGGTTTTCTTTTGCAGAAAAGCTGATCATTTGTCATTGAATAATGTGAACATGAAATTGGATAAAAACATACAATATGTGTATGTAAGCGTATTTATACACTCCCTGGCCCACCAAAAAAGGAATGAAGTAAGCAATTGCTTAAGAGTTAATGTGATTGGATCTTTATTGCAGCGATAACAAGCCAGAAATGTGCTAAACGCTGCAATAAAGATCTAATCATAGACTCAAAAAACCTAGCGACAAATCCTGATTGTGATAATTGACACCTACAGGCTATTTGTTACATTTAATGAAATTATATACAGTACTGCTCACTAAGGGTGCGTGTGTGGGGGGATGTGCATGTGTCTGTGTATGTTTGATAAATGTAACAAATTGACTTGTATTGACATTTATTTGCAGAATATTGTTTGGGTTGGTTATGTAAATTATATTATTATGCAGCAAAAACAGATAATGTTTTATGATATATAAGATGTACAATCACTGGCCACTTTATTAGGTACAGCTTACTAGTACCAGTTTGGACCACCTTTGTCTTCAGATCTGCCTTAATCCTTTATGTCATAGATTCAACAAGGTACTGTAAATATTTCTCAGAGTTTTTTTTATATTGACATGATAGCATCACGAAGTTGCTACAGATTTGTCGGCTGCAGATCCATGATGCGAATTGCCTGTTCCACTACATCCCAAAGGTGCTCTATTGGATTGAAATCTGATGACCTGAAGGCCATTTGAGTACAGTAAACTCATTGGGATGTTCAAGAAACCAGTCTGAGATGATTTGCATTTCATGACATAGATGATCAGAAGATGGGATAGGCATGGTCAGCAACAATATCCCCCACACCATTACACCACCACCAGCAGCCTGAACTGTTGATGCAAGGCAGGATGGATCCATGCTTTCATGTTGTTGATGCCAAATTCTGACTCTACCAATCGAATGGTGCAGCAGAAATTGAGACTTGTCAGACCAGGCAATGTTTTTCCAATATTCTATTCTCCAATTTCGGTGAGCCTGTGCAAATTGTAGCTTCAGTTTCCTGTTCTTAGCTGACAGGAGTGGCACCCAGTGGTCTTCTGCTGCTGTAGCCTATCTGTCTCAAGGTTCAACGTTTTAGGCGTTCAGAGATGCTTTTCTACCTTAGTTGTATCGAGTGGTTATTTGAGTTACCGTTGCCTTTCTATCAGCTCGAACCAGTCTGGCCATTCTCCTCTGCCCGCTGACATCAACAAGGCTTTTTTGCCCTCAGAACTGCTGCTCACTGAAGATTTTCTCCTTTTTAGACCATTCCTAGAGATAGTTGTGGATGAAAATCCCAGAAGATCAGCAGTTACTGAAATACTCAGACCAGCCTTGCTGGCACCAACAACCTTGCCACGTTCAAAGTCACTTAAATCACCATTCTTCCCCATTATGATGATCGGTTTGAACTGCAGCAGATCCACTTGACCATGTCTACATGCCTAAATACATTGAATTGCTGCCATATGATTGGCTGATTAGAAACATGCGTTAACAAGCAGTTGGACAGGTTTACCTAATAAAGTGGCCGCTGACTGTATTTCATGATATATACAATGTCACTTCAAATTACTACAAATGACAGTGCAACCCAATATAATAAACTACATAATTACATTTGCTGAAGACTTTGCCGAATTAATACATACTACACTCAAAGAAATTTCTAAAATGTATAGAATTGTGCGAGCACCTAAATGTCTTATAATAAACAATGGCAGTTTGATGTGGACACCATTTTAGTTATTGTTACAGTAATTCAAATCTAATTTTGATATTTAAAATTTAATTTATCATCATTAAAGAAATATTAAATAATACTAATGTCGAGAAAGGCATTAAATGTGGTTTATTTGCATTAAAACAGGCTAAATAATATCGTTTTTGTATCCCAACCACCACTACCAAAATAAAAAGAAAAAAAAAGTGATTTCTAGCAATATTTAAATTCTTATGGGACTTTTATAGGATGTTTTGTTTTTGACATTCAATACGTGACACGTTTGCCATTTACAATGATGCGCGGTAGGAATGGGATAATAAAAAGGCGTCAGCGAGAGAACTGCTGTCATCAGATGCTCAGAGAAGTACATAGTGTATGACAGCCACTCATATCTCCTCCACCAGTTCTATACCCTGCACTGCACAGTATGCAGCATGAAAATAAAGAACATGCTACTCCATCTGATGCGCCACATGAGCTCAGCACCGCAGGATCAATTTCTGACACCTCTTCAAACTTCGAGTATATGCTGCTTGTAAAATAAGACCTGCGCTGACATCTTGCACATCATTACTTTAACAGCCAATGTAGACATGCCATAAAATGACTGTATAACTATTACATCGAATTGACTTCAGTGTGAAAACTAAGTTCTTGCTTCAGTTCCTAGAATAGAAACTCGATTGTCACAATACCAGACTGTCTTCAAAAAATAATTTAAGTCATAGGGAAAATTACACCTAATTCTGTTCTAAAGTAGAATGTAAGGCAATTCAGTTCAGTTATTCAGTGAATTCCCTAATTCCTTTTTTATTCATGTTTTTGAAAATCCCTTAAAGGAATGTTACCCCTTTTACAAGATGTAGGATGAGCCTTTAGTGTCTCTAGAATGTGTCTGTAAAGATTCAGCTCAAAATACCAATGAAATAATTTATTATAGTTTCCAGAATCTGCCCATTTTGGTGGCTGACTTCAGTGTAGTTGTTTTTGTAGCCTGTGGCTTTAAATGCAAATGAGCTGCTTTTCTCCACCCATCATTCCCACATGCGTGTCTGCTTCGCATCATGCGTTACATCAGATAAACAGCAATCAGTGATAGAGACAGACTCAGATGAAGCTGAATTTCAGCTCATTAGTCAAAATTACCAAGTAAGTTTGTTTCATGTATTTGTAGAGTTTGTTCAAGTCTTTTTGAAATGATGAGTCTCACACAAATGCCGTTTGCAGTATTATTATTATAAAACCGCACTCTTGCGTCACGTTGCAGTGGGTCTCAAAATCACAGGGATTTGTGTCCTATTTTAATATCAAGACATTTTTAAAAAGAAACCTGTTAGGTTTATATTACTCCAATATGACAGTCGACACACTATACCTACAAACAGTTTTGTCCAAACAATTCGAAAAAGATTATTTCATCTTAGGTGCCATTTAAATATTTTATGATGATGATCTGACAAATTTGGTTAGAAATGGTATTGTAAATTTGATTCGAAAATGGTTCGAAAAAACACTGTGTGCTCTTACTCTTAATGGTTGTGTAAAGTTTGCAAAACTTGATTAGAGCTTGCCACAATGTTCTTTTTAGTATTGAGCACTTTGCAACAGTTGTAAATCTCTTTAAGGCCAAAACTCTATATGAATTAGCTTGTTTTGAATGTTAGTTATACAGTAGATCTTCCCATGTAGTGGTTCTCTAGAATAACATCTAATTTAGCTACAAGACTTGGTGCTATGATTTTTAATAGTAATTTATAGCAAATACTAGTGTTTTTTCGCAATACTTTACTACAGTGTATCATAGTGTATATAGTATTTACAACTCTGTAATGAAGGCTACAGTATACTGTAGTAAATATAGTGTACTGGAAAACTGTTTTATTATTACTACACTGTAAAAAATGATAAATTAGTCATGACAGCATATGTTTTAGTTCATTTAAACTTATTAAATTAAGTAAACTATGTTCTAAGTTAATTTTATGTTATGCAAGCTGTTTTAAATATCTTAACATAATATAAGTTCAATAGACTCATATGTTTAATTTGATTTAGCTTAATGTATAGCAACCAGGATTTTTTTACAGTGTACTAAATGGTTTTTACTACAATAAACTGTTGTGTATTGTAGTATAATAGAGTTCTGTAGTAATAATATAATAGTATAATAATATTTATATTGTAGAAAACTAGTATTGTGTCAATTGTTTACAATACTACAACTGATGTGTACCATGGCAACTATATAATTACCACTGCAGATTAGTTCAATAACTTAACTATAGTATGGCTCAAAATCACTGTAGTATTTCCTATACAATACATGATGCTATTTTTGGGTTTTAATAAATCACATTCTGATGATAGAAGCTATTAAAACTTGCACATTCTCGATTTCACCTATACGAATTAACAAATCTTTGTAACTTCAACAAACTATTAAGTTAGAAAAATGAACCTACGTTTCACATCAGATCTTCTGACCAGTAAAAAGGTTCTTTGATATGTGAAGTGTCTCATCCTTACAAGACAAGGTTGAAATTGGTCTCATGAAATCTAGCATTCATACAGAGAAAATGATAAGTGATAGCCTACATAATGTTGATGTTGATCTGAAAAAAAAAGGCATACTGAAATGCTGTGCAGATGTGTAAGCTGTTTGTTAAAGTGAAGAAATGGTCAGACAGTCTCAGCATTGAGCTGTGATACACTTTAACCGAAGGCAGATGTGATGCTGTGCTGAAGAAAAGATCAGAGCTGGTGCAACAGCTTGTTTGAAATGTATTGTTAGAGATGATGTGCACCTTCTGGCATTTTGTTTTCTATGCTAATACCTCAGAGATCCACCGTGTCTTTGTTTTGTGTTTTGTATGCTATGGGTG
The DNA here is from genome assembly GCF_052040795.2 of Danio rerio. Taxonomy (NCBI): domain Eukaryota; kingdom Metazoa; phylum Chordata; class Actinopteri; order Cypriniformes; family Danionidae; genus Danio; species Danio rerio. Next base: position 38,224,755 of record NC_141022.1, read on the forward strand.
CATCTTGTTTTCTGTAATTGCTGATTTTACTCAGTGGGGTTTGTGAGAACTAAGGCAGTTTTATAAATGTATTATCTAAAAATTGCTCATTGGTTCGACATTGTGTCAGTCGCAAGATTGAGCTCTATTGAAAACAGCAAACATTACACATTATTTTCATTCCTTTTTATGTTGGATAAAGATCTGTGGGAAAGTATGTTATTGTCAAGGCTACAGCGGTGAAAGAGTCTCAAGTTCAGGGACATGACCCTCTTTTAGAGTTTGAAACATCAACTTTGGTTAGTAGGAAGTCTTCACCAAAACAAGGGTTTACTGTAGCAAATTAAAATGAAAAGCATAAACTAAATAAAATCTAATGTTTGCACTACTACAGTCATTGTTTGTGGTTAAATGCTTGTGTATTAGTTATGGGCAGGGGCGTATTTAGTGATTTGGGGGCCCTAAGCAACTCCAGCCATGGGGTCCAAAGTCCTGAAATCCCCCGTTCTACTTTTATTTAATTTTTATTTAATTTGCTGTTCATTCACTTCAAACTTCTTTACATTTACAAGCTTTACATTATTAATAACCAGTTGGTTTAAAATGAATTTACATCTAAAAATAATAATTATTTTTATAAATTTTTACATTTATAAATTATTTTCATAATTTGACTGCCAGACTGCTCCATGTGGTGGAGATTTTTTAATGATATTATTACGAAGCATTACGTTATTATAATAATATTATATTTTATTGTATTTTTAATAATATTTAATTATGTACTGTAAAAAATATTTGTTGACTCTCACTATTTAAAATATAATAAATGATTTTATATATAGTTTATAGGTTAAAATGTATACTTCTAGATATTTATTGGGGGCTCCCAGATGTCCTAGGGCCCCATGCGACCGCATACCTTGCTTATTGGTTAAATAGGCCCCTGTGTAAGGCTCAACCTATTAATGACGGAACTAACAGCAAAGGTAAAGGTAAATGTAAGCATGTAAGCCTTTTCAGCACGTGAAAATAAATATTTTTATTTGTTAAAATTTATTTTAATTTGTTTCCAACTCCAAATTTAATCTGACTCCAATTTATAATTCAATTTATAATAATATAAATTTTGATTCATGTAATTAAGCTGATTATCTTATAGGTTGTAATTTGGTCTAATTTAGATCGATTAACCTATAAAATCTTTATTTTTTAGTTAATGGTTCATCGTTTCCCCAAAGTCGCTTAGAGTCAGTTCGTAGGCCAGTTACATCTGCTCACAGACACATCCTCGCTAGTTCTGGTCTTAGATAGAGGATATAACTGTAAAATAATTTCCTTTAAGTAATATAAGGCCACCCCATGCTTGCTCATACATAAAGTTTAATTTAGCCGCTAGATAATATCATACTAAGTTAGTGATTGTCAGAAATCAGCAGGTCTCTAATGCTGTGCCTATGCTCCATCCATTGAGCCTGAGTGTATGAGGAATCCTGGTCGTAGGCTGTGGAAACATCAGCCTAAACAATCTACTAGTTACAAAGATTTCAGGAGATATTAGAGTTAGACAAGAATTTTACATTTAGGCTGGGTACAATTATTATCAAATGTTTTTATTATTTCATGTTTTATCATTTCATACTGTTATTTTGTAACCAATTCAGTTTATAGTAAATTACTGTCATTAAATAAATTCATTTTCAAGTATTTGTCAATTACTTTTGATTTACCATCAACATTTATTTGTTTCATATTGCAATACAATGCAAACACATAAGAGCAACACTCTCCAACATTTTTAGCAATTAATGCTGCCCTTATTTCCAATTTTGGTATAGATAGTTGAAGAAGGATGGTTTGACTAGAAATGTACAGTTTTTCACTGGTAAAATTACAGTTCGAACTTCTGTAATTAAAACACCATTCCTTAAACATGGTTATGGGTGCAATGAATAAACGATCAACAATTGCAAATTAATGGTGTCATTAAATTATTAAATAATCATTTATGCTGAAAATTCAGGCCATTCATTCATTCACTCATTCGTTTGTTTATTCATTCATTTATTTGTTTATTTAAATTTATTGATGCTTTGATCATAAAATAGTATAAAACCAATACTAAATCCTGGGAAAATTATAGATTATATTCATTTTATTTTATTATAATTGGAAGTGTTACTTATTTTTATTACAATGTCTTGTAACTGACGCAGTGTTGATCTAATGATATATATTGGATATGTATGTGTGTGTGTGTGTGTGTGTGTGTGTGTGTGTGTGTGTGTGTGTGTGTGTGTGTGTGTGTGTGTGTGTGTGTGTGTGTGTGTGTGTGTGTGTGTGTGTGTGTGTGTGTGCATGTTTTGCAATTCTCTTTGTTTTTTGTTTGTATTGACACATTGAGGGTACTATTGATTTCTGTTTAGCTTCATTTGGTTCAGCCAAAGCATTATTTTTTCAACACACTTGCTTTGAAGATACCCACGATGTTTTGTCCTTGTAAACATCTTATATCTGACCCTCAGAAGGCTGAGAAGGAGTTGGCCTTTAACATAGGAAAACTCACTATGCCCGAATATCGATCTTTCTCTGGACTCCTCGACCTTCTTTGCTCTCCACTTTTGTCAGATAACCATTAGAGATCATTCTCTGGATATCAATCCAAACAGTAAGCCTGGTGTAATCTGCACCAAAGAGGAAGGAGCAAGAGGGATATAGAGTGTGTGAAAAATTCTAAGGGCCTAGAGTAACTACAGTACATAGTGTAACAGATAATGGCAACCCACTCTTCAGATCTCACACTGCTCAGCGCTGTTATTTTCTGTTTAAGTTGGAAATATGTCGGAAATAATAATTTTGTCTTTCTGTTCATTTAAAAACATGTGTTGGCATATGGAGAATAAATAAAGAATGCAAATATGAGCTGCACTGTAAAAAGTAATCTGTGAAATTTATAGTCATAATAAAAATGTCATCTGTGGTTGCCAATATTTACCGTTAAAAATACAAAAGAAATTTTATGGTAAATTACTGTTTTTTTATTTTTTTATTTTTCTGTTTACACACGTTTTTTAAATAAGTAACTCAACCATAGTAATGTAAACAAAACAGCATAAATAGTTAAGTGTCTAGCAGGGAATTTTGGGAAAGTGAATGTACGGTTATTCACTGTATATATTAAGAGAACCTATTGATAACAAGGTTACATTATTTTACTGTAACATTTTTTTTTTTTTTTACCATGAGCACAAATTAAACTATCAGCACTTTCTACCGTGTAATCTTACCTATTATTACAAATAGTCACAATTATTTAAATTACCAAAATTACCATATCTTCCGATATGTTCACCATCATATTTGTGTTCGATATTGTCACAACACAGCATAAAATAAGACTAAAAAGAATTTATATTTTTAAAATAAATAAATAATTATACTGGTTAATTATACTGGAAAAAGAGAATGCTTGGTTTCACACGGTCAATTTCTCTTGGGACAACACAAGGAATTAAGTTAACATTCATTTTATAAATTTAGGTGGATTGAACATAAAACAATTAAGTTGTGACAGAAAAACCCTCAAGAATTGTGTTGTTTCACCTCATTTTACATAAGTAGCTTGAACAAACAACAAATGTCCTTTTTTTGAGTGAATGATGATATCTCTAACTGCGTCTTGTCCTTTCAAAACTCTAACTTGTCTTTCTCAACCATACATTTATTCATGGATCACTACTTTTTGTTGTGGCTGTGATCTTTAGGACCTTTGTGTAGCCTCATTTTGGTAATCAGAACATTGTAACACACCAAAAAAATATTTTTGCTGCTTGTTCAAACTACTTATTTAAAAAAAAAAAAAAGCTAAAATAAAAACATATTTTTCCCATGTGGTCTCCCATCCAGGTACTGACTAGGCTCAGCCCTGCTTAACTTCAGTGAGTAACCGGTCTTGGGCTGCAGGGTGATTTGGCTGTGGCTGTTATGCTCTCCCCAAAGTGTTAACATTAGATAAGTAATATAAGCATCACTGAACTGAATAGCCTGTTGGTAAAGCACTGTATTGTCAATTATATCAGGATGCATTTACCTAATGAAAAGTAATTAAGTTTATTGGTGCTACTGAAGCAACATAACATAATTAAGCTACTGTATTTCAGCACACATCAGATTTAACATAAAGTTTAACAGATCAAGAAACTGTTTCAGTTAAATATATCATAAAAAGATTATTACTAATATTATTAGACAAGCTCCTAAGAAGGAAAGTGAAACAATCGACAAGAAAAAACTCTTGAAGCAAAAATGTGCTTCTTTGACTATTCCTGAAAATTAAAAAGGGAAACAGCAGAAGCAATCATTTTTAAGAAGCAAAATTACATTTATATTCAAGAGAAAAGGGGAAGTTTTGAAAGAAAAACAATGCGAATAAAATAACCCTGTTACAATAGCTTGAGCATTTAAGAAATTGATTGGTATCTGAGGAGACAAGCAGAGAAATAAATGAATATTTAGCAGTTGTTTGTTCATACGTCGAGTCTGACAGTTTTGAAGGGTCAGCTTTTAACATATCCAGAAGCACCTCCTCAAGGGGCAGCATTTATGGTGCTCTTCCAGCCTGGGATAACAGGCTTTCCTCTGTGCAAGAACATGCTGACCTTGCCTTGAGATATTTTTCTTCCCACTTCTCATCTCCAGGGCCTGTTCATGTACACTGATTATATGGCCAGGGTGTAGTACGTTAATAGAAGGTCCCCCTGCTTCTCACCAGGAACTCTGCTTATTAATATGCACCTCTGAATTCTTAATGATCCACATCTGTAGCCAGGTAATGTAGCAGTATTAAGTACTTAAGGTCAGCAAGAAATGGGCTCTTTTTATTTGTATGTGTATACTGTAGTGCTTTTTATAAATAATGTATCTGTGAACTTCTTCCTTTTACAAAAATACATAATTTGCCGTCATAATATTTAATTGAATACCATAACCTTCCCTCTTCTCTCGAAATGACTTTTCTTAACTTCTGGTTACATGGGATGCCTTTAAGATAGGGCTTTCAGTGCTGGTCTAATTTCTGCCATGTCTTCTTCCATTTTGTTAGCAATGCCCAAGTGTCAAAGTTTGATATTTTATTTTACTCGTTCTTTCTTTCCTTCCTTCTTTAAAAAAACTGAGAATGTATTATTTATTGTTATTGGAAAAAGTTTTGTAACATAGTAAGTTATTTTTGACTACTAAATTAAGTTTATTGTTATTTCTTTATTGGTTTTATTTTGTTTTAAATTAACTTTTTTGTGTGTTTGTGTGTGCTAATTTGTAAAACTAGATATAAATTCCTTTTTTGTATCATTGTCATGGGAGAATACATTTTTCAATGTTTTCTTCTTTTAAGATTTACCAATTTCATGATGAATTCTTAATATATGTGAATTATTTTATTAAATTAAAAAAATATATATATTTTTTTATTTTTTTATTTTTATTAAACAAGAAAACGGTGATTATGTATATAAAACTATTATTTTGATTTTGATAGATTCATTATTTTGATAATTTTCATTCATTTGTTCATTGTCTTGTCGGCTTAGTTCCTTTATTATTCCGGGGTTGCCACAGCGGAATGAACCGCCAACTCATCCAGCAAGTTTTTACGCAGCGGATGCCCTTCCAGCCGCAACCCATCTCTGGGAAACATCCACACACACACACATTCACACACACACACTACGGACAATTTAGCCCACCCAATTCACCTGTACCACATGTCTTTGGAGTGTGGGGGAAACCGGAGCACCCGGAGGAAACCCACGTAAACGCAGGGAGAAAACTCCACACAGAAACACCAACTGAGCTGAGGATCGAACCAGCAACCCAGGGACCTTCTTCCTGTGAGGCGACAGCACTACCTACTGCACCACTGCTTCACCCTTGATAGTTAGCAAAGTTAACAATATTTTAATTTAAAAAAAAAAAAATTTTGTAATTCATTAATATTTAAATTAAAATGGAATTAAGTTAAAATTAATTAATATAACTTTTTGTTTTAGAAAGTTTTGTAACTGTAACCAGACATAGGAGTATGGATCTATGTGCAGATTTATTTAACAGAGAATGGTCAGGCAGGCAACGGTCAACAAGTACTAATAAAGGTAATCTGATAGCAAAATTGTGATCACAGGCAGAGGTCGGTGACGCGGCAAACAGGATAACAAAGGGACAAGGCTAGGGTCAAAAGCTCAGCAATACTAGACAAGGGAATGCTTAGAAACGTTACAGAAAACAGTGAACAAGACTCAGCCAAGTGTGTGAGAATGTGAGGTGTATAAATAGTGTGTGTGTGTGTGTGTTCTATCAGTGGCACATGTGTAGGTATCCAGCACAGGCTAGATCGCTGATAATCATGACAGTAGGATTATTGTAAACAATTTTGCTTCTCAAATAAATTAATCACATTGACAACAATGTTTGAGTTAGTTAGTTAGTTAGATAGTTAGTTAGTTAGTTAGTTAGTTAGTTAGTTAGTTAGTTAGTTAGTTAGTTAGTTAGTTAGTTAGTTAGTTAGTTAGTTAGGCATAAAAAGAAGAAACAAAACTACTGAATTGTGTATTATAATGTTTCCATTTTCCTTCCTCATTTGTTGTGTTTATCTTTTCTCATGTTTTTAGCTTAACGATCATGCATAAAGTTGATGAAGCATTGAAATGATACATTTAGAAAAATGCACTTGATTCATGTGAGGGACTAATGATGCCTCATTGAAACCCTAATCTAAGTTAATCATGTCTTTTAAAGGATATGTGGATCATTAGGACGTTAAATAGGACTGTCATTATGAAAAACAGACCTGCATTTTGAAGCAATGAAAAGGGTGATTTGGATGTATATAAATATCCTTACAGAGCTATAGGGTAATGAATTGAGGTTGGCGAGATGAATGCATGACTTCCTAATAGCATAACGACAGTAATTGGATGCATATTGTCAGTCCTTATAATTACTACATCATATACAGAAGCTCATTAGAGGGAAATTGTCTGTAAGGTCACAGTACAAGCAGCAACGCAGAGACAAACATATTTGCAAACAAGTAGGGAAGGCACTTCTCTCTGTTTACAGATAATCAGTTTTCAACAAGCAGCACATGTTGCTTCCTCTATCTCTCATTTTCACCTGGGATTCCCATCAGTTTGTGTCTAATTACCTCAAGGAATCTGTCAGTCTCTTCTAATTTTGGCTTTGTTTTTGGCCTTGTTGGGCCACCAAACAATACATTTTATTTGCCAAAATTGCTGTATTATGGATGTCAGGCCAGTAGATGGCGATGTAATATAGTTATATTTATTATTATTTATAATTAATATATTTATATTTGTGTTAAACTTTAAATCAATAGAAGGTGACTAAGTGATTGTTGTGAAAGCTGAGAAAAAGTGGTTTGCGAGTGGAGTTTTTCAATTAGTTACTTAAATACATTATGTATAAACATTAATAGATTTTGGGTGAATTTGAAGGACAAACATGTTTGCCTATAGTACTTTAGTACACTTACGAAGGAATCAGAGAATCATTTTAATACCTGTTAAATATAATAATTGTGATAATTGAATAAAATATATGGATCTGACTTATAAAACTAAACTAAGTGTATTTACCAGTATAACTCAGCGGTCCTACTGCACCCAACTCGGTCTGAACTGGGATCAAACCAGTGATTCTTTGTATGGGAGTCGGTTGCTCTGACAAGGAAACTAAAGATCATGACCTTTAGAATCTGTCACTAGAGCACATTTAGAGGTCAGGGGAGTGAGGTTTAACTGCATAGCACTTTGCTAGCTGGCCTCCGTTACACAAATATTTCCATTTAACATTATTATTAAATATTAAACAATATCCTTCATTAAACATGTTTCTTTCTAGGACTATATTGTACGTTTAAAAGTTCATTATAACAAATTCATGGATGCCACTATTTTCTGCCTAAACCAGTGGTTCATGCAGATCCTGGCAGAACATTTCTGCCATGTAATGCATGCATTGGCTATGAGTAACACAGTGGGACCAAATCATGTCATGTCAGAATAACAGTTTCATACGTTTGGTGCCATTCTTTTTTTTTAAACCAGCGGCACATGCAGGTCCTGGCAGAGTAGCTCTGCCATGTAATACAGTACATCCATCTAGTTTGATCTCACAAGGAAATTTAACTACTTTATGTTTTGTCATTCTAGTGGCTAATATGAATTCAGACTTCAGTTGTGCATATGCTCAATGCTATATATATATATATATATATTATATAGAATAGGCTTTGAAATTTTGAATAAACTTTGAAACTTAAAATTAGTAAAATGTGTGCAGTTTTAGCTTTTTTAAGACCTTAAAACATCCTTGTCATATAAATGAATGACCAGACCATAAAATGTTTTCAGTTTTTAGTTGAAAAAAAAAAATTGTTGCATGAACTAAATGTACCTTTAGAGTCATCCAGTAAAAATGTCCAAAGTTAAAAGGGTGACACTTTATTTTGATGGTCCGTTTGTTGAATTTAAGTTACATTGCATCTATTACATGCCAACTAATTTTCATTAGATTATTAGTAGGTTGGGGTTAGGGTTATGGTTAGTGTAAGTTGACATGTACTTGTCACTTATAGTCAGTTAAATGTTTGTTTAACAGCAATATCGACAGATATTAAGCAGACAGTCTACTAATACTCAAATGGACCATTAAAGTAAAGTGTTACCGTTAAAAGTTCTCATTTTGCAACTTTTTTCCTCAAATAGAAAATGGTAAATTCAGGCTTTCTGCAAATGAGCAAAAGTTTTTAGATACAGTATTTGGATTTCTACATGAGGTCACCTGTGCATTGCTCATTCTCCACATTCTTGCTTTTTAATGTATATAACACAGAGTACATAGTATTCAGGAGGGCATTTGCAGATATTATGGGAGTTAATGAGCAGAAAGCAGGATGTGTGCTATGTAACAAATGCATCCTCCGCTATATATGCAGCCCATTTCTTGCTGTCGAAGAAACTCAAGCTGTGTTTGTTGGCTCCAGACCACAGGGGCACACGAACACACACACACACACACACACACACACACACACACACACACACACACACACCATCCGGCTGCTTTAGTCAAGGCCATCAGATTAGCTTAACGATAGCAGAGAACTAATGCTGGCGAATGAGAGGAGTGCACAGAGGGACTGCTATGGTAATATAATGAGACACTCAGTGCGATCATCCATTCCTTAAGTGGATGTTTATGTATTTTGTTTTCCAAAACAATTCAGAATATACTAGAGTTCTGTTAAAAAAAATAAGATTAAATAGCTAGCTCAAATATTTTTTAATACAAATAATTGAATTTTATTGAATGTAGTTTCAAATGTTGTGTATTTAAAGCTGAATTTTTAGCATCATTATACTAGTATACAGTGTCACATGATTCTTCACCTATCATTATAATATAATTTGCTGTTCTGTTATGATCAGTTATTATTGGTACAAAATCACTAATAAAGATTTTTACAATTATCAGTGCTGAACAGATTTGTTGTTGCTTTGTAGTGTTCTGAAAACTGTAACACTTTTTACTTTAAAGGTTATTTGATAAAAAAGAAAGTTAATTTAAACAAAATAGTTTTTTTTTTACATTATAAATATATGCATAGACCTAACCTAAACACTGCAAAAATACGGTGACCCGGAAGGGACTTGATGGTGGAGACAAAAAAAAGGGTGAGAGAAAAAAAAAGGTATATAGTTATAGGTAAATATATTTTGGAAAGTTTTTGCATTCCCTCATCAAATTTCTCTCATTTCTATTTCTCTCATATTTTTAGTCTTGAAAGCATGTTGAAATATATATAAAAATGTCTGAATTCACTTTCTTTCCATTAAAGCTGTGTGTCGATCAGCGCCCTTCATGTGCAACCTCTGGATCAGCGAATGCGTGTATAAGCGCTGACTGTCTCCCAGATCAGCTGTACACGGCATTTAAAGAGGAGCTAAAGTGCAGGACAATTTGGGATTCGGGTGTGTGTTTAAACAGACAAATACACATGCCCGTACCTCCACAACTAATTTTCTCTTAAATGAGCAAAAACAGTTAAAGCTTTTGTTATATATTAATGCGTTCGTAAAGTGACACCTCTGTTATAAAACAAAACAAAACGAGAGATTAATTTGCTGCTCTTCACTTGTTTGATAACAGAGGTGTCACTTTAAATGGCGTGTACAGAAGCTGATCTGGGATCAGTTTATCATGCAGATCGCGTCCGTCAGTCAGCGCTTATACATGCATTCACTGATTCAGAGGTTGCATATGAGGGACGCTGATAGATGCACAGCTTTCATAGAAAGAAAGTAAATTCATTAAATTCATTGGGGTTTCGATGTGATTTTAGGTTGGACGGGTTCTGATGTCAACCCGATTTTTATTTCCAAACAAAATGCAACGTCCCCATGACGTTGGGGTACAACTTTAATCTGACGATATGTTGACAAATGACTGCTGGGTGTTGAAGAATGATTTGGTCATCATACAGTAAATATACGTCATCTTCTCATCAGTGACATACTGTACAGCCTCAGGGTCTATGCGTGTAAAGATTTTGGACATCCTCTTGGACACTTTTAATGCTTCCAAACAGTTTGCTGCAATTATAAACCCCTCATGTCTTGAGAGAGTTCATTATGATAAGATTTTGCGGTAACACTTTACAATAAGGTTCATTAGTTAATGCATTTACTAACATGAACTAATCATGAACAACCCTTGTACAGCATTTATTAATTATAATTGAACATTTACTAATGCATTATTAACATTCAAGTCCATGCTTGTTAAAATTAGTCAATTCACCATGAGTTAACATTAACTAACCATGAACAACTGTATTTTCATTAACTAACGTTTATTAACATGAATAAATACTGTAGTAAATGTATTGTTCAATGTTTGTTCATGTTAGTAAATGCATTACTTAACATTAACTAATGAACCTTATTGTAAAGTGTGACTGATTTACCTTCTATGTGCGATTTGATTGGACAGGAATCACAAGACTCCTTAGCTAATTCCCATAGACAAGAAACAATAAAATAGTAACTGCAGTTTGAATTAAAATAGTGAAGTAAAAGTACCGATACAGCACTAAAAATGTACTCAAAGGAAAGTAAAAGTACACATTTTTAAAACTAGTGAATTACAATTTCTGAGAAAAATTTCTCAATTACAGCAATATGAGTATTTTTAATTTGTCAAATTACACCACTGACACTAACATTTAAAATATGAATAAAAAATCAAAAAGGTGTTATGTTTTCAGACATGTTTTTATTATTTTTAACCAAACACAATGGGTTAAACACATCAGCAGTGTTAAGAATGCAATATCCGGTGAAATATCACAGCAAATAAATGCTCTAAGTGACTATTTTATTATATAAAATTGTGAGTAACTATTAAGTGAGAAGAGAGACAGATTTATAAACTAGTCATTTCTTTCATAGATGTGTAGATATTTCCTGTACATTTTTAATAGAAAATAATTTGTCCCCCAAAGATCTGAAACTCTATATTTACCTAGCCGAATTTCTTTCAGATGAATCCAGCTGATTCATTGATACACACTGAGTGGTTTTCTAAAGATTCAATTCAAGATATGCAAAATAAGCAACATTTGTTTTTTTCCACTCATTCAAAACTGTTTTCATTCTCCTCAAGCAGATGAGGGATAAGAGGCAGAAGAGAGAATGAATTTTAAAATAAAAGGGACAAAAAAAAGAAAGGCAGGCGAAGGAGAAAGCGGCAGACCGGGGAAATCCAGAACTGCTAATGAAGATGACATCTTGAGAGCTTGGTAGTGTTGCTACATTGAGAGCAGCCATTGGAGGATAATATCCTGCTGCGTACTCACATAATTTATTACTGCAATATACTCGCCACTCAAATGAGTTCCAATGGAACTCATTAGCTACTTTGATGAAGATCGGCCAAGACAATAAAGAAACAGAGAGTGCAGGCAAAATAAATAAAAAAAGAAAGTGAAAACATAAGGCGGAAATGTTTGTGTGGAGGTTTATTGAGCTCTTTATACTTCTAATTGGATGAATTAGATTTATATTTTGTGTGTGTGTGTGTGTGTGTGTGTGTGTGTGTGTGTGTGTGTGTGTGTGTGTGTGTGTGTGTGTGTGTGTGTGTGTGTGTGTGTGAAAATAAACATTATAGCTCTAATATATGGACAGATAGTGACGCAAGAGGCTCATTACCAAGATCTGGGGCTTTGTGTGTAAAACTTTGCTGTGGTTTCTTTTGAAAAGCATGAGAATATGTAGTCCTCACGGGGCATTAGTGATATTCTTTCAGCCAGTTTATTTAAATGAACCAGTTTAAAAAATGGTTTGTTGGTTCTTTTACGTCATCACAAAATGACGCCATTCACAATGACGCTAATTCTATCATGCATTAACATATACTCAAATACAATAAAATGAGGTCAATAATCATACTGTATGAAGTTATGACAGTTTTATAAGGCTGTTATGACACCTTTATATCATGACATTATACACATTTCATGAATATGAAATTTTATGCATGCATAAAATATCATTAAATGTCGTTAGCTCAGTAAATACAAAGGTGACATTGTTTGACATTATAGTTGTGTCACACAGTAAATATTTTGTACTTAATCACAGTTTTAAGTGGAACAAAATTTTTTTGTTTTTACATTTCTCAATAAAATGCCAATACTCATTTTATAACAGCGTCAATAATATTTACTGACATGTTATGATACATTCAACTCTGGCTTTTTCTGGGTACATACCCCTATTTACATTTCAGGAGATACCAAAATACATCCATACGAAAACAGTTTTCGTTTTTGCGAATCCAACAGAGGCTGCTGTGTACATTATTTGATTAATCTTAAATATCTGTCACAAGTGCCATTTATGCCTGCTCCGCTCACGGAAAACCACCAGAGGCTGATGACTAACTAACCAAACGACCGATCCAACTACCCTCCCTCTTCCCTAAACCAACTCAATAGTGTTTTAAAAAGCACCGATTGTTTTGAAAAGTAATCCAGAAAAAGAAAAGCCCCCTGATTTTTACCATGTTTTTAGATTTGTAACATTCTCACCCTGTTATTTACTTGTTTATTTTATAATTTGGCTTTTGTTTTTGTTTTACCCACTTTCTGGAACCGTATTGGACCCTGTTGTTGCGGTCAACTCCACTCTGCATCTCAAGTCCGCCGACGTACGTCCACATGCAGTAAAGTGGTCAGCTAGTTAGCAAAAAAAGGAACAGCATCATATCGCCCCGTAGCGTTCGTTTTAATGACGAAAGCAGCCATACGTAGGCTATAAAATTTGCGATCTTCAGAAAAGTTTATAAGGCTAAGTTTTCAGAATGAGCCTATTTTAAATACATTCAACTTGTATCACTAATAAGGTCAAGAATTATAGAAGCTGTATAAAATTCTTGACACTGTCCCCATGACAATCATGTTTATGACATATTTTTGACAAGGTGTCTTGGTAAAGTAAAGTTCTTAATAACTTGATGACAGTTGTCATTAGCATACATATAACACATTCTATGAATATAAATAAGATTTTATCATGATTATAAAGATTGCATAACAGTCTTCTTTACACCCCCATCCCCCTAGCCTCGTTCAAGTCATTGTTGGTTCACTGTTAATCAAAGGTCCAACACAGCATCAGTTGTCTAAAGAAGCAATAATGTTTGTCATAGTAATACTAAATCACTAACTAACTGCTTTTGTGTACAATAATATGAATTAATTCATATTTAACTTGCATAATGCAGTGGGATTTTTTACTGATTGAAAAATGATACACTGTTTTATTTATTTTTTTCTGTTTGTAATATTTTGAAAGTTTTTCATGACTAAAATTATCCAACTTTTATGTGTTTCCAAACTTCAAATATTGAAAATAAAAATTCATTCCATTCCATTCCATTGAATTTTATTGAATTCGCTGTGACCTGTAAGTAAGATTCAACAGTACATGCGCAAAACATTCTTATATGTGCACGAGAATTGACGTTAAGACTTCACAAAATCCAGACTGTTTATACGAGGCTCCAGGTGTTTTTGCACTTCAAACTACAGCTGTTCACACATATTTTTTTCTGCTTCTCTTCTATCTGCTTGGTTTTATGGTCTTGTTATACATAGTGTTCTACAAATTCTCCAGCCGAGAGAACTGTTTGAGAACTGCTCTTTAATGTTTGATCGCGGTGTTAGTACCGCATGTTCTTACCCAATGGCCAGAATCCATCTTGCCATCCCTTGCTTTTCTCCTTTGACTAGGCCTGACACATGAACAGACTAGGAAACTGTCCATTCAAAATCAAAACTTTGACCAAAACTTTGGCTACCATAGCTGTATTTCCTATCTATAAAATTCTCATCACCCTCAGCAGTTTCCCTTGTGGACACACCTAAAATAGGATGCAAGGGCGGAATGTACCACCATCAAAAATGTTTGCAGGAAAATATTTTTGCCATGCTAATTCCATGTCATCGCTTATCTCCTGGGAAAGCACTGGTGCCGGGTGTAGCGGGCATCAGCTGCTCAGCAGAGGCATTAAAAGATTTTCCCTCTGGCTGCTTTAACTGTTTGTCACTTGACATTTTTGTACCCTACAGTTTGTTATGCTATGCATATTAATTAGAAATTTCACCCTAGCCGTAATTGACGTCGCCAATTCTTTGTACCGAAAAGTCAATCTAAATTAGCAGCTACAGAAGGGGCGATGAATTGATGTTGAATTAGAAGCTGGCAGCAAAGCATTGAAATGGAGAGAGGAGTTTGAGGAACGCAGAGCTGCTTAGTAAACATCACTCAGGCTTGGCTTGCGGTTTTTATTCTTGACGTCCAGCAATGGTCAAGGACAGGCTTTTGCCACAGGGTAAAGTTAGTTCGTCCTGGGTAAGAAATCAAATCTCATTGTATGCAGGAGAAGATTTTTACCCTGCCTGCAGTCCCTCAGGAGTTCAAACTTTGTGAATATAGCCTCACATACTAGCCAGGTTTCCATCCATGTTATATGCGCAATCCCATGTTGTCATTACAAATTTAATTGCTAAGCATTACTAATTTAAATACTAAGTTAATATAACTTGACATTGTTAAAAAAAAACAAGTTTTGGCATCAAAGCTTAAACAGGTGTGTTTAACTTACTCATTAGGCAGCAAAAAACTTTTAATATTTTATGTTCTCTGAACTAAACATTATAATTTATTTAAACAATTCACCATGTCTATGTTGTATGTTATATGACAATAAGGTGGTTATTTAAGATGGACTGAGGCACTACCTGAACCCTGATGAAAGAGAAAAGTTAAATTAATTAGTATATTTAAATGCTTATATACATTTTTCTTACGGCAACGCAGGGGCAACGTGGTAGTGTCGGCTGGGTTAGTTGGCATTTCTTTATGGAGTTTGCATGTTCTCCCCGTGTTGGTGTGGGTTTTCTCCAGGTGCACCAGTTTCCTCCACAAGTCCAAAGACATCTGCTATAGGTAAATTGGGTAAGCAAAATTGTCTATAGTGTATGTCCTGCAACGTAAAAAAAAATAAAAATAAAAAAATCTGTTATTTTATGTGTTTTTTTTTTTCTGGCAGGGGGGGGTGCATGTTAAATTGCAGACATTTACCGTAAAATAACAGACAGTAAATTACATAAATTTAACAGAAATTTAAATTCCTGTAATTTACTGTCTGTTGTTTTATGGTAAATGTCTGTAATTTAATGCCCGTTTTTTTTTTTTTTTTTTTTTTTTTTTTTTGCTTTTTTTTTGGCACCCCAGCTGCCAAAAAAATAAAAATAAAATAAGAGATTTTTTTACAGTTTGGTTCTCCAGATTGGGAGTTGAACGTTGGGCTAACGACCCACCTAAAAAAATTGATGTTATGAAACATTAAGATGGTGTGGCTTAATATCAATTTTGTTTTAAACTGTCCTAGAAATAAATAAAGTTGAAATAAAAGCTGAACAAAATTGCAAGTTTAGTCTATTAGCCATTTTAAGTTATCTTAACACATTAAGATAAGCATTTATTATAACTTACTTAAACATTTAAGTTATCTGTAATTAAACATTTAATTTAATGAAGAGACCACATTTGGTCAGCTCAATTAATTGAGTTGTCGTTTTCCATTACTCAAATGAACTGAGGACATAATTTCCCTTAAATCATTTGAGTAGTCTCAACTTATTAGGGTTTACAGTATAAGTACTGTTTCCATCCAATGAGCCAAAGAGAACAATGAAAAAGAAAAATGCAATCTGCTGCTTGCTCCTTTCAGTGGCTTTTGTAGGTGTGAAACTACTCTCTGGGAGAGTAACCGCTCATTACAGTTCTGGGAGGTAATAATGCTAAATCACATTAATGATGGGCTAAAGCATTTTAGAATTACAAAAAACAACATGTCAGATGTTGCGCAATGTGGTCTGTGTGCTGGTTTGTCCATTAATAGCCTGCCATCGCACCCATTTTTGTAATCACACACATTATCTGATGTAAAAAAAAATCACATATTTATTTTGATGTTCATGTTGGAATTTATTGGTAAATATGTTTCCTTCAAACACTGTAAAAAAAAAGTTGACTCAACTTAAAACTGTAAGACAACTTGCTGCACCCCTTTTTTGAGTTGACTCAACTTTTAACCCAAGTACAGTACTTCACTTGACATTAGTTAAGTCAATTAAAAATTTCCTGCACCAAATTGCCTTACAATTTTGTCAACTTTTTTACAGTGTATTGTATGCACATATTTCAATTTCAAGCTACTCAGTTGAGCGCATATGTTTTTTTCAGCCCAGGCTGATTATGATTACGTTTCCAGAGAGTGCAAAACATGTCAGGAGCTACGTTTTTTTTTTTTTTTTTTTTTTTTTTTTTTTTTTTTTGCAGTTTTAGTTTTTGTGAATCCACCAGAGGCCACTGTGTATGCTTTTTCAGATCTAAAATTTCTCTCACGAGTTACATTCGTGCCTGCTGTTCTCACGTAAATCCACCGGAGGCCGCCGTCGACTGACTGATTCACTGACTGACCAACTGACCAAAGCACAGATTGACCCGCCCACCCCCTTCCCTAAACCCAACCGCAGTGTTGTAAAAAAGCAATCCAGATAAAGAAAAGCTCCTTGACTTTTACCACATTTTCAGGTTTTACCATGTTCCCAATGCAGACATTTTTTATATTAATTTCAACATGCTTTCAAGATTAAAAATATGGGAGAAATATGGGAAAATACTTAATAATGGGATGATAGCGGGATAGAGGGGTAAAATACGGGAGAATCCCAGCAAAAACTGGAGGGTTGAGATGTATGTAGTGAACAGGAAGTGTTTGTGGAACAACAGTTTTGCGAGGGATCACAAAACTTAGTGAAATAACGCAAAATGTCTTTACGAGGAAACGGAAAAACTTAAAAAAAAAATATTTTCCTATCACTCCTATCACTTTTTTTTCTTTGCACCCATTTTTTTTTCTCCCACCCAGTTGTTTTTTCCTCCACCCATTTTTCCCCCCACCATCACGTCCCTTTCGGCTCTCTGTATTATCCTACTAGGTTGTGCACATAATTTTTCTGTGTACATTTTCAAAGTTTATGCACATCTTATCATTTCCTTTGAGCAATTTTCCAAAATGCCCATTAAAATAGGTTAATGGAAATAGCTACTGCAGCCCTTAGCATCTTTATGCTGGAGAGAAATTTCAGCTGTGCTCTGATAAAAGAAAACATATAGAATAGGAAGTGTGATATCCATCCCATCACCTCTCTTCCTATCTGGATGAACTACATCTTTGTGTCTGTGTCTGTGTATATGTGTGGTTTCCAGATTAAAGTATATATGGGGCACTCTCTATTTCTTAATGCCACATATGTCATGTGAGATTTCAGTAAACCATTGGAGCAGACAATTGACTGCATAGCAGAAAGTGTAGTCCTGAAGCATAAGCATGTGAACAGTATAAGAAATATAGTCACAGCTTGGGTGACATAAATGCTACAGTGCATCTGGGTTTGATTTTACTTTACTGGGTTTGTGATTACTTTGATTTGGTTTCACTGACATAAAGAGAAAAGTATTACAAATCAGTTACTTTTATAGTCACACTGAAGTGTCACACAGAGTTCACAATATAACACACACATATGAAGAGTTAAAATGCAAAAACCTCTAAACCGCCTTTCCATTACACAAGACAAACGACAAGCGACAGACCGGATGTGAAGTTCCTATCATCTCCGTGTGCAGAAAATTCAGATCCGATTTGAGCTGTGGATACATTGAAATATTTAAACTCCTGTGACTAGACCGTATGCAACCGGCCGATCGTATGTGATGTATTACAGTGTTGTGCAAGCAGGTTCATGCACGAGATGAGATTTAGTAGTTTTTATTGTTATTTTTTAATCAGAAAAGGTCCATATTTAAAAAAAAAACATTTCTATTCATAAATCAGTAATAAAAAAATATTATTTTTAATGTCTCAAAATTGTCACATTTTTTTGCTGTCTATGAGGTTCTAGTATTCATTCATTCAACCATGGTAAATGCACGGAGAATAAAGGCTTTTGATTTTGCACTTCTTTATTTTACATGACAAAGCTAAAAATTCTGTATGACAGCCACAAAGGGGCGTATTCTGACAGTCGCGTCCAAATGTCGTTTGCAGTCAAAAAGGGGCTTACATTAAGCGCCATCTGAAAAGTCTACTAAAACTTAAAAAAAAAAAAAAAAAAATATTTTAGTAATTTCACTTTTATGGTAAAAAATACTGTAGGTTATTTTTTTCTAGTTTTTATTGTAAAATAACTAAACAAACTTAGAAGACAGATAAGTGTTCATTTTAGAAGACGTTTTCAGATGGCACATAGAGGTTTTTGCAGCTGATCTCTTCATGTATAGTTTCTAATTTTAATACCTGAGAACAGCTGACAGGAAATACATATTTCAACATTGAATTTTGAAGCACATTTTAAGCATTTTAATTAAAATTGACTTAAAGGGTAACTAATAATTGTCTTTACAATTCACTATTTAGATGTTTTCTTGTATATATGATGGAATGATTATGTAGTAAATAGAAGACGTTTTCAGATGGCACATAGAGGTTTTTGCAGCTGATCTCTTCATGTATAGTTTCTAATTTTAATACCTGAGAACAGCTGACAGGAAATACATATTTCAACATTGAATTTTGAAGCACATTTTAAGCATTTTAATTAAAATTGACTTAAAGGGTAACTAATAATTGTCTTTACAATTCACTATTTAGATGTTTTCTTGTATATATGATGGAATGATTATGTAGTAAATAGGCTGACACTATCATTTTAGATGGCTGACTACTTTCTCTACTGTTGGCTTGTGATTTTTTATTTTATTTTTTTTTTTTTGGATTTGAACGATACATCAAAATATACTTCGGTACAAGCTAATATAAAATGTATGCTGTACACATATTGTAATGTGCTACCATTGAAAATGCAAATTTGAATAATTTGAATTTTATTTAATTTTATAACATTATATTTTATTTTATTTGAAAGAAATACTTATATTATTTAGCAAGGATGCATTAAATAAAATTAAACAGTTAGCACTGTCGCCTCACAGCAAGAAGGTTGCTTGTTCGAGCCCCGGGTGGGTCAGTTGGTATTTCTTTGCTCTGGTTTCCCCTACAGTCCAAAGACATGCAGTATAGGTCAATTGAATACACTAAATTGGCCGTTGTGTGTGTGTGTGTGTGTGTGTGTGTGTGTGTGTGTGTGTGTGTGTGTGTGTGTGTGTGTGTGTGTGTGTGTTTCCCAGTGCTAAGTTGCAGCTAGAAGAGCATACGCTGCATTAAAAATGCTGGATAAGTTGGCAGTTCATTCCACTGTGGTGACCCCTGATAAATAAAGCGAGTCAAAGGAAAATTAACGAATAAAGATTTGAAATCTTACAGCCTTGAATACAGTAGCACATGATTTTGTTTATGTGGCCCCAAAAACTGGAGTAAGGACTCCTTCAAATTTCGCTTTGCTATTACAGAAATTAATTACATTTTAAAAAATTAAAACAAATATCGCAATATCTCTATTACTTTTTTACTGTGTTTTGAATTGAATAAATCCAGCCTTTGCTGACTTTTTTGCTGACTGAAAAATATATATATATATCACTGTTCCCAAACTTTTGAACGGTTTATATACTGAATATATATGGCCATATCTTTGGTCATGTCCTATCTTGCCTAGAGCACAAATGCAGTGAGTACTGCCAAAACAAATGTGTGCATGAAGTCCCTGTCCATCACACTGCTTTTAATATATTATACGTTTGTCCAAGGTTTGATCAGAGAAGCCAGTAACATCATCCAATGCTGCCATCTTTCAAAATTATCTCTGTCATTGAAATGCATTAGTGAAATGGATTTTGCTAAATTAGAAATGCATTTTAATAAAGACTAATGAGGACTTCGGAGAGTTTCTGGTAGCGGTAGGAATGAGGAACTACCTGCAGACTTTCGTTTACAATACAATTAATGCGCATCTAATTGTTGCTTCGTTTTAGGAGGGGGGAAATGTCACACTCTTTGGCACTGTCCCTGGTTTTCTCTGTCGCTCATAATGGGCAAAAGTGATTAACGTATTTTAGCTTGCTGGAGACACACAGACCCATCGGCGGTGTGTTTCACTGTAATTTCTTTGTTAATTACATCTCATGGGAGGAGCGGGTGGAGGAAAGAGGCTTGCAAACGCTGAGGGCAGTGTGTGCCAGTGCATTCGTGTGTGTTTAGCGGAGGACGTTGCTAAACTGGCACACTTACACACTAGTCTGCTTTCGGTGTGAGTCTCCTCAGTAACAAGCTCCCCTTCTGTGCCGCTCATATATCCTCCAGCCATACTGCGATTCCTCATTCCTTTGCCCCACTTTTCAGGACACACACACACACTCTTACTTATCAGGCTCATCACGCAAAACTCTCTGCTCTCTGATTTATCTCAGCACTCGAATGGATCGGTAATCTGTAAACACTCCCGACTTTATAGTGGCGGTGGGAGTGCTGGGAGTTTATTGTCTATCATTTAAAAAGAACTAGAAGAGATGTGTAAGTGTGCAGAGATATGGATCATCAGCCAAGGGGATTCGCTTTCAGGTTACAGGGAATAACAGATTGGAGCAAGAGTAGTGGATAGTCATGAAAGCTGACGTGTTTGAAATGCTTTTCTGTTTATATCTTGTTTTTGGTGATTAAATTACAGGTGGTCGGGTGAAATGCATTATGTAGCTTTTTCACCTGTTATTAATATGCATCCAAGTACATGTGTTCTGATTTTGTTGAAAAGTTATCAAAAGTGGCAAGCTGAATACGTTTAGATCTCATTTACACCTCTATTTAAGTATAACACTTTAGTTTATGAATGAATTAGTGGCTTTTTACATGCTTATTAAGATACTGGCTGTTTATTAGTACCAAAGACTATAGAATACTTAAGACTTGTCACTTGAATAGTTTTGAATGCGGAAAAGTAAAAGGGTCAATATGGCCAATGAAACCACGCCCTCTAGTATTGGAGCCAATCAGCGATCAATATAGACTGACAATTCTTCAGGCCCTGGACCAGACGTGCATTTCTGCAGATTTTGTGAGTCGAATGTTTAGAAATGAAACTAAAGAGACAGTTGTTGTTTAATTTTATTGGTGATTTCTAAGATGAAATTTAATCTTAATCTTGGCAAGCAATTTAGAAAAAATTTGATTTTTCCCCATTCAAATAGAATGTCTGAGCATACTGCCTGAGATGGTTGCAGAGTAAAATTATTTGACTTAAAGGGACTTTATTGTGATCTGCACAAACTTATTTTACACACCTAATCAATAACTAAACCTAACTGTTACTTTAATAACTGAGTTTGAGGCAAAAGGCATGCTTCAGCATGTATTAATTGTGAAAGTTGTGAGTACCTACTTCAGTATGTTCTATAGTACTTATAAAAAAAACATTAATATTTTTTTTTTGATAAAACATATTTTAGAAACTATTCTAAATGGGATGTAAAGTGTAAAATGTACTAGAATTACTGTCCCACCAAGAAAAAAAAAATTGGATTGTATTTCTTAACTCAATTTTTGTTTAACACATCTCATAATTTCTAAAATGGTAGATATGTCGGTGTATGTTAAAAGTAACTGACTTAATAGTTATACTGATATGAACAGATACAGATATGAATTGTAAGACCAATTTATTTTAAAACATAATGAAAATAAAACATTTTTGGATACTAAATCATCTTTATATTTTGAAGTATGCTATAAAATATTTTAGATTCTCATTTACCATGTTCTCTTGTTTTGTTTTGTTTTGTTTATAAATCAAGTGGTACAACGGGTATATGTTTGTTAGATTTATTTATTTATTTATTTATTTATTTATTGTGAACCAACAATGCTGTGTAGTGTAAACCATTATTTAAAACAGTGAAAATAAGGTTTTAGTTGAGCATGCAGTTAAAGGGTTAAGGATTTCAAAATGAACATTTATTGCCAGTGATAATAGCATCATTTCAACATTTCAACATTTCATTTAGTTTAGAAATCTACATGAAAAAGAAACAATGAAAAAATTATAACAAGTTGTAGGCACTGTGTGAACACAATGGTATTTTAGATACTGTATGTAACCCAAAACCTGTCATAACGTTTTTTAAAAAAATTTATTTTTTATTTTATTGAGATTTATACATCACATGAAAGCTAAATTGTATGTTTTTTATTGATGTATGGTTTGTTAGAATTAGTACAATGTTTGTCCAAGATACAACACTTTGTCACCTTGGAATTATAAGGTTCTATCTGAGTTCTGAATGATTTTGAGATGATGAGTTCTAAAAATTTTGCATTTCATAGCAAGCAGTATGTGTGTAACATTTGTTTTTTTAAATAAGAAGTCTTAAAAAGTAAACAACTTCTATAAAACATAACATAATGTAAATAAGTTGTCATTTAATATGTCAATAACTCGATTTTGACAAAATCTTTTTGATCGAATCTTATAAGTCTAAGTTGACGAAATTACATTCACTCATTAATTTCTTTTCTTTTCGGCTTAGTCACTTTATTAATCAGAGATCACCACAGCGAAACGAATCACCAACTTATCCAGCATATGTTTTCCGCTGCTGCAACCAAGCTGCAACCCAGTAATGGGAAACACCCATACACTCTTGCAATACACTACGACCAATTCAGTTTATTCAGTTCACCTAAAGTGCATTTTTTTGGACGAAACTGGAACACCCAGAGGAATCTCACACCAAAACGGGGAGAACATGCAAATTCTACACAGAAATGCCAACTGACCGAGCCGGGGCTCGAACCACAGTGTTGCCCATCAAATTGTATGCTTATTGCTAATCCATCACTAATTCACTTTACTTTGGCTCACTCACTTTTACCACAGTGGAATGAACTGGCAATTACTCTGTGTGTTCACGGGTGTGAGTCGCTATGGTAAAATAAACATAAAATCCAAGGTTTAACGTTGATCTACAAGAAAACACATTATTAATTTCAAGGTTCGATAACTTAAAGCAAACATTAATTGAAAAGCCCTAAAGATAAAGTATTTACCTCAACATATCAATTCTGTGAGATTGTGCATTATTATGTAAATGCTATATTTCTAATTAAATCAATTGTATTTAAAAATATTTATTTATTAAACCAAGCTGAAGTATATATTTATTTCCAAATTGATGTCATAAAAAATCCCAGATATTTCCAGTGGTCTTGGACTGTGGTACTAAAGGGAGTTTCAGCACTTGCATGTATAATTTGTGAGCAATTTCCATTTGAAGATGGGGTCACTGCCAGAGTTGCAGAAAACAGACAGAGAGCAATGGAAAGCCAATGTGTTTCATCTGACATCTAGACCTGGCTGGTATCAAGCAGGGCCAGAGAGCTGGACATCCCAGGGGTGCACCGACCCATGACTGAACCCTCTGGGCTGCTTTTCTGCATGACCACCAACACATTCCTCTCACATCAGCTCAGGGCAACAACAACACGGCACAACACAACCCCAGACTGCGCACTAGCTCTGGACATGTGAGGAAAGCCTGAACTCATCACACTCTTCTGTTACGCTCAGAGCTATTGTAGTTTATGAGGGCTGTTACTTTCATTGGGTTCTAGCATTATTGATGAGGGCGCAAAATGCTTTGCAATGCTTTACTTTTCCTGTAGTGTTAAGTGCATCTGTTTGTGTGTGCATATGGTCACAAAGCTAATAGTATTCCACATGAGGGATTTATTCAGTCTAATGGGGAATACTGCTTCAGACTGACTTAAAACACATATACACGTCCAGATTTTAAAGCTGCAAGCATGGATTTGGGATAATCGTAAATGAGGAGCGAGTAAGTGGGTAAATATAGCTAAAATACTCTACTGTATAATTTTTTAATCCAAGGTTTAAAGAGGTCATTTGTGTCAATTTAAGCTTTTTTTTCTTAATGTAAATCAATTCAATCAATCAATTATTTGTTCAATCAATGTCGATTTTCGGTCATTCTATGGCTCATTCCCCTCCACACAGTTCTATTAATCACAGCTTCTTTAACTTCATGCATGCTCAAGTTGGCATAAGATTTGACAGTATTTATGGGCGGCCTTTTCCTCCTACTTCCACTGGCCATTCCCAGCATGACTGGCTTTTCGAGTGAATTGCTACACATGACATGGCCAAAATAGGATAATTTCTGTTTTGTAATCTTGGCTTCCAGCGAGTTCTTTGGCTTGATGCACCCTAGGACTTCTTTGTTGGTGATTCTCGCTGTCCACGGCATGCGCAACACTCTCCTCCAGCACCACAACTCGAAGGCATCGATCTTTCCTCTGTCTGTCTTCTTGATCATCCAGGTCTTGCAGCCATAGGATACTATGGGAAAGTGTTACGTTGACTAGCCTTGTTTTAGTTCCAGTGCTGATATTAGTACTTTTCCAGATGGCATTTATGCTCATCATTGCATTCCGTCCAAAGGGTTAACCGACTCTTGATTCCAGGTGTCGTGTCCTGATTTTGGTCAATTTTGGAGCCAGGGAATATGAAGTCCTCTACTGTCTCGATTACTTCGTTGTAGATCTTTACTGCATCTTTCATTCGCGGAGGTTATCATCACCTTCGTTTTCTTGATGTTCATGCAGAACCCCACCTTCTCACTTTCTTTGTGCATTTTCAGGATGAGTCGCTCCAGATGCTCTTGCTTTCGGCCAGTGGGGTGGTGTCATCGGCAATCTAAATTAATGTAAAATCAGACTCTAAATGATATATTTCAGTAGTACATGTTTAAACTTATTGTAATGTAAAATGACTATTTTCTGTTTCAATATATGTTAATATGTAATATATTATTTCAGTTTTAGTGTCACATGACCAATAACTGAGTAAATATAGCTATAATACTGCACTGTATAATTTATATAACATTTACATATTCCTATAGTACAGAGGATCAAAGGGGTCATTGCTGTCTATGGAAGCTTCTTTAAATTAATGTAAAATCAGACTCTAAATTAAATATTTCAGTAAACATGTTGTGGACTGCTATTATAATTTAAAATAACTATTCAATTTTACAAACACTACCTGACAAAAATCTTGTCACCCATCCATTTTTTAGGAACCACTAATCATCTGAAATGGCAAAGAAAGAATTCTTGCAGGACTCCCAGAGTTCATCAAGATTCTTTGGATTCATCTTTAATACCTCCTCTTCCATCTAACCCGAGACATGCTTTGAATTTGCGCTATCCTGCTGAGGAAACTTCTGCAGTATTTGTGATGATTGGGATGCAGTTGTTTCATCTGAAAAATCTACCCTCTGCCACTCTTGCCAAATGATCAACTAGAAATCAAGTTATTATTTGTTGCTCTTACAACTGTGATTAACAACAAGACTTTTATCAGGTAGTGTATGTAATATAGTTCTTCGGATTTTAGTGTCACATGACCCTACAGAAATCATTCTAATATACTGATTTGATGCTCAGTGAAGAATTTATTATTATTAATGTTTTAACACTGATTCGTATAAAAAAAACAAAAAAAAAAACTATGATGAATATTTTTCAGGATTTTTTTTGTAAAAAATTATTATTATTATTATTATTATTATTATTATTATTATTATTGAAGAATCTACTATCTAAAAAGCACATTTCAAAATGGTACTCCTCGTGAGTGAGATATTCTTTCCCTGACAGTTTGGTTCCTATCCCATGCAATTGCATATTTCCTCCAGTGTCATCATGCAGAGGTGTGCTAAAGACTGAATCTTAATTTTGAAGGAATGCAGCAGGTCAGTGAAGACATTAAATATCTCATTAACCAGAACCCGCCATTATAACTCTGCATAATGACACGTCTTGAAACTTATCTGCTGCTAGGTCTTTTAAATACTTTATTGAGTCTCAGTTCTATTATCTATGATCACGGTTATGGACATTTCTATGCATAGCCACACTTATGAGCTAGACAGTAAAGAGGAGACCGCTGGCCAGGCGTTTTTCACTTGCATGCATTCATCCAAATCAACTTAATGTATATGCATTCACAATTTCCTGTCTGAGTGTCAGTATATGAATGCATGTATTTTTAAAAGGCCATATTCTAATGAAAACCATCAAAAAGCAATGGCATCACCATGAAGGACAGACACACAATAGGCAGAGAGCTGATGTGTGGGAGATGAGAGCGCAGACTGATCATAGAAATCAGACAGCAAGCAGCATGATCCAACTCTCACTGCGGGAGACTCCAGGAGGAATCCCGAATAAGTACTTTAGGTTCAAGTAAGACATCTGTGTTCAGGGTGCAGTTTCGTGCTGATCGATTTGCTCTTAAAATTGTGCAATATAATAGGCGCTGTTGCCCGACTCATCAGGAAGCTGCAGTATATTTTTTCCCTTCAGTTTGTCTCCCGTAGGAATAGAAATTAAATGGCAAAATACCCATGCTGCTCCTAAAAAGAGTACTAAACAGATGCTGAGCTCTCTGGTGACAGTTGTTGACTTTAAAAACTGCTTGTGTTGTTATATCTTTATAGTTTAGTTAGGTTGCACATTGTTATTATATTTAAATCAGCACGTTTATCAGATGTTTTTTCCAAAGTGAATTAAGCATACATTTTTATCTTTTGACATATTACCTGAGCCTATGACATGGGTATTAATGTGTCATGGCAGAGGACAAAACACTAAATTTTGTTAAATACTAGTTTTGTTGTGTTACATATTGGTAATTTACAATTTTTTGATACAAAAAATATATATTTTATTTTTAAATATGTGGTTTATTTTTGAGGATAGTGCCTATTTCAGAATGCTTTTAAAATCCAGGGTAACACTTTAGTTTAAGTTTATTTAACTATTGGCTTATTACCTGCCTATTGTCAAGATATTAATTGTTTATATGTACCTATAAAGTATGATCTTATTCTACATCCCTAATCTGTCTAAACCCAACTACTACCTTACTAATTATTAAAAATAACTAAATAGTTGTTAATTGAGCTAACTGTAACGTCAGACAACAGAGATGAGGAACTACGTGCAGTTTATTAAAGATAAATCCGGTAATGGTCAACAACAGGGATGAACAGGAGCATGTAGGATTATCAAAAGAGTGTCGTTGAAAAACAGGCATAAGTTCAAGACAAGCAGCATAGAATCAATAATCAGTCCGTGATGAGTTGCCAGCTGTGTGAGTGTACTCAGTGGGAATCAGGAACCGGTGTGTGCATGGAGTTGTATTTCATAACTGCTGCATGTGTGTAGTTCTCCAGCAACTGCCAGATTGCCGGCAATCACAATACTAATAGTCTTAGTTAATAGTTTTTTAATAATTTCTTAATAATCATATATTGTACATACATTTTAAAAAAAATATAAGCTCCCTTTTTTGTCTATCATATATATATATATATATATATATATATATATATATATATATATATATATATATATATATATATATATATATATATATATATATATATATATATATATATATATGGGTCAATGACGTGACGCTCATTTTTTTGTGTCCATGTCTTTTAAATAAATTCAAGTAGGTTACAGTTTCAAAATAAATAAGCAAATTACTTGCATACATTCTCTATTTTGAGGACCAAGTTTAATTTTTTGGTTTTAATCCATTTTAAGAAAATTTTTAGGGGATTATTGCAAGAATGTCAATGTGGTGTAACCAAAAAAAATTGGTACCAAATAGTTTACCTTGTTTAAAAAATGTGAAAGCCTCAATGAAACATTGTATCGGCTAGTCTGGCATAATTTTACATTAGACATATTTAATAGTAAATAAAGGTAAATATAGCACAATTGTTTTAAATATTATAATTCATTTGGGGAATTTTTTCTGTCACCTCAAATTTCTGAAATGTCAAGATGGTGTAACCACCATTTATTGAGCCATTTTGTTAATATTGTGCACAAGACAGTTAGACAGGAAATTGAATCACAGAGAAGAACTCTTGATAAGACTAATTGCTGCATGCAAAGGTTAGTAACTCTTTTTAAAATGTGAGATACTTTGACCTTTTTAAGGTATGGTCAGCTATTCTTAGATATGCATGTCAAATGGTAAGACCCCAGAAATGCACTGATAATTGTTCATAATTATAAAAATAAGAATTATATTTAAAAGTTAAATTTGAAATATTCCCACCAAGCCCATGTGCTTACATAGATGTTATTGATAATGCCTGTCAAATTTCATTTTAAGTTGAAATGTCAAGGGGTGTAACTGGTTACACCATTTGACTCATATAGCAGGAGTCTTTCTGTCAGGGGTCAATTTAGTCAAATATCATTAGTTCATGATGCTGATCAAAAATGCGACATAAATTAAACTACTATTTGTGTTCATAGTGTAGATTATTTATTTATTTTTGTTTGAGAAATAGGTGCTTAATCCACAACCTTACTATTAAAGCTCTGTAAACATAGGATAAAATTATTTTACTGCACAACATGAATGTTTTTTTTTGTTTATGTTAATCCATGTTTATATTCACACAATATAATGTACACACTCTCTCATTCACACACACATTCATACACTACAGTCAATTTAGTTTTTCTAATTCACCTATACCGCAAGTCTTTGGACTGTGGGGGAAACTGGAGCTCCCAGAGGAAACCCATGTCAACTCCACACAGTAAGCCATCCTGGTCCATCTTGGACTCAAACCAGCAACCTTCTTGCTGTGAGACAACTGTGCTAACCACATTAGCCACTGTATCACCCTCCTTTGAAATGTAAGTATTTTTTTTCTTCTTGAGAAAGTCTTATTTCTTTTAGTTTGGATAGAATAAAAGCAGTTTTTAAAATGTTTAAGCAGTTTTTAAGGTCAATATTGTTAGCCTTCTTAAATACAGAACAAACCACAGTTACCCAATGACTTGGCCAATAGATCTTACTTGCCTAATTAACCTAATTACATTTTTAAATGTCCCTTTAGGCTGAATAATGTCTTACAAATTATCTAGTCAAATATTATGTGCTGTCATCATGGCAAAGATTACGGAAGAAATCAGTTATTAGAATTTAGTCATTTAAACTATTTTGTTTAGAAATGTGTTGACAATAATATTCTCTCTGTTAAAGAGCACTTGGGAATTTCTTTTTTAAATAAAAGAAAAAATTAACATGGGAAATGAAACAAGGTTGACAAGCCTCTATAGACTGAGTGCACACAGCCTTAAGTTTTGGAGGTTTTCATACTTGATGCGCTTGCTGTTGTACTATTATTATTAACAACTGGAGGTGACTCGGAGGAACTTTAATGATGAAAAGTTGTGAAGAACAAGTCAGAAGTTGCTAAACAAATGAATTGCAGTTGAAATCAGTTTTGTTTGGGTTTTTTTACAGCATGTCTGATAAAAAAATTTCTTCTGGAGAAAGTCTTATTTGTTTTATTTAGGCTAGAATAAAAGCAATTTTTAAAAGCCATTTTGAGGTAAAAATTATTGGCCCTTTTAAGCTTTTTCCCCGCGATAGTCTACAGAACAAACCATGGATATACAATAACTTATCTAATTACTCTAACCTGCCTAGTTAACCTAATTAAGCCTTTAAATGCTACTTTAAGCTGTATAGAAGTGTCTTGAAGAATATCTAGTCTAATATTATTTACTGTCATCATGGCAAAGAGAAAATAAATCAGTTATTAGAGATGAGTTATTAAAACTATTATGTGTTGAAAATGTGTTGAAAAAATCTTCTCTCTGTTAAACCGAAATTGGGGAAAAAATAACAGGGGAGCTAATAGCTCAGGGGGACTAATAATAATTCTGCATAATTCTGAAGTTAACTGTATAAAAATAAATAGTTTGTGGATAAGTTGTGGATACACTCATGAAATTATTTGTTGTCAGTCAGTCGTGTATGCTTACAAAAATTGGCCTTTAATCCCAGCACCAAGGCAACAACGAGTAAGCAGCAGTTCTTACGTACTAGTGATTTACGTACAGTGTTTGGCAAATTGTTTCTAAATAGCTTAAAAGTAAAATAGTGGATTTTTTTCTAATATCATCTACTTATTTTTATTTTAATTAAGCCAACTGAAAAGAAACAGTGATGGAAAAGGTGTTAAATGTTAAACATGTTTCTTTAGTTTGTTAATATTCTATTGATGAGGGCCACACATTTAATATAAAGGATGTTATTACTTGGTGTATTAAAGTTCAGCAACCTGGTTTCATTGTTCTAAACACATTTGTCAATGACAATCCCACTGAAATTGTTGACTATCATTCTTAATTTGAATTGATTTTAATTGTCAATTTCAAAATCTTTGGCTGTAGAAGCAACACTGTCAGGTGGTGTAACTGGTTTTTGTCAATTGGTGTAACCAGTATTTTACATAAAAATATAATTATGTACATGGAAATAATGTGAAATTAAAATTAAAACACTTAGTTTAGTGTAATAAAATAGTTTTTAACATTTTTTACATAATTTGTCAAAGATTATTTAGAAACCAGAAGTGTTTTTAGCATGTGTCTGGCCGAATATTGCAAAAACCCATTAAAATGTACATTTAGAGATAATGCGAATACAATAAATGTTATTGTGGTATTTTAAAATGAAGTATTTATTTCAGTGTGTACACTTGCATATCATCTAGGAGGAGTAAATTATTTAATATTTCACAATTTTTGGCAGTTACACCATTTGACATTTTCAGTTGCATTCAGTCTTAATGTCTGTAAAAAATGGTGTAAATGTTATTTTTAATTACATAAAATCTTTTTTAAATAAAACGGATGCTTTTAAATCAACTTTGTAAAAGATTTTTAAATTTCCCATCTTGCCAAACCTGTTTTGTCACTGACCCATATATACATATATATATATATATATATATATATATATATATATATATATATATATATATATATATATATATATATATATATATATATATATATATGTATATATATATATATATATATATATATATATATATATATATATATATATATATATATATATATATATATATATATATATATATATATATATATTGCAGAGCAATCCAAAGTCCAATCCCAATTCTATTTTTGAATGCGCAAAACGCATTTTTTTTCTGTAGCTGTTTCTTTTTATTTATATACTTACAGCAAAATGAAAGCTGTGCTAATATTAAGCTATTTCACACAGCTTTGCATGTGACATTGCTTGTTTATAATATAATGCCCCATAAACCCAATAGTGTCTGGCTGCAGACTTTCTCTCTGTCAGGCACATGCACTCAATAGTGGTAAAGGAATTTGAAAAGTGAAATGCATATCACTTTGACCACTTTAACAACAGCAATTACATTTACCTAAAATAAACTTGTAAATATATTAAAGTACATCATTTATGAATTTAACTGCATTTTGTTTTCATCCTATACTACACATTGGCCTAAACACTGTCATTTTGTAAAAACATTGTTACTAAGTTGAGCCCTAATAGAAAGTGTACTTTTACACTGATACAATACAAAGCAAAATGTTTTTGAAAATGTTTCATGACAGTGGTATTTTTCAACTTGATTAGTTGAACTTACAGATGCTGCAGAGAGACTGATTTATGGTGGGTGTACATGGTGAATAATGAACGTGCTCCGGCATTATTAATTCTCAGCACAAATGAGTGGATGTTTAGGGAAAGTTTGAAACATCTTAGCTATGATTCAAAAGTGTGTTCAAATGATTTCTTCAAATCTGGGTTTAATTTACATTCTGCATGCCACGTACAATAAAATAAAAGATCTAATCTTAATACATCTATAGGGTGTATATGCCAAACTTATCCAAAACTGGCTGGCAGTGCATTTCAGGTGTGCGTTTTTAAACTTTTGTTTTGTGTTTTACACATGCTTTACTTGGGTTTGACACTGTTTAAAAACCATTAACCTATCTCTCACATAGCAAAACAAAGCTTTTGTTCTTTAGTTTCAGCTATAAAAAGCTGATGAATATTCAGGGAGGTAAGCACCAAGACATTTTACGATTGGTTCTAACACTGAATTATTTTACACTTTAGCACCACAATTTGGGGTTTGCATACAAAAGTACAAGTGTGAAACACTGCTTTACTGAGCAATATATGCACAGTGAAAGTGCCTATTTCCGTGCATGCTTGATTCTTTGTGTTGTTTTTTCTAGACAGATCCAGTCACTATACGCTCACAGAAATGATTGTGTTAAAATTTCCAGATGATGGCTGTGTCAAATTGCTCTGTATATCTTCAGTACCATAAAAAATGAATACTATAGGTCTTGATAAGCAGTGTTTATAATGCATGTGACTAATTTCTTAATTATACTTGTCTGAACACCTGACAACAGGTTAATCTCTTTGCAGTAATGACAATTAAAAGCTGATAATACAACCCATTTGTCTTGTTCTCCTGCTCAAAGAGCACTGGTGTAGAACCCAAACCATATGCAGGCTTCATTGGTGAACCCTATGATGGATGTATCATTCCAGCTTCACAGTAACTGTGCCACTTCATTTAACACACCCTCATTCTCTGCTGATACACATTAATCTGCTGTACTGTTGTGTTCCCTCTCACAGTTTGACAAAATCACTTGCTGGACAGAAGTTAGATTTAATTTCAGGCCATTTGAGACTTGGCTTACTTCTATTATATAATACGTTTTCTTAAAGTACTTAAAGGTTTTGTCTTCTTTTGAGTCTAACAATCAAGCTATTTTTTAAATGAACAAGCATTTTCTAGACTTTTCTAAACAAGTTTTACTTTTTTTTCTTAAAAGAAGTACTCTGCCAATGGGCTAAGCAATACAAACTAGTTTTATATGATTTTGCTTGCCCCACTGACAGAATATTGTAGGTGATTGTTGTTTTAACATTTTAAATAAAAACTTATTTTTTTATTTTTTATTCTTTACATCTATTTTTATTAACATTTTCACTAAATGATTTTTATCATTTTATCATTCGTTTTTTTTCCCGATATTTTGATTTAAAAAAAAAGACGTTTATAACGTTTAAAAGTCGTTTATAGTAATGCAAAAAAAAAAAAAAATTATATATATATATATATATATATATATATATATATATATATATATATATATATATATATATATATATATATATATATATATATATATATACACACAGTTGAAGTCAGAATTATTAGCCCCTTTTGAATTTTTATTTTCTTTATTTAAACTATTCCCAAATGGTGTTTAACAGAGGAAAATGTTTTGAAAGGAAATGTTTACAGTGTGTCCGATTTTTTTTTCTTATTTGTTTTATTTTGGCTAGAATAAAAGCAGTTTTTACTTTTTTAAAAACATTTTAAAGTCAAAATAATTTGCCCCTTTAAGTTATATATTTTTTGATAGTCTACAGAACAAACCATTGTTATAAATTAACTTGCCTAAATACCCTAACCTGCCTAGTTAACCTAATTAACCAAGTTAAGCCTTTAAATGTCACTTTAAGCTGTATAAAAGTGTCTTGAAAAAATATCTAGTCAAATCATCATGGCAAAGATAAAATAAAACAGTTATTGGAAACGAGTAAATAAAACTAATATGTTTAGAAATAACAACGATTTGCTAGTTTAGAATATTAAAAAATACAGTTTGATATGATACAATATGTTACAACATGAGTTTGCATGTTCTCCCTGTGTTTGTGTGGGTTTCCTCTGGGTGCTCAGTTTTCCCCCACAAGTCCAAAGATATGTGGTATGTGGTATACTGTAGATGAATTGGGTTAGTGAAATTGTCCGTAGTGTATGAGTGATGGGTTGCAGCTGGAAGGGCATCCATTGCGTAAAATATATGCTGGATATGTTGGCGGTTCATTCCGCTGTGGTGACCCCAGATTAATAAAGGGAATAATCCAAAAAGAAAATGAATGAATGATTGAATGAATGAATGAATAAATGAATGAATGTACAAATACCACATGATTAAAAAAAAAATATTCAGCGCAATGGCTGTGCAATACAAAACGTTGCCCTGAATTTAATAATAACGCAAATGGAAAACTGGAAATGGAAATTTTATTCACATCAATTAACAAAAGGTAATGGAAGCACAATAGTTTTTTTTTTATTTTTTTTTATTGACGTTTTGTAAATAGTGCAAAATTGCTGAGCAAATATGTAATGAAAACATTACAGTTTACTGCATTCAGCTTATGCTGATTTTCTGCTTAAGAAGCATTACTTATTATTGATGTTAAAACGATTTTGCCTACTGATATATTGTTATAGAATTAACAACTTTGGTAGCATGGTGGCTCAGTTGTTAGCACTGTCATCTCACAGCAAGAAAGTTGCTTTTTAAACCAACTGAGCCAGTTAGCATTTCTGTGTGGAGTTTGGCTGCTCTTGGCATTGCTTATTATTAAGTTCGCCCTCTGGGTGCTCCGGTTACCCCCACAGTCTAAAGACATGCGGTATAGGTTCATTAAGTAAATTGTCCGTAGTGTTTGTGAATATGTGTATGTATGGGTGTTTCCGAATACTGGGTTGCGGCTGGAAGGGCATCCGCTGCGTAAAACATATGCTGGAATAGTTGAAAATTCATTCCACTTTGTTAACCTCTGAAATAGAGACTAAAGCCCTGCTCACACTTGAGATTTCAGCCATGATTTTGTCATTTGAGACAAATTTGGGAAGTTCTATAAGATTTCTGAAATCCTCGGCTAAAATCTATGGTCTTTTATTCGTGTTTTGGCATGTTCACAAACAGCTGCTTAATGCCCGTTGCGTTCAGATTTTTCCTCCGATGAAGTTCTGGCAGTGTCAAAAGATTTCAGACACTTTCCTGCAGTGTGATAACAGCTGCGATGAGCGTCAATCCAAGATTCAATAAGAGCGCAGAATCTGATGACGCAATCCACGCGACAATTCAAATGACCTCTGTGAAATGTCAAAACAGTTTATTTTTCTACCTGGTTTTATTATTGTGACGTGCTATGTGCAAAATTGCCGCTAGAGATTGCTTTATTAGATATGTTTGCTGCAAGAAATCATTTCAGAATGTGCAATAGTTAAAGTGTCACGGGTGGATGACGTCAAACTCCAGGGAAGTGTTTGGTGAATCTTCGATGTCGTTCAGTCTGACATTATGACAGCTGAGATTTTACAATGTGGCATAACAAATCTCACAATGTCAGCTGACCTTAAGCCGAAGGAAAATGAATGAATGAATTAAAAACTTTATAATAAATAGAAAGTTCAAAAGAGCAGGTTTTTTTTTTTTTTTTAAAGAAATCTTTATAAAATTGTAAATGTCTTTACTGTTACTTTTGATCGGTCACATCCTTGCTGATTGAAAGTTTTAATTTCTTTTTAGAAAAATAAATAAACCTACAGACTCTGAATGGAATAGGATTGTGAATAACATGCACCTGAATTGTTCACAGCATCATACATTAAATAAAAAAACAGACGGGTTGAATTTCTATTAAAGACAAACTCTACTTTGAAAGGCTTATGCTGCACTTTCAGCATAGGCCCTTGCTGTATTATATATGAGTTCAGCAGGTCAGAAGTGTCAGTCCTCAATGCTTCAGTTCAGCAAAAGGTCTGAATTCCATCCTTCTCTAATGACTCTTTTCTTTGCAAATCCTCAAGGTTATTTTTATTATTAATGTTTTTTGTTGTAATTGCACAGGTTTTCATTGATGCACTGATGGTTCAGTCTGTACAGCAGTGACTTTAGAGGGCCCTTGTATGGGTGAAGCCATGCAGGAGAGCTGAATGCAGCCAGCACAATAGAGAGAAAAGATTAAAAATGAGCGGGCCAGCTGCCATGTCAACACGGGGTGACCTGTGTGTAAATGCGTTTGTGTGACAGAATGAGGGCTGGAGACAGAAACCTGATGGAGCAGTCATCTCCTGGCCCTGATTACTCATTTTAGAGGTCAGGACAAACTGGACCCCGGTGACTTCTCTTCTTAATTAATCTTTCAACCGGTCACTGTGGAACCAAGCCGTCTCCTCACACCGGCAGCACAGACACGCTTGAATAATGCTGGATGCCGCTGCGCTGTGTTCTGGGTTACTGCATGCTTCATTTTTGATAGAAGCACCAGGGGATTTTACATGTGTTGTGGAAAGTATTTACAGTGGGATGTTCGAGAGTCTGGTTGATAGAAAAAGTGGCAACAACCACCTAAAAAAAGCATCTATTCACTCTTACAGCAGTATATTTCTGGATGTTGACCTAGAGTTTGGGCTTTTGTTTGGTAGAGCTATCAGGTTATCAGGTTAATTATCAGGTTGCGTATTTTGTGGTTCATGTGGTGTTTTCTGTTTATTTGTGATTGTGAATTGCATTATGGGAGTTTAATCTATGTTCTGTCGACTTTGATGTTGAAAATTCAACACCACAGATTAACAAAGATACTTTTATTGGTATCTTGGTGGTTTGAGACGTAGAATATTGTTAAAGAAATAATCTAGAGAAGTAAAATAAAAGTAGGCCACTGGCAGTGTATTACCAGGTTTTTGTACCATAAATTACAGCACAAACACTAGCTGTCAACATTGGGTTGTAAAAATGCGGGATGATTTTTATTTACTGTATTTAAATACTGCTTAAAGTTATTAGAGTTATTTAGTGAAGAGCAGCAAATCTCTTATTTTGACACTGTTTTGTTTGATAACAGAGGAGTCCCTTTAAGGAGCCATAAATCTATAATGAAAGCATTCGATTACTGTTGTAATGTACTGTTGGACACTGACATTGGGTTCTGACATTAAACCAATTTTCATTTCCAAACAAAATGCAACGTCTCTACAATGTTGGGGGACAACGTCAATCTAACGTCAGTTAAATGTACTGTGCCTGCGGGGTCCTCTTTTAATGACATGTACAGAAGCTGGTCTGGCAACAGTGTTTTTATCACTAAGGAGTGCAGCCATCAGTCAGCACCGTTACTGATTCAGAGGTTGAATAAGAAGGTTGATGGTCGACGCATAGCTTTAATTGAAATGAAGTGAATGTTTTAATACTAATTTCAACATGCTTTCATTTCAAAATAAAGTGAAAGCATAATGCTCTTAAACAGCTCATGCACACTTATCACATTTGAGATCTGGAGAAATGCGGGAAAATACTTAAACAGTATAGAATGGTAAAATACTGGAGAACTGTTAAAAATGTCAACAAAAGTCACATTTTAAACCTTTCAACATCAAAAACCTTTGGATGAAAGATGAAAGATCAGCAAAAAATACTTCAATCACAAAATACAAAAAACTGCTAATTTATTTTTTACAGTGTAACCCTAAATTTGCTATTCAACTTTGATTCATTAGCTTGTATGAAGCACAGATCCAATCTTGACACAGTAGTTTGATGCTGATTTATTTGGACATAAAGGTATAGTATTTCTCAAGGGGGGTCTCTTAATTAAATGCCAGTTCACTGTACTGCCGTGATTTATAACAAGAACATTGGTAGCAAAGGAATCGTAAAATTAGCAATTATTACATTTGATACAAACAAGAAATCAATATTTAGAACTAGCTAGTATTCTTCAGCTAATGTCTCTAACTTTATCAGTCAAGTCAATACATCTTTATTTCTTTAGAACTTTGACAATCTAGTTAGTTTTGAAGCAGCTTAACGTAGATGAAGAAATTAGAATAAAAAGCTATAACAATATTTCAGATTGTTGAACGTTACAGAATGTCATACAGGGAGCAGAGTGGTAGTAGACTTCTGATGTGGTTCTAGTTTAATTAAAACTGATTTGGTTCAGTTTATACATATGTCACTATTGAAGCCTTCCAACTCCAACAATCGCAACCAAGCTAGCCAAAGGTAGCAGTGGCAAGGAACCAAAACTCAAACACTCAAACCATGGAAAAAATAGGCTCAGGCAGGGTGAACAGTTATCTTCTGGCCAAACAGAAAGAGCTGCAGTCTAAAAGAGAGGGCTTGAGAATGATGATTATCCATCTTGAAGAAGTTGCAAGTCCAAGTCAGGAGCGAGTGCTCAGATAGCCAAAGGGATCTATAGAGACTTGTCTGTCTCTAGGTCTTTGCAGGTTTTGTGCTCTTGACTCATTGTTGACCACCATATCTATCTGCTCTGGATACATGCTAGATCCAAGATTATGTGAACCTCTGTATAAGAAGAAACAGACAGACTAGCATGAGTGTTGATGACTTTCAAATTATGCAGTCTTCCTGACTATGGTTGCTCTGATTTATGCAGCCTAACATAATATAGAGGATTTAATTTTTTTAAATCAGGATCAAGTGTGCAAAAAGTTGATTACATCTGCATACTGTTGCTCAAAGATATAGTACCAAAAGAGAGAAAAAATCTAAATTCTAAGTCTTTTATCATAAACTCACCATTGTATAATTCAAAACTTATTAAGTATGACTTGCTTTTTAAAGTTTTTTTTTTTTTTTTTTTTTTTAGGAACCCACACTCAAAAAATAACTCATTGGATGAACTCGATTAAATTGAATCCAATAAATTTGTTTAGCACCAACTACGTAAAAATATTTGTACAATTAAATGTAATTGAGTTGGCCCAACATGATGTTATCAAATAAAAGTTTAAAACATTTGTCTTATATCTACTTTGTGTCATTATATTTTGATATCTCTTAGTTTTATTTGAAGTTATTCTAACTGAACTAAACAAGCCATTTTTAAGCATATTTCATGAGTCAACTAATATTTCAATATAATATTTCAACCTACTAATCCCCTAACCAGGTAGTTAAACCAACATAATTCTTTCATGTTGTCCCAACACAAAATGCCTAAGTTAACTTCATCGTATACAAATTTAAGTGGACTAAACATAAAACCAAATAAATTAGCCAAAGAAATTCCAAGAATTGTGTTGTTTCAGCTCATTTAAAACAGGTAGTTTAGTACAGCAGTAATAGTTTTTAATGCATTGACTTGTGGGTAAGACAGCAGAATTTTCATTTTTTAAAAGAAAACTGTCAGTTTAAACAGAGACTTAACAGTTATAATATGTCTAAAAGTACAGCAAAACCCCTGAAATCTAGCAGTCTTACAAACAGCATCCTTAACAAATACTTAGAGAAAACTATTCTGTTTCTTATCCGGCTGGCAAAATTCAATCTTTCTGTGAAATGAGTTTTTCTTCCACATTCAAAATATTTTGCACCTTCTCTTTGTCGTAGATAGGTTGGATCATCCAACACTGCGAGGATAATAGGCATAATGCATATTTCAGCACTCCTGGCTTCTTTATTCTTCTTCTTCTTTTATATTAATACTCAAAATACTTTAGCCTTGGACAGAGAAATAAAATGAGTAAAAAGCAAAGCTCAGAGTTCATGATGTACTATACATCTCTCTATACAATCTAATAAAACCCCTACTCTAATTTCAGATTAATACATCTGTCATTTTACATTTCATCTGGTTTCTTCACAATCTTTCATATATCCTCTAAATTATCCTTCAGTTAAAAAAGGTGAAAGTTTTGAGCAGCGCTTGAAGGTCAGCATGTCCCCTGAAAAGCAGAAGTGATAGTACGAGGAAACAGCAGCGTTAGCGTGTAATCCGCTGGTGAAAGGCATGCCAGCTGCTTGCCGTGCACAGACAGATAAGGCCTAGGAAAGCGCACCTGGCTGGCACTGAATCCCTGGTGCTGAGATCGTCCTCTAACTCCAAGGGATACTTACAGCAGACTGCAAATATTTGATTATAACACTGTTGCTGCAGGGGTTTCAGTGGACCGCTCACATAAACTTGCAGCTACAAATACAAATGTAATCTAAAACACATTAATGAAATTAATGGACAAAAAATATGCAAAAATTGATATATATAAAAATAAAAATAATTGTTATTAATAACCAAATCACCATACCTCTGCCATCTTTTGATTTCTCCTTATACCACCACCACCCCAACTCCACTGCCCCTTACGCCTTCTGATGAAAAAAATAGGGGAGGTTTTGCATATATATAGGTTTTGCGTATATATAGGGGAGGTTTTGCATACAAACATGTTATATATATAGGTTATAGGTTATATATATATATATATATAGATATTTTTCAATAAACTAGTATTCAGCTTAAAGTGCAATTTGAAGTTTTAACTAGGTTTCAAGAGTTTGAACTTGGCGAAAGCTTGACTGAATTTGGTGGACGTATTTGGTGTGCTGTCCCAGGGAAAAGCTCTAAGCTCGGAAAGATTCTCAAGCCCAGGGCTTTCCACTTAATCGAGAGAGAGGTGTCTGAGCTCAGACCCAGCCCTGCAAAACCTCCCCTATTTTCTTCAACAGAAGGCAGAAGGGGCAGTTGAGTTAGGGTGGTGGTGGGTTTGCTGAGAAATCGAAAGATGGCTGAGGTATGGTGATTTGGTTATTGATAGTGTTATTTTTTTTTTTTTTGATTGGATGGGGTAAGATTTCTAATGTAAGACCAGATGTGTCAATCACATGTATTTGCTTTTTTGTTCATAAACATCATTAATTAGGCAAGTTAGGGTAATTATTCAAGTCATTGTATAACAGTGGTTTGTTCTGTAGACAATCAAAAAATAAATAATGAATAAGGGAACTAATAATATTGAACTTAAATGGTTTTAAATTAATTTAAAATTGCTTTTATTCTAGCCAAAACAAAGCAATTAGACTTTCTCCAAAAAAAAAAAAAAAAAAAAAAAAAAACATAGCAAATACCGGGAAAAAATATCTTGATCTGTTAAATATCATTTGGGAAATATTTTTGAAAATTCACAGGAAGGCTAATAAATTTGCCTGAAACTGTATTATTATTCAATTATTATTATTATTATTATTATTATTATTATTAATATTATTATTATTATTATTATTATTATTATTATTGTTGTTGTTGTTGTTGTTGTTGTTGTTGTTGTTATTATTATTATTATTAGTGATGACAATTGACAGTTTTTTAACATAAAAGGCAAAATAATGAATTACACCTGCATTACTCTCCCAGAAATAATTAACGTTTAGGCCTCTATTTTAACGATATAGGTGCAAAGTCTAAAGCGAATGGCACAAAAGGGGTGTGTCTGAATCCATTTTTGCTATTTTATCGATGGAAAAATATGCTTTGTACCATGGCGCATGGTCTAATAGGGGGGTTGTGCTTATTCTCTCAACGAGTTAAGGGTGTGCTTTGAGCATAACGTGCATTAAACCAATCAGGGTCTCATCCCCCATTGCCTTTAAGAGGCAGTTGCTTCACGCCATGGCACATTTGCTGTTTGTATGGTGGTCTTTATAAATGGAAAAACTGAATGCTTCATTAGCAAAAAAAACAGTTAAACAGATCATCTGCACGAGGATGAAGAATGAGCCTCCTCTATTCGTCCTCTTTACTTTCTCTTTACTTTTACTCTTAACTTTACTCCTTTACTTTCGTGGAGTAAGGAAACAGTATTCCACGCACTCCACTAAAGACATGCATTAGCCTAAATATTAAATTTTGTTTGTTAGGCTCAAAGATTTGTTTAAAAACTATTTTTAAACTCATTTCTATTTTCCAGCAAACTAATAAATGAAGAATAATAAAGTGTGAAGTGTGATTGAAACAATTTTAGAGTTATATCCCAACACACTTCCTGTTATTAAAACAAATAAAAAGTATGCATATAATAAATAATATTAATAATTACAATAACATTATACAAATGCAAGTTGTCATAAAATAAAAAAATAAAAATTCCTGACATGAAGATGGCATGGAGCTTTTTTATATATGTATTTATTTATGTAGAAAGCATTATTTTTGTAGCATTTTAATCCTTCAATTTTTTAGATATTTGTGTATTGCTGTACAGCCAGTGTGTATTAAGCAATGTGTAAGCGTTTGGATCTGCATAGGTGCATAACTAAAGTGATCTGCGCTGGACTTTAGACTTTAAAGTTAATCAATGGTGCAGTGTATTCCAGTTCATCAAAATAATAATATGGCAACAATGCCCCTTAACACACCTCCTTTTTAGATCGGTACACCCATGAGTCCACAAAGTGGTGCAAATGGATTTGCTATTTAAGCAATGTTGCAAAATATAAAAAATAGAGTTGCACTGTTCTGAAAATAGCAACAAATCTCGTCATGCACGTCTTATTGCGACGAATGTATGATAGGGCCCTATGTCTGCCTTTTTGTCTTGCCTTAGTTGCATGCCATTGTCCCCCAAAACCATGCAATTACTGTGCAAAATGGCTTAGATATAAGCCTCATCGTTCCTTTTTGAGAAAATAAATAAATAAATAAATAAACCCCTCAGCCCCTTCTATGTAAGGCAGGTCAGGATCCGTTGCAAATTGCCTCAGATTCAAGCCCTTCAGCCTCACGGTTCAGGTCAGCTTGCACAGCGAGGTCCCAGAGAGCATTACAAAGCTAGCGCATGCCAACAGATGAATTAGTTTAGCCTTCGCACCTCACAAACAAGATGTCACTGCTCTTTGTGTCTGCAGGCAGGCCCAATCACAGGTAAATAAACCCAGTCACTCTCACCTGTACCACACCGGCAGCTTTTATTAAGAGACAGAAGGGCATGTCAGTTAAAACCAGCCGCTAGCCGTGTGCTCAAACCGTTGGAATAGAGTGAACATGAGGAAGATTGAACAGTTGCGAGAGGAGAAGTGAGAGGATGGAAAGATTTTGAGATGGAAATGGGACTGCTGGAGGAGTATTTACATGTTGTTGTGATCTTGCATTCAGCTCACTGTGATTAAATGGCAGTTTACACTGTCTGTGTTTGGGATTGACAAACCACTTGTAGTTTTAAGGCCCAGACATATCAAGACAACATCAAAGAGCAGCAACAAAAGCTGTAAATACACTTGAGGTCATAATTATTAGCCCTACGAAAATATTAGCCCCCCTGTTAATATATATATATATATATATATATATATATATATATATATATATATATATATATATCTTTTTTTTTTTTTTTTTTTTTTTTTTTGCCCAATTGCTGTTTAACAGATTTTTTTCAACACATTTTTAAATTTAATAGTTTTAATAACTCATTTCTTTTGCCTATGATGATAATACATAATATTTTACTAGATATTTTTCAATATCTAGTTATGGTTATTGGGCAAGTCACTTAATAACAGTGGTTTGTTCTCTAGACAATCAGAAAAATATATATTGCTTAAGGCTACTAATAATTTTGACATTAAAATGTTTTTTTTTTATTAAAAACAGCTTTTATTTTAGTCAAAACAAAACAATTAAGTCTTACTTTAGAGGAAAAAATATTATTGGAAATATTGTAAAAAATCCCTTTTCATTTAAGTCCATCTATATTGAAACAGATTATCAGTATTTATTTATTTATTTTTTATTTTTTTCAAACAAAGACCATTTTACTTTAATTTTTGGGGCTTTCAATGAAAATCTATAAGAAGTCTAAGAATAGCCCAAAACTAGACTGGGGTGCATTTCGAAAAACCATCATTAGTCAACTAAGGTCGCAAGTTGCATCATTAAAAACATACACTGTAAAAAGTGCTGGATTCCACACAATCGATTTGTGTTGTGACAACATAAAGGAATTAAGTTAACTTGTTAGTTTTTACAAATTGAAGTGGACTAAACATA
This sequence comes from Danio rerio, assembly GCF_052040795.2. Classification (NCBI taxonomy): domain Eukaryota; kingdom Metazoa; phylum Chordata; class Actinopteri; order Cypriniformes; family Danionidae; genus Danio; species Danio rerio. The sequence goes on from NC_141022.1 coordinate 38,268,997, forward strand.
AAACAATGAAGTTGTTGCAAAAAATAACTATTGTGTTGTTTCAGCTCATTTAAAAAAAGTAGTTTAAACAAATAGCAAACACAATTTGTTTGAGTGTAGTTCATTGAATTGGTGTTTCTCAAATCCATTCTTCCAACGAACATTAGCAAACTGTGTGGCAAACATGTACACTTGCAACTACACCTCTAGAGCTGTAATTAGAAGCACAGTTTCTAGTTGTGTTCTATTTGCAGTTATCCCCTATATGCCCTATTCCTTTTGAACGTTTCAACATTTAAACTTGGAATGATAAAAAAAAAACAATTAAATCATCTCTTTTAATTTGCTTTGAATGTATTTTTTACAGTTCAGTTTAAGCATTCTTCAGATTGACTATTGTGTTCCTTTCACAGTGCAATTTCTGCCATTTTGAATGCAGCCATGGCTCATGAGGAAAGCTTTAGGTGACCTATTATTTAAAGGTGAAAATGAATTTACATCTCCAAGCTTGTGAAAACTAAAATATAGAGCATATGTTAATGCTTTTAATTTATAGGACATTTATATTACCAAAAATACTTAGTGTGGACGTCAAATGTTACAAAATAACTATTGCATTATAAAAATAAAATCTGTGTAAACAGATCTAAAAGTTGTAAAAGGAAGGAAAAAAGGAACACGTTTTACTAGTTGGAATGACAGTAATTGTTATTTAACAAAATCCTTTTATTGTGATTGCCGTGCTTCATGAGATTTTAGGTTTTTTTATCCTTTTAAATCTGTGAAGTACACTATATCCACTGAAAAAAATGGGTTACACAGAATTACATCATGTTGTCTCAACAGAAATCGATTAAGTTAATCATTAAGGTAATCATTTTTACAGACTGAACATAAAAACCTAAAACAATTGAGCCTCCACTTTTAAATCAAAGTTGGTAAAATTAAATGAAAAAAAATGTTTCCTGTTAACCATCTCTGCTAAAGAATTACCCCTAATACATTCCATTTTTATTGTGATTCCATATTAATTGCTTGTAACCATACAGACCTAAAGGAAATAGCTAATTTGGAAATATCTAAACCGGCAAAGTCTTTTCATAATTGACTCAAGAAAATCTCAACTGATGCAGGATTTCATTCATCAAATCAGTTCATCCCAAAATAAAAATATAATCATCTTTTTATTCACGCTCAAGCTGTTCCAAAACCATAAATGTGTTATGAGTTTATTTATTCATTCATTATAGATGTTTAAATTCCAGATGTTTTTCTGTTTTTTTTTTTAAATTGAACATCAGATCACCCCAACATCTCTTCTTGATGATAATATTTCAATATAAACCTTAAATAATTAGAATGACTTAGATTAAATTGCCTAATTTAAATGCTTTTATATTTTAATACATTTTGTGGGGTCTAATTTTCAGCAGGGAGTTAAATCAAATTTTAGGAATGTGTGTTGATATTTTGGGTGACGAATGATATTAAGCTAATTAAATCACCACAATATTTCAATTGCAGCATAATCTATCTTTATAATCAATGCAAACTTTCATAAACCATAAAGAGTAGATCCAGTAGAGGATGGTGAGTGGACCTCAAATGTTAGATCACATTCATATCTGCTCATATCATACTCCACATTCCATGCATCTGTGCAGTGAAGAGCATTTCTTTTGCACCGTTTGATGATGACACACGACTATACCTGATACGCTTTCATTCGCACAGCAGGGGTTCGCTGAAAATACGGTTGGCTTCCTGAAAATATACAGCATGCATTAAGTTATAGAATGCGCTTGTCACTCCCATAACCAAAAAGGCATGAAGACGCAAATAAAGTAATGACTAAAATACAGGACTGACAACTGTATTTTGCTGCCGTGTGAACATGACCACACTATCAAAACACAAACACGACAATCAGAGCAGGTGCTTGAATAATCATCATGTAACACCTTCCCTGCAGGATTAGCTTGTCAAGGATTTTCAAATGCATCCTGAGCCCAAACAAAACATTGCAGCACATTTAAATTGCTAGACTGTGGTGCTTAAACGCCACTATTATTGATTGAAAACTCTGACTCTTTGGAATTTAGATAGCACGCAGAGCAGTCCATGAATTTAAAGTTTCATCCTTATCCATATTTGTCAAAAAACATGAGAAAATGGGAAGCAACGTTCATTATCTTATGCTTTATCATGTAGATTGTGTTTTCTGATCTGTGCAGAGATGATAATGCAATTTGTTAGGTCACCTCTTGCTTTCTGGTTTTGTGTGGCGTTGTGTTCTGCAGAGTTCTTGTGCCACCTAGTGTTTAATCTTATATTTTTGCTACTGGGTGGTGATAGAAATATGACGGCGTGAGGAATTTCCGAATGCTCACCTTTGTCACAGCTGACAATTTGCATGCAGTCATAAATGGCAATCCTTCAAACCACTGAGAATATCAAAGGCTTGTTCTCCTCCGTGAAGAGCTCGGAGCTTAAAGAGACACTACAGATGACAGGATTTTCGGTGCTTTTTCATGCAAATCAACTGCCTAAAATGAAAGTTATCTAATGAGATGTTTTCCTTCACTCTCCTGTTTTAATTTGGCCTGCAATGCATCATGCCGGTTTCATAACTGTCAAAACCCAGAGCTGTAGAGAAAATATGTCAAAGCAAATTGGCACACTGTATGTGTGTTCTGCTCTCCCACTGTTTTCCCTCTCTATCTCTCCTCTCACTCTCTTTTCCTAGCCTTCCTGATTTCTTCTTCCCTTTTCATTCTCTCACTCTAATTAAAGCGTCAGCTAAGAGTAATATTGGTAATGGCTTCATAATCTACAGCTGGCATCGAATTTGATGAAACACTTCTAACACATTAGTATTTTCCAAAGAGCTTAAGCTTTCTGATTGGCGTCCAAAATTTGCAGTTTACAGGCCTTTTAATCCATTAACTTTGAGGAGCCTATTTCTTTCAAGAGCTTTGTTTTCTTGGCACAGCTACAGTGCTTTTCTTCAAAGCAGTACAATGGGAGATACTATTTCAATGATTTACATTAGCCTGAGTAATTAAGAAAGCATTATAATTTGTACTGAACTGTTGGGAGGGCCGGTTCGCTCCCATCACTTTCTAAAAGGTTAGACCTTTTATACTACTGATATCGAATAGCAAATCATATTCTCCCCCAAAAATAATAACAATAAAGCAAATTGCAACTGGAAGCTTGCTGAGGTGAAAGTAAAATCTATTTGAGTGGACTGATTAGTATGTTCATTAATTATTTATCAGGGGTCTCCACAGTGGAATGAACCGACAACTATTGCGACATATGTTTTACGCAACAGATGCCCTTCTAACCCAGTACTGGGAAACACCCAGATAACATGGCAGATTTTGTTTACTCTATTCACCTATACCTCATGTCTGTGGGGGAAACCGGAGCATGGGAGGAAACCCACAAGAACACGGGGAGATAATATAAACTTCTCACAGAGACACCAACTGGACCAGCTGCAACTCAAACTCGGCGACTTTCTTGCTGTAAGGCGACAGTGCTAACCACTGAGCTTCCTTGATTAGTTTGTTTGTTGATTTATTATTAAAGTGGACATTTTATGCCCTTTTTGTAAAATGTTAAATAAAACTCAGAATACATTAAAGCAAAAACATGCATTTTTTTTGTGAATGTTTGTTTTAGGGATGCACAAACCTTTGGCCACCAGTTTTCATTCAAAAGAAAAAAAAAATTTTGTATGAGCTGAAAAAAGATATGCTGCAGCACTCTGATTTTACAGCCTGAAGAGGCTTTTACACCGGACACAGAAAGTCTGTGCTATGAAACCCATTCAATTTCAATGGCTTGCTCTTTGCAAGAGGAGTTTGTTGCTGTGCCGACTAAAGCACAGCAAAGCGCACCATCGACTAGCTTGCCCAGACACCATTGTTGAACACATACCTGTCAACATTGGGATGTGAAAACAAGGGATACCACAACCCACAAAAAACAATATATCTGTTCATCTGGAGCTGTTTTATTGTAAATACACAGTTGAAACAGTCAGTCATAGGTTCTTTTTTAATTACAGCATTAATATCAAAGGCTAGAATAAATAGTATGCATTAGAAAAAGCTGCAAAATAATTAAAGTTTAGCCTATTAAAATAATAGCTATTATAAGGAAATTGAATCAAGTTATCAAATCTAATTAACCTTTTCTTCACTGTGTAGCTTAAACATTCTGGTTAAAGAGCAGCAAATTAATTTCTCATTTAGATTTTTCATTTAGTTACATTAAGTAACAGAGGTGTTATTTATAAAAAAAAATATATTATTATTATTATTATTATTACTATTGTTGTGTACATGTCTGTTCAAACATGCACTCAAAACCCAAAGTGTTGACTTTCCTTTAGCTTCAAACTGCAGGTACAGAACTAATTTGGGAAACAGCATCTATTTATTACTATGGAGAGCATCTGACAGTCATGCACTGCTGTTTTGAGGATTGCATAGGAGGGGCAGCCGTGCCTGAATAGAAAGAAAGGGAATCTGCACATTTATATATTTATTTCAAAGAGTTTTCAGGCCTAAATAAAATAAAAGCACAGAACAGATTCGCATTGAAGAGCATAGAGGGTCCCCTGGTGGCTTGGCTGTATGGGTTGCATATAGGGAGGATCGTCTCTTTGATATTTATTGCCACCCTTCAGAGAAAGATAAAAAATATAGGAGAAATACAGGAAAATACCTTCACGGAATGATAACGGGATAGAATTGTAAAATACAGGGGAATCCCACAAAAATCAAAAGGGTTGACAGGTATGGTAAAGTTCAAAATAGCTCATTATTTCACTCTGACTATATTCCGCTCATTTACCCGTACATATATATTATACCGCACATGTTCACCAGAAATGCAAAGTTCGCTTATAAAACATTTTTGTGTATCATAGTTGTTCTTGCTTCCTGCTATAAGTGCTACTGTGATGTCATGGCAACACTGGTAAAAGGATGCCTCTCAGGCTGTTTCTGTCAATAATTACATTTTAAATTAATACATTTAAATGTACTATCAAAAAAAACATTTGGTTGTCAATTTGTCATTTTAATTGTGTTAAATTTTAAAAATCTCTACAACTCACTTTGTATTATTTATTAAAACAATGAATCAAGTTTTTGGTTTAAGGCCAAGTGCATTCACAATTTTAAGTTTTGATTTTGGAGTTTCAACCCTTGATTGTTCATGCTGGTACTAACCTAGTTCCTTTAAGCCTAGTTCGCACTAGAGGATTTTAAGCCTGATTGGAGCCCGATTGGAAAGTTAACAAGCTCGCCGACAGAACGGGCTGTGGTCAGGAAGAAATCTGCGGGTGCACGGCGCTCGCCGCTCTTTATGTGTGAACTACTGAACAACGCATCAACGAGGCTCGCTGACGCGTCGCCGACACCTCGCAGACGGAAATCCAACATTTAGCATGCTAAATATTCCAGAGCAGTTGGCCAACTCAACCCCACGTGTGGTCCAATGTAGTGACAAAGCTGCAGCCAATGAGAGAGCATATCAGCATGAGCTGAATGCCTGTGTGATCAGGAGCTCAACAAAAACATCTGTGATTGGTCAGAATTAACAGTGAAACTAGAATTCTGTAACTATTAGAATCACCATACTGCTCATTCTGACCGTTCTCATATAAAACGCCATATTGTCACAACATATTTACATTGAAAGCTATTATTGAGATGTTAAAATTAAGCTTTGAATGTCTGGCATCATATTTAGTGACACCATTACCATAAAAATATAATATTTTTTTTGGTAATACAGCCTATAAATATGTAGTTAAGATTCTAGAACATGCAAAGGTCTTGGCTTTCATTTTCACTTTCAAACAGGAGCTATTTCGCGGCACAAAATATGCTGTTTTGAGAGATATCTGAAGTAAATTGATGTTTTTGCCATGAGAAAGTTTTGTTTATGTTAGCAGGAAGTTGATAGGCAAAAAAATGCACACATATTTAAAGTCACAGCGAAAAGTATCAGACATGGATGCAGTCATTTTGACCAATATGGTAATTTAAGGCAGAAAATGCTCAGTTCTTTACTGTTTTGTAATAAAAAAATAAAAATAACAATGTCAGAAAGAAATAAACTGATAGGTAGAAAACAGCAGGGTGTTATTTGTTAGTTTTATTCCAAAGAGTTATACAATTACAAAAATTAAAAACTCTCTGTGTATCTATCCACTCGAACCTTGCAGATGAGTGATTAATCCGCACATGAATCTGCTGATTTGACAATGTTTTTAAATGCTTTCTCCAAAGCTTGAAACACTGTCAGTGATGTAATCAGCACACAAGCAGCCAATAGTGTTCAGCTTTTTCTGACGACTCCTCCCTCAAAATTTCATTGGCTGTGGTTTAGTAGCTTGAATGAGCTGGTGGGGAGTGAGCTGTTGTCAGATCATGTAGTGTGTGACCCCCCTCTTGTGGATCATTCACAGAGTGTTGCGTTGTGTGAACACCACAGAGATTAAAAGACACAAAGTCAAGTCATGTAGTGTGAACGGCACAGCGATCTGCTGATGTTTAAAATCCTGTAGTGTGAACTAGGCTTTAAATGTAAATAAGCTGCTGCTTTCCAGAAGAGAACAGAGCCTTTACATGCTATTCTGACAGAAACAACAAAATGTTGTGGATTAGTGGATTAAAGCCTTTTCAAACTTGAGTTGACAAGGATATATTGGGATAGGTTGCAACTAGACTGCACTATGGCATTTCTGGATGGTTGGTCGATCAGTTTGTGCAGTTGTTATAAAGTAAAGTTTATTAAACGCATTAACTAGCATGCTCTCTTTTGATGCCCTGTCCTTCGCAAATTAACTTCCCACTAATTGGGAATAAATGATATATTTACAGAATTAATCAGTGCATATTAAGTGTGTGTTTGTGAATTACAGTGCTGGTGAACATTTCCGGATAAATCTAAAAATATCTCTGGTCTATACAGCTATACAGCATGTTAGCAAGCACATTCAGAAAAGGAATTTGGAAACGTTCTCAAAATATGTAGTAGCATACTTCTGATAGTGTGGATATGAAGTTGGTATTGCTCTGGTATTGACCTATCCCTTCAGCCTCATATTTACTTTGGCTCGAATGTTGAGTGAGATCGGTATATCCAAAACAGAATTTTTGTGATGTTTTTCTGGCACAGACATAAATTTTTAGGTTTTATAGTGAGCAAGCAGAAATGGTGACTGGCACTGTGGGTTGAAACATGCAGATTAAGACACAGTAATACAGTATATAGTAAGATCCATTCATACTGTCACTGAGCTGTTCTTTTCTTATTTTATGTGTTTTCAGATGCACCTGGGACCCAATTATTGCATTTAAACAGACAAAAAAAAAATGAATTTCATGATATTTCCCATTTGAGTGCACTAAGTGTACAGTGTTTTCATTTATTTGTGTCCCTTATGTAAAATAGCTGGATGAATTTTGTCAGTTTGATGTTGTGCAAGGCTAAAGGAATATTGTGTTCTCAAGCTACATTTTCCTCTCACACTCTTTACTCATAAAACCTTAGCGTGGTGTGTTTGTGTGTGTGTGTGTGCCTCTTTAAAATCTTTAAAGTGTGTGTGTGTCTTTTATTAAAGTGCGCTGCAGTGAAAGGGTATTCCCTAATTGGCTGTTGAGCTTGTAGATTGCTTTTATATCTGCCGAGGTCTGCAGAGTAAGCAACTATGAGTTCATTTACTTTTGGGATGAGCTTAAAATAGAAAGCAAGCATTGCGGATTAAACATGCAGTTTGTATGCTTTTTATTTGTTAAATGACTTCGATAAATTCTTAATTTATATTTACTTTTAATGGATTAAAGTAGAAATAAGTGTTTCATAGAAAAAAGCACACATTTTTTCCTCAAATGATGATTCATTGTTTGAAACAGGACTACGAGATTAATTGATTTACTGTGCATATTGTTGATGTGTTTATGTATGCTGTGTGGGATCATTTTAATTCATTCATCATAGTAGTTTATTATTAAATTGAATTAACTATATGTCAGATGGGCTTAAATAAACTGCTTTACAGATTACATGCCATTTCCATTCATGCATGTTTGATGTTTCAGTGTTTTCAATGGGACTGATAGAGCAAACATTGATATTGAGTTATGTTATTTGCTCAATCCTTTTTTATAATATTATTTAATTGATTAGTACTTAGTTATATTTATTACTTATTAAAAAACGGATATGTGAATTATCTTACATATGTACCTTTATTACATTTTATTTGAAAGTATTTTAAATACTTTAACTCATTAGATAAATTAGATTAAAACAGTCAAACCTTTTTTGCTAAATTTACACAGAATAATTTTATTCTCTTTATTCTCCCAGATTAATTTAATTCTGTTTAAAATTAAGCAAATGTCGATGTGAAATTGAATTTAATTATTCCGCATATATTTTACAATGACATATTTATGATTTAATTTAATTTTTAATTTGCATATTTTATATTAAAGATAATTAAATGTGCATTTTAAATAATTTATATAACATATTATCATACATAATTATTTTCATTAAGGTAAATTCAGAATTACAAATAGTAATTAAAATCTAACAGCCCTAATTAAAGATGGAATACGTTTATATGTTATTTTTAAGTCTAAATCAAATGCAATTCTTTTTTTTTTCAGGAAACTCTCCATCGGACGAGTCGGAGGAGCGAGACAAAGAGCCACGCACACTTACTTACCCAGCATACATTGCCAGCCTGCTGGACTCTGGTGCCAAGCGCATGGCGGCGGGGGTGCGCATGGACTGCAGCAGCCAGGGCCAGTGCCCTCTGTCCTGCCACCTCTGCCACATGAGCCCTGGGCCTGCACGTCCTGCAGAACCTGTGCTGCTTAACATCACTAAAGCCACACCGATCTTCGAACTTGTCAACAGCAACGAGACGTACCAGGTATCTGTGGCCTCTCACTCACAGCTCTTAGGCCAGGTTACCCACTGAAGCAGAGATGAGCCTGGCTACTGTCTGCATTTGAGGCCTCCTGGTTGGACAGTGTGTTCGTGAAGCCGGCTGCTGGTCTGTTTGGGTCTGATTGTAGTAATTTAGTGGTGTGAATATAATGCTTCACTGCTTAATAAAAAAAAAGTAGCAAGGTGTTAAAAAAAAATAAAAGTAAAATGACAGAGTATTTAATAAATGTAACCATGTCCAGTCCATCAGAAACACATAGTTTTTATGTACTGTATGCGTACCAGAAGAGACACAAAACTTGGAAAGTGTTCTAAAACTGACATTTATTTATTTATTTATTTATTTATTTATTTATTTATTTATTTATTTATTTATTTATTTATTCATTTATTTATTTGTTTATTTGTTTGTTTATTTATTTGTTTATTTATTTGTTTGTTTGTAAACTATTTTTAAAATATATTACTTGAAAATGTTGAAAGTGAATCTTTAGCAGTCCTGAATATTTTTTAAAAATGATTTAGAAGGTTATACTTGTGTAAATACCAGAACACAAAACACAAACTTACAAAATTGTAGTGTTCTAAGACCTTCAAAATGGATATTTATGTATGTTTTTGTATTTGTTTGTTTGTTTGTTTGTTTGTTAAAAAAATTATATATATATATATATATATATATATATATATATATATATATATATATATATATATATATATATATATATATATATATATATATATATATATATATATATATTAACTTGAAAATGTAGAGAGTTAACTTTTAGGAGTTCTGAATACTTTTTTTATTATTTGAGAAGTTATATTCGTGTAAAAAAAAGAGAAAAAAAACATGTTGTTTTATTGCAAATGTAGTTTAATTGCAATTGCAGACTTGGATTTTTCATTCATCTAAAAAAGCAAGTCCAAGATTTTTTTATTTAATTTGATATAAATTATTTTTGCCTATTTAGAGAACTCCTGCATGCTTATTTATTATTTATATCTAATTTATAGAATTAAAAATGCAATTTATTAATATAAAATAATTTTTGTTCTTTTATGTAATTTCCAAGTTAATTCAGATTATTTTTAAAGCTGTATGGAAAAGGATCATTTATATGCTGCCAATATATTATCCAGATAGATACTGCACTCTAGTGGTATTTAGTTCACTTGACAACCTTTTTAAATATATGAAAGTAGTCCTAGTTATTTAAAATTTACATATTTTTCATAATTGTTATTAATAATTGTAAACTTTTAACATGTTCTTCATCTTTGTCTTCTCGTGCAGGCTCTGCAGGAGGCCATGATGAGTGTTTTATGGTGCTCTGCTAAAGGGGATGTTATTGATGACTGGTGCAGATGTGACTCCAATGCTTTTGGCACAGATGGACTGCCAACCTGTGCTCCGCTGCCTCAACCTATGTGAGTTCAAGCAATATCCTCAGTTTAAATGTCCGAAGTAAGGCCTTAAAGTTCAGATCTTGATCAATCAATTAGTCATGAATGGTAGTAAAAGTTGATTTCATGCTCTTGCCAGGCTCAAACTGTCCCATTCGTATGAGCCCAGCAGCTCATTGGTCATCATAGAATGGAATCACACAGAGCCACCAATTGGAGTGAGGATTGCTGATTACCTCATCAGTCAGGAGAAGGTGACAGAGCGGACTGATCACTCCAAAGTTGAGACGGGTAAGCTTGAATAATGTACACATTCCCATCGGTGACCATAGAATAAACACACACACTCATACACAGAGTAGGAACAATACTTAAAGCTCACTTATATTAGCGGCTGTATAACAAGTGGGATAATGAATATTTAGCCAGTCATTATCAAAAATTAAACCCCTTCAGGGTGAAACAGGAGACCGCTGCCTCATGCTGGAGTCCTGATCATCCTGCCAGGGAATTAATTTGTGATAATGACAACTGTCTGCAAATGAATGCACTGAGACTAAACCACAAAAAATTTAATAATCTAACCATATATTATGTTGAAAAAATACAATTAAAAGGCATTAACATAAAGATGGCAGCGGCTCAGTGGTCGCACTCACAGCACAAAGGTCGTTGGTCCGAATTTCGACTGGGCATTTTTGTGTGAAGTCTGTGTGTTCTCCCCAAGTTGGTGTGGGTTTCCTCCGGGTGCTCCGGTTTCCCCCACAACTCCAAAGACATATGCTATAGTATGAATTGGGTAAACAAAATTGGCTTTAGTATATGAGTGGGTGTGTGAATGCGAGAGTGTATGAGTGTTTTCCAGGACTGGGTTGTGGCTGAAAGGGCATCTGTTGCGTAAAACCAACACAATCTCACGGCAATTTGTAACTTTTTGATTTAGTGGCTAATTCGTTTGAATTCGTTTCTAATTTGTACAGTTCAGAACGATTAGCTCATCCCCCAATGATGGTTGGGTTTAGGGGTGTGGTTAGGTGCTACGCCTCTTTTTTAAAATCGTACATTTTCGTACGACTGAACTCGGACGAATTTGTACGAAATAAGCCTGGCGAAACATAAAATACTTACGTTTTCTCGTGAGATCAGGCTGGTAAAACATATGCCAGATTAGTTGGTGGTTCATTGAGTTGTGGTGACCCCTAATAAATAAGGGACTAAGTCAAAGGAAAATGATTGAATGAATGAATGAATGAATAATATTAAAATATTTAGTTTAAACATTTAACATAAGCCACTTTCACACATCCAGACTTAACTGGTAAATTATCGGATTGTTTTATAGTGTACAGTAATAACTGCAGTAGCTATTATAGCATTAGTATGTGTCTCGAATGGAGTTAAAACATTCTGTCTGATCATCTTTTTTAAAAACATTATTCAAATCTAATCAGATTTGACAGATGGATGAAGGAAACAAAGAAGCATTTTAGGGTAATCTCTAACTTTGATGGAAAAAAATATGTCATTGCTAATGTGAACAGAATATTTGTGCATTAGAAAAAGTTGTACCAGAAAAACTTTTTTGGAATTTACTGGTATTGCATGAAAGGAGCATGAAGGACTTAAAATAAAACACTACCTGAATAACAACCACATTTTAAAGTCCAGTTTCTGCAAAACCTGCGGTACATTGATCAAGGTGCTTTTTCCTGCACAAGAACAGGGTGTTGTGTGTCCTATATGCATCACTTATGCTGAACCATATCAATCCTGTTGTGTTATTCAAAAAAAAAAAAAAAGAAATTTAATACCTCATTTGCTGAAACAGTTATGTTGTTTTACCTTGTTTTTACACAGTTGAGCTCTTTTGACAGACAAAATATTTTACTTATAGTACTCTGCTATGCATAGGCAGTACAGAAGCATACCAAGTGAGCTATCAAGCTAATAATACCGGAAAAGTTTTCTATATGGAAGCAGAAATGTGTATTTGTTGACAAATCTTCCATATTGTTTTAGAACATTTTGTACAAAGAACCATAAAACAATAAATGTTCCCAATTGGCACCTGGATGTCAACCTAAATCAAATAACACATATTAATATGGTTGAGAAGTGGCATTGTAAGCATTAATAATCCTTTTTTTTTTTTTTGAAAACACATTTGTTACGTTGTCTTATTCTAATTCATCAGAAAAATATAAACACCCCAAAACAAAATTTTTATATATCTTCAGTCATGTGAATTTATAAGAATTTTCCCCATACACCTCAGAAACAAGAAATTGATTAGGTTTTAGATACAAAGCTTTGTAAAGGTGCAGTCTCTAAAATTCATAAACCTTTTTTTTATTTTTTATTAGACAGTTAGGTTCCTCGTCTTTTTTTTTTTTTTTTTTTTAAATAAAACAGAGCTGTGAATCCAATCTCAATCATGTTTTCACAGATAAGGAAAGGGCATTTGGACCAGTCTCGTGTACAAACTTCTTCTATTAGGGCTCGTCATTCCCTTATACAATTAAAGTTAATGCATAGAGTACATTGGACTAAGGCAAAAATATCTAAAATAACCCTGTTTTTGATCCAATTTGTGCTCAGTGTCAACAAGCTCTAGCCACTCTTGTTCATACTTTCTGGCTTTGTCCAGCATTTAGCAGTTTTTGGGTACTAATCACTTTTTTGGATATTGAGCCATGCCCCCTAGTAGCATTATTTGGACTTAACCCTACAAATGTTTCCTTGTCATCTACACAATCAAATGCACTCGCCTTCTGTTTAATAATTGCTAAAAGGCTTATAACACTGACCTGGAAAAATCCTTCTCCACCTTGTACATTGGATGCATGATCTGATTCAGTCTACATTTACATTTACATTTAGTCATTTAGCAGATGCTTTTATCCAAAGCTACTTACAAATGAGGACAAGGAAGCAATTTACACAACTATAAGAGCAACAACGAATAAGTGCTATAGGCAAGTTTCAGGTCTGTAAAGTCTAAGAAGGAACGCATTAGTAATTTTTTTTTATTATTATTATTTTTTTTTGAGTACAGTTAGTGGTATATCTAGAGAGGCAATTGCAGATTAGGAAGTGAAGTGGAGACTTTGGTTTCTTGAAAACAGCGAGTGACTGCCGTTCTGATGCATTTTGGAAGTTCATTCCACCAACTGGGCAGATTGAATGCGAGCGTTCGGGAAAGTGATTTCTTCCCTCTTTGGGATGGAACCACGAGGGTCTATGCAAATAGAAAAGAGATATACAGTTTGCGGTAATACTGAAAAATTTGACATTATTTGGCAACCCTTCTTCTTACATTTGAAAAAAAAATACTGTTATTTAAATTATTATTATTAGTAACATTTTGTATATTTTTGTACATTTAGTTATTGTATAACTTTATTCAGAGAGAAAGAAAATGTCAGCAAATTGTGTTTGCAGTTGGCATTTCTGTGTGGAGTTTGCATGTTCTCCCCATGTTCGCACGGTTTTCTGCAGGCGCTCCGGTTTCCCCCATAGTCCAAAGACATGCGGTACAGGTGAATTGTGTAAGCTAAATTGTCCGTAGTGTATGTGTGTGAACGAGAGTGTATGGGTGTTTCCCAGTGATGGGTTGCAGCTGGAACGGCATCCGCTGCGGAAAACATGTGCTAGGTAAGTTGACGGTTCATTCCGCTGTGACAACCCCTGATTAATAAAGGACTGATCCGAAAAGAAAATGAATGAATGAATGTACATTTGAATGAATGAACAAAGAATTGAACGAACAAATGAAAACTTAAATAACAAATCAAATTTAAAACATATTCTGTATCCCTGCATGTAAACTACCTTGATGGCAAAACAGCATCAAACTGACACCTAATATTGGCATCAAAATAATTTAAAAGTTGATTACTGGACAGTGTTATTTACAAAAAGGTTAGATGTCAATTTGGTGTCATTTTGAGATCAAAGTAGTCAATTGACATCAAATTTATTTACATTTTTGATGTCTTATCTGCTTGCAATCAGTTTGAAAGAGAACAAAAGTTATTGTCTCACTAAAAGTTCACTTAATTTCACCTAGAAACTGAAGCTAAACATAAGTATACGTATGTTTATGCACCATTGCAGAAATGTAGCCGTTGTTTCCATAGAGCCTGGGATGACAATTTATGTAGAACACTTTACAGTCGTGGTTGTAAATCTGAGTAATGGCTGTTAAAATGAAGATTAAAGACCATTCCAGTGATAAACTAAAACAAATGCATAAATTTAGAGAATTACCCAAGCGTTTGGATGATTCCAGTTGACACCTGTGGTCCTATTATCAGGGAATTGAAGCCACATCAGAAGGCAAAGAAACTCTCTAGACAGGGTGATCATTCAAAACAAAAACCAAGAGAGAAGCCAACAATCACTTTGATTTAGCTTCAGAGTTCAGTAGCAGAAAAGAGATAAAGGTGGACTGTCAAACGGATCATGAGGGAGGGAAGCACTTAAGAAGCCATTACTAAAAAGGAACAAATGAAAACACATCTAGAGTTTGAAAAGCGTAATAGCAGCTCATTTATGTCGTGGGACAAGATTATTGGTCAAAAGAAACTATATTAGAGTCTAATTTCATCATGAATTCAATGTGTACTAATCCTCAGAAGGCACGTTCGTGTCAAAATGACATTGAAAAACTCTTAAATATAAAGTAAAAAATGCAAATAGATTTAAGTGAAGTTTTTTTATAAACTCATTTTGAAAGCATCACATGCTTATGATTGTCCAAGGCTGGTTCCACGTTAGCTTACGATTGATTCACCAATCAGATGATTACAAACTTACTATAAAATAACCAGAGTTTCTTATCTCAGTATTTCTTCTTGATGAATACCCCTCACTCACCCCTACTCCTTCTTCTTTCTAGATGACCGACAAGGTGGCCCAGTGATTAGCACCGTTGTGTCACAGCAAAAATGTCCCTGGTTAAAGTCCCTACTAAACCAGTCGACATTTCTGTGTGGAGTTTGCTAGTTCTCCCTGTGCTAGCATTTTTGCTGAGTTCTCCAGTTTCCTCCCGTGCACAGTCCAAAAAACATGCAACCTAAATAAATTATACATATCAAATTGGCATCATAGTCAAGCTCTTAGCAAGCTATATATCTCTCTTTAGCCATCCCAGTATCTGTTATTAGCCAGAAATAAGTCAGGGGAGTTCATCGAGATCTACCTGAACTCAAATTCCCCTCTCGCCCTGCTAATGAGGGGGAGCCCAGGGCTCGAGGACCTTATAAGCTCAGAGCTCTCTCCTGGGACAGCATGCCAAACAAGCTTTATTATCAATCATCAACTAAGTGTGAACTCTTAAATGTCTATTGACTATCTTGATGTCAAAACATCGTCTAACATTGGCGTCAAAATACTTAAGAAATCGATGAAAGGACTGTCCTGTAGTTTACATGCATTGTAGGGATACCAAATCCAGTGTAAATTTTGAATTTGGATTTTAAGCTGTTGATTTTTTTCCCATTTTATAAAACCCCAAAAAATGTTTTTAACATCAAATCTATTACCATTTTGGATGTGGTTTTGTAGTTTTGCCATAAAGTTGTCTACTAACATGTCCTCATTTTCTACTACCGTATATAACTTTGGAATAAAGTATCCCATTCGCTCTTGAAATAATTAATACTCTGAAATGACCTGCATCGTGATCTGAAATACCCTCCGTGTTTTGTTTTCTCTCTTTTTAAATTCCTGACAGTGATGTATTTGTGTAATTTTGAAAGAATGAAACAGTTGGAGGTGAATATTAAGACAATATGTGCCTCACATCTCTATCCTGGGCATAATAGACATCACATGGGATTTCTGCATGAACATCAAAAACTCTTACCCCAATCAGGGTGAATGTATGTTCAAGCCTCATTTATCAGACGACGTGATGCTGGATGAACACCATGTTACCGTTCTGCCAGGGTTTGCTAAGTAGAACGAATATGTCTTAACCCGAAAGACCTCCTTTTGCTTTCTGCGTGACATGCCAAATACGTAGGAGCCCACCTCGGGCACACACCTCAACTTTCTTCCCACTTTATTTTACTCTAAAGTTGCGCTTTTGACCCCTTGAGTCCCCATGGTTTTCATACTTTGATACTTACTATGCTCTAAACCAGTGCCAGAGATTTTGCTTGACTTCAGGCAAGAGTTGAAATTGATTTTTCACACAGTTGATCAATGGTTTATAAACCAGGTCTTGATACTGGACTCACTGTGCTCCATAAGGACATACATGTGGCTCCCGGAAAATGCTCTGTTTTGTATGTGTCACACGTGTCCAACTATTGATTGATCTGCTCTCAGCTTAAACTATGAAGGGTTGTTAAACACAATGAGAAAGACCACCTTGGAGCAGGGGAAGGGCAGAGGCGCAGTGAGAGTTGATTCTGGTATTGATTAGCATTTAATCCTTTCGAGATGAAGCAAAATGATCATATGTTAAAAGAAAAAATTGGATAAAGACCAGAACTTTACTATACCAGTTTCCTTCCCTGAAAGGTGTGTCAATTTATATGGACTGACTGCTTGTGCTTCAGAATATAAAGTGTCATTTTAGTGGTACAAGATATACGGTGGTACACAATATAAATTTATCCAGCCTGATCTCACGAGGAAACGTAAATATTTTACGTTTTGTCAGTTTACTGGCTAATTCATACGAGTTCAGTTGTTCGAAAATGTACGATTTAAAAAAAAGGAGGTGTGGCACCCAACCCCAGGCCTAACCACCAACCGTCATTGTGTGATAAGTAAAATGTAAATGTACCAAAATGTACTAAATAAATTGTACGAATTCATACGAATTAGCCACTAAATCAAAAAGTTTTATATTGCCGTGAGATTGCGTCGATGTATCTCAGTCACTGATAATAATGGCACTTGTGTAGCCTCTGTATACAGCATTATAGTAGTTTCTCATAGAAAAGGATTTTTAGACTCTCTGTGTTTGATTTTCTTTTTTATATGCACAATTATGTCATCAAACTTGTATAAATGCAATATCACACTCGTAAGCAGTGCAATACGGTTGTTTATTGTCACTGGTAGGACACTAAAGCCTGGTTTATACTTCTGCGTCAAGTGATCAGCGTGACCCACGGCGCATACAACACATGCAGTTGTGCATTTATACTTCTACTCGCTGTTTCTGTTGTTCTGCAATAACACTCTCGAAACGCTAGTTGGCAGT
Organism: Danio rerio; assembly: GCF_052040795.2. Classification (NCBI taxonomy): domain Eukaryota; kingdom Metazoa; phylum Chordata; class Actinopteri; order Cypriniformes; family Danionidae; genus Danio; species Danio rerio. The sequence goes on from NC_141022.1 coordinate 38,286,599, forward strand.
GATGTGTTAATGTTCTTTTGTGTTGAGTTTCTTCGCTGGTGTTTTGTTTTTTCTGAACACTTCCTTAATGTACAATTGGCTCAAACTCGCTCATTTTGAGGCAAGAACCGGCGGACATGCAACAGCTTTAACCATGGGGTAAACACAGACTCGTCAGTGCTACCAAGCCGACCAATCACAGAGCTTGCGCTACGCATCATTGCGACGTGTAGTTAAATTTTTTAAGAAGTGCGCGTCAGCGACGCCGACAGCCACGCCGTAGGGCTATGCGTCAATGCGTGGGCTGCACCATAGCATACGTGTGCACTTGATGCAGAAGTATAGATCAGCCTTAAAGCACTCAAGCCAGTGCACACCTCTCACCAGTGCCGATATACAGCCATATCGCACTGCTACTTGTGCGATATATAATTTTATATTATATTGTTATTAATATAAAGGCATGTCCACTATCCAGTATGTGTAGTACAAAAGCAATAGTACAATTGTATGTAGTACAAAAGCATGTAGACCACAAATAACAATCAAACTAACTGATTGAAAGATTGTTTTGTGAATGAGTTTATGAAAGAAGATATAGTAATTCAATACTGAATTAAGTATTGCTGCTGGAAATTCATCTTTATATAATTTAGTTTAATTTAAGTTATGTTCAAATTATATTTTGAACATTTAGTTGTAATAATATTTCAAAATATTACTGTATTACTGAGTTTCTGATCAAACTAATGAATCCTTGGTGAGCAGAAGAGACTGTCATTCAAAAATATACGTGTGATTGCTTTATTATTAAAATTAGCAGTAGCAGTAGTAGCAGTAATAGTATTAATAATAATAATAATAATAATTATTATTATTATTATTATTATTATTATTGATAATAATTAATAATGTTGTTGTTGTATTTATTAATGTAATTAGTAGTTGTAGTAGTATTAGTAGTAGTAGTAGTACAAGAAGAAGAAGAAGAAGAAGAGGAGATATCAGAGATATTAAAGACAATAAAAAAATTAAATGCTCAGCTGCTTGAGCTTTTGACTTTGTAATCTTTTGGATTATGCTTCTGTTTGGTCCCAAAGTTGTTTTATTTGGTAGGTTATACTTGAACTGCAGCCAATCAAAATTAAACTTCAGAAATATACCAATCGTTTCCCCTGTTATAATTGCTACTACGCTCATGTTTTTACTAAATGATGCCAGGCTTACACCTGAATCATTAACTCTATAAAAGAAGCTGATGCAGAACACATGTCCTTCCACTTTAGCTGTATTTTTACCAAATATAGTGTGGAGTCCCATATTGCGTTTGCACCTAGACAACCTTTGGCTTCCCTGTTATATCTTCCTCTATCCTCATCCATTCCCCTCATTCACTTTAAAGGCATGCCCATTGCCTGTCCTCCTCCACCTTTGTTGTAGCTCTGTCCAAGTTGGACAAGAGACACATCGTGACTGTTAAAGCAGAAAGAACATCATGTTATATGAAGTCCAAATGTGGAATTGTGAAAATGAGATTGATGGGGAGATGATAGAAGAGATCTTGCTGTAAGCCAGAAACGTATGGGTGTTTCTGCATTTTCCTCTTTAGCCGTAAGTAACGTCTTGTACTTTAGGCAACCCTGATTAAAAAGTGGCCAGAAACAGCATTTTAGCCCTTTCTGGAAGGGTTTGTTCTACTGGTTGTCAGAAAATGTATTATAAATCTTATTTTTTAGTTCTCATAGAAAACATGTGAGGGATTTTCTCAGCTTGTATGAAGCACTCTTTCGTTTGCTGTGAAAAAACAGAGGCTGTTAGTTGCAAGTCATCGAACATTATTGTTTTTCCAGGATTTGTGTGACTAATCTTTGCTAATATCTGTACAAAACCCAGACATTATTGCAATTTTATTTGTATAATCAAAAACATGCTGAATTAAACAAGAAATTTTAAAAGACTAAATGAATTAGAATTTGCTTGTTGAATAAAGTTTAGTAATATTTATTTTACTTGCAACTTATATATTTTTTATTTTTCCAACAACAAAAAAAACCTAGAGAATATCCAAAACTGAAAAATATTTTATCTAGTGTAATGTTAAGAAAATCTGCATGGCATTTTCAGTTATTTTATGCAAGTAAAATTTCTGCCATGAAACTTTCTGCATTCAGGCTAATTGGTCATTGATTACATAGCACAGGAGATTCAATTTTACAGCAGCAACCTCATGTTATACTGTTAAGCTGTGGTGCGCTTTCGGAAACCCTCCACCACCCCAGCTCCACCTGTGTTTAGATCTGCTATGGGGGTTACATACATTATATGTTTGCAGCAGCAGTGTATTATATTCTCAGCTGGCATGTCTGTGTATATACTGGCAGTAGCAGTTCTCTGTACTTGCTCTGCCGTAACAATCAAAGCAGCAGCAGCATAGCAGAAAATGCATCAATGTTGCTAGCGTCTGCTAAAAAGCATCTGCTAAATGACTAAATGCTATATACGTATTCATTACCACACTAAATCCCAATAGTATTCATGACAGAAAATATAAAATGATTTTGAGATATGACAATTTTTTTTTTTTTTTTGGTTTATTGATTGGTGTCTTGGTTGGTTCCTTGCTTGGTTGGTTGATTGGTTGGTTAATAAGTAGGTAAGTACAGTATGTAGGAGTGTGAGCAGGAGGGAAGGAGTGGCTGTACACATTATTTATAACAGTAAATATCAATAAGAAAGTAAAACAGGTTTGAAATGTCATTTTTAATAATATAAACTCTTGATTGAATAAAAAAAAAAGTAAAGTTCTTAAAGTTGTCTTTTATAATGACAGGAACAATCTGCTTTTGATGAACATACTGTACTAACATTGGGTTAATATGGGTTTGTCCATATTTGACCCAATGTTAGTTAATTTTGTCAGTTAAATTTAAATAACACTTTGTCAACATAGGCTCATTCTGAAAACGTTACCTTGTTTACGTTTCTGGAGATCACAAAATATGTACCCAGAAGTGCGTATGACTGCATTTACTGTTCGAGTCCAGTGAAGAATAGTTCCAGAAAGCAGGTTAGACAAAAAACAGAAGCTAAAAAATAAAATAAACAAGTAAATGAAAGGTTGAGAGTGTGGTAAGGTCTGAAAACATGGTAAAAATCAGATGAGGGCTTTTCTTTTTCTGGATTGCTTTTTAAAATGGTCGGTTGGCTTTCGGTAATCTTTGCTTATGAAAACACTATTGATTGTGTTTAGGGAAGAGGGTGGGTGGGTCAATCGGTACTTATGAAAACAATATTGGTTGGGTTTAGGAAAGGAGGAGGGTGGGTCAGTCGATTGGTCAGTCAGTCAGTGAGTCAGTTGACAGCGTTCTCTGGTGGATTTACGCTAGAACAGCAGGTGTGAATGGCACTTAAGAGAAAAATTTTAGATCTGAAAATGTGTACAAAGCAGCCTCTGGTGTATTCGTGAAAAGAAAAACTGCATTAAAACATAGCTCCTGGGATGTAATTGGCGCTCTCCAGAAATGTATATAGCAGAATGTTTTCAGAATGAGCCTGGATTGCACTTTTTGACCAAACTGTTGGATTGTAAATATTTAACATAGACTCATAGTCAAATCAAACATTTTTGGCTGTTTGTGAAGTGGTCCAGACAACATTGGTCTACAAGGATAAAGGTTGGTCCACAGTGTCTAAAACTGGCTGCAGGTCATTTTTCCTCTTTATAAATATATGCAAGGCGATGCATCAGAAAATGGCCAATCCCATAAAATTCATAAATATTACATGAGATAAAAAGTTTTAACAAGATTGTGCATGTGACCAAATCTAGTTTGAAATATGTGACATATAAATTGAATTATTACCCATGAACCCTAATCACTTTATTTAGCCGTCACTAAAAGCTATATTTGGTTCAGCCAGAATGTTCTCATTCCAAAGGAGATCAAAACCATCCATGTAAACTATACCTAGTGGTTCAGTGCTTGACTAATTTTATGAGAGAACAGTTGTCCATTTCTCATGTGCCTTCAGAACACAAATACCCATGGCTACTTTTCTGATACCATTTGGAGTTTGCAATGTTCAGTTTAGTTTTTAGTAGAGAGTGAAAAAGCCTCTAGTTTATTTTTCTGTAAATCATTGCAACCTCGGCCATGCACCGAGTTCACCTGGAACAAGACAAATCACATCTTCGGACATAAATTACATCAACCACATTGACCATATGCTTGCTTTCACTGCATATTTATTGAAATGATTGTCTCTTCCTGAAAATGGTTTCCAGTGCTTTATTTGGTGGATGGTTGCCTGGAAACAAGATGTTGTTCATCTTAGCTAATATATTACTTTTATCTGAAGATGATCAAATAATGACAGAACTATCATTTTCTGAATTGCAATGAATTGTGTCATATAAGGACTTGAAAAACAGCTGCAATGTAACAGCAAAACTCTTCTCTTCTAAAACCATTAAAAAAAAAAAAAACAGCTCACATACTGAGTCTCTGCCGGCTTTGCATGCTAATAGTGCACTTAATAGGAATCAGACACACAATGTGACATCATAGCATTCGCTTTCCTCTCTTATGGTGTGGGAACCGAGTAAATGGGAAGTCTGCCTTCAGTCATCTCACACCGACCAGACACGCTGTGAAAACAAACAGCTTTCCTCGCCAGACTGATGTCAGGGCTTTGATCACATAATAACAGTGTGGTTTACTCAGGGGTCAGAAGGACTTTAACATCTTACCCATAAACACGTACTCTCTCCCATCGTTGGCATTTTAAAAATGGGTGCCACACTTCCCCTAGTAAAGAGGAGGGACCTTAGCTCCAAGCAGAAGGCAAAACAAGGGCTTCCGAAAAAAAATGTTGAAGAGGGTGTTTTTCCCAAATAGGTGGAAGACACAGTTTCACTCCTGAGGAATGTTTCCGTAGCTCTGCTCCTGGAGGATGAGCTCATGGTGTCTGTGAGCCGGGTCTGGTTCTGGAGCCCAAGCAGGTGCACAGAGGAAACTGGCACAGCTTAAACTGATTCACTCATACTCCTGCAAATCTGTTTTTTTTTAACATGTGCATATTTTAGGACAGGCTTTTGAATGTTGCAATATTGATATTTAAAATGTACACAATGTTTTAGTGTTGAAAAAAAATGTATTTAAATTATTAATATATACATATATGAATGTATGTACAGTATTTTTATTTACTGCTACTTACTCAGCCGAAATCAAATTTGATCATTCATAGCATGTTTTTTTAAACATTTTTTGCAAACATTCCTTGCACACACCTCATACTTTGCTATGATTTTTCTTTTCTTTACATTGTTTTACTCTTTATTTAGAGCTTGATATTGTAGTAAAAAGCTAACATACAAAACCTAAATTTGTCTTACTTGTTGATGATAAATGTAAAGTTTAAAGCTTTCGCTGCTATTCTGAACCAATAAATGAAATCAGAAAGTAGTTGAAGGATGGTGTGTTTAAATTAATTATTTATATGAATCCATTTTAATTAATCTGATTCCATTAAAGTTGTTATCATTGATAAAGAGAAATAATCTCGATGCCTTAAAGCAGGCAAAGTTATTTAATAAGTTGCATGTTTAAATATACAGACAGTAGCTTGAATCAAACTAACATACTACATAGAGAAACTTAGCTGTAACAAATGCAATGGTGAGACACAAAGATTGTAGAGCTGGCTGCCAGAAAATGGCAGACTAAAAGCCATTCTTCCCAATTAACAGTTACCTTTCCTTCTTATAGCAAAGCATTGTCAGCCATGATTGAAATACCCCCAAAACCAGCTAACTATGAAAGCAAAGTTGAGGAGATAAAGTGAGGGAGACATACATTAACATAGCCTCCTCAGGCCATGACTCAACAATAGTAAATAAATTTTATGTTTAAATACATAAATGTCTCTGTTGATTTCATCACTACAACGCTTAAGTCATAAACTGTTAAATGACACCAAACATGACAAAGTTATATGAAAGAAAATGAGTAAATGAATTGTGTATGATGAAAAGCACATAATTACTTTAAGCAAATGGCAGAGATGTGAATTGGAGCTGTGATGAATCCTGCCTGGACCTATTCCGTGTTTGTAATGTCCCAGTGGTCCTTCATTAGCATGGAAGGAATAGCATATCAAATTTCTTAGCTTACAACGTTCAGTGCCTCAAATGAAACTCAAATGTTCATGATATGTCACATCTCGTAAAAACACCAATAGTTCGTATTATCGTTTTATCCTTGTCATCAAAAATGGGTACAATTTAGCCTGGCAATTCTGTTAAATCTGAATCTGCCATAAACCTATTAAACACCCTCTGATTTAGCCTGCCTGCTACATGGCCTAAATTCTGAAAAGTGTTTGAGGATGTTATGATGGTGTTACATAGGTTCATTTTAGGGAGCAAATTCTCAGAAATGCTGTATTTACTGCAGTCAAGAAATAATGAACAAGGTTAAAAGAATATGTTTTATATTAATCTATAACAGTGGTTCTCAAACTTTTTTCACCAAGTACCACCTTAGAAAAAAATCGTCTCTCCAAGTACCACCTTACGACGCTATTTTTTTAACCAGTATTAAAAAATAGCGTTGTAGGCCTAATTAAGCAGCTACAGGTGTGCACAGTTTAAAAACGATGCAGATTACTTCCTACTATTAAGAATATGTATTATTGTCAGTCACTTTAAACATTTTAAATAGTCTGAACATTAACTGTGCTTGCAGATAAAAAAAAAAGTTTTAGTAAAATGTGCTTTTAAAAGTTCATTAAAAAATGGCGCTGTTCTTAAAAAGTAAAAAGAAAACTGCTGTACTTAAATCTAAAGTATTCAATGTAGCCTATTCATCAAAAGCTGGAAATGCTGCTTGGACCTTATAAATATAGGCTATATGTCATATTCCTACACTTTCAGACAAATCTTGAAATATATGTTAAATGTACATGACAGGGTTCATACAGGCACAGCCTAATGAAAATCAATTCCAGCACCTATTTTTTTTCAAGACTGACATGCTATGTATTGAAGACCTGAAATGTATTCTCAGCAACCCATAAAACATTGCATAGGAATAGATACAAATAAAAAACATTAAAAATAATATTTATTAATCATATATTAATAATATAATAAACCGGTACTAAATGCTTGTGAAATCTTTTTTGTACTCAAGTAAAAATACTATTACACTGCTAAAATAACAACATTTTTAGTAAATAATGCTAATATTTGGTAAAATTACAAAGTACTCTTTTAAAAAGTACTAGTTGGTTACTTTTGAATAAAAAAATCAGATTTTCATTATGAAATCACTTTTTTTAAGTGTAAACCTGATTTAATGGTTTGATTGCTTAAATCTCAAAGCTACGTGTATAACAAAGGAAGTATGGTCGATTTTTCCTTTCATGACAATTAATCTTTTTCAATAGCACTGGTAAAACTACCAAATAATCTTTAAGGCCATAGAGACACTTTTTGCCCATTTTTTAAAAAAATATATTTTTAAGCTTTGAAAGGTTAAAGTATATGGTAAAAAGATTTTTATTTAGCCTTTTATTTACATATTTTACACTATTTTTCTTTAGAATATGGCAAATTTGTTTCTTCAATAGCTGTACATCACATGTAGATTTTATTTTACACTTGATCTTAATCTAAAATAGAAACGTAAAAAAAATACAAGTACACTGTCAGTAAAAAATAAAACAAATGACTTTATTTTACTTGAGGTATTTGAAATGTGACAACAATACATTTATCAAAGCAGTGCTTTAAGAGTCTTATTGTAAATTTTGATAAATAAACAATAAGTAACAATGGATTGCTTTGATCTGTAATGCTTTAAGACAGATCAGAATACAGCTAAATGTATAAATCACACATATACCTCATCCAGAAACATTTCCAGCATAATTCTTTTGTCGTAAAGAAACAAAAAACCTCCACCTTTGCTAAAGTTTCACTTAACAACACAGCCAAATAAGAAGACCATTAGCATTGTTATCGATCATGCATCAATCTATTTCTAAATACTTCATAACTTTAAATACTTTTGACTAAATTTAGTCAAGGAGCAAAGATAAATAATGTCTACTTTAATAGTGGAAAGATCGCGATTGTATTCTATCTGAGCACACAGGCGATCATGAGAGGACTTGCAGTTCATTTGAAAAAAGCATATTTAAGAGCTCGCATATCTGTTTTAGTGATTTGCGTACATGAATGCGCTCTTGTGTTAAAATAAAGCACTCGCCACATTTGCAGAAATGAGTAATTGCGCAATACCTTCATTCCCGCGCCGCCATTCAGAATGTATTTAGAGGAGTGACAGGTCAGAGGCGAGAGACTGGCTGTCGGAGAGCGAAACGTGTTTGTAGATCATCAAAAAGGCAGGAAATATGTCCGCGGTTTAATTACTCTGCTAGACATCTCTATAGTGAAAACATCCGAGAAGCATTAATCCAACAAAACATTTGTTTTTAAGTAGTTTTTTCTGTCTCTGCAACACAGAAAGCATTTGTCCCGCCCTTACGTTTCACGCAACTAGACAAGGTCGACTGTGATTGGCTACTTTTCATGTCAGTCAAATCACGCTTCAGAATCAATTCTTTAACTTCGGAAACTGATTTATAGCAGCTTATGACACAATGCACTAAAATAAACACTCTAAACACAGCGCTGTGATCCTACACTTCACAAAACAGCCAATGCTGATCAGATCGATGTTATATTACACATTTGAGGATTAAAAGTGTTAATTGTTTCTTTCATTATTCAGCGATTCCTCCGCGTACCACTAGGAGGAAGCCCGCGTACCACTAGTGGTACGCGTACCACAGTTTGAGAACCACTGATCTATAACATTGTGCCTGCTGCAGCCATGGTTTGGCAGCAAAGATTCTTTATCGTTACACCAATCAATAAAAAAGAATAAAATTGGATGATGTGGAACCAGAAGATATAAATAAAACATTTGTGTTACGTCTTTTGCGCACGAGGCTAATGGTCTGATCCAGTGGTGCTCAACCACTGGGCTGGGGACCGGTATCTTGAATCATTAATTATTTCCGTTTAATTTACGTTTTATTTATCTCAACAATCAATCTTTAACAATGTTTTATTTTGCAAAATCTTTTATTTTGACTAATTTCACTTACATCTTGGTCACAAGCAGCAAAATGAGTAAAAAAAAGACATCTCTGGAAAGTTTTTTTGTTAAGGGGAAAAGGCCCAGTAAAGCACCCTCAAACTGCTAAGGAATAGATCAGCAACCCATTTGTCAACAAATCAGGTTAATCCAGAATTATTTTGCAAGAAGATCCACTGCTGGTGATCGCAAACTAGGGGCCATTTGCATATCGGGTATTTTTTAAAGTTTGTGCAAGTTTGTTTTTTCCAACGGAGGCGTGAGGCTTCCTCGGCTCCTGTAAGCGGCGTGACGCACTCAGGCCGTTTAGATGCACACAGTTGAATGCATGCCAGGAGCGCACCACAAGAACGCTTCTGCTTGTATGTAATATTATATCAGACAAACACAGAACACCCAAACACTGCAGTGCTTTGTAATGTTGTGGACCACTTGTCTAATCCAATTTAATGATCTATGCTAACTGAACTAAAAGCACTCCTGCCGGCTGAATAAATTAAAAAACAACTTGTAAAATGAGCCTATTTTATTTTAGCATTACATATAATTAACATATGATAGAATTTTCAAAAAATCTGTGTCATTTGATCCTTGATCTATCCTACATCTTGATCATCAAGAGGATCCCATCATAGTCATCATAAAAAAGATGTAGTGTGCAGCCATTATAGGAGCTCAAGGGCCTTGGGGTTTCAGTCTAGGAAAGTGATGTTTTGATGAACAGTTGCTACAGATTCAGCAGAAATGAATGTGGTTTGAGCTGTGTTTTAGAGGCCCACTTTCATGTATTTCCTACCCCTCAAATGTGGTCCAGATGTCAAATGCCCATTTGGCCAGAATCCATCAGCATGTGCTACGGCCTCTGTGTTTTTCACTGAAATTAAACTATACATCACTGGCTGAATTACATCTACAACCCATGCCCATGCTTTTTGCTCTATTGATTTATTGTGGTATAATGATTCATATTACACGTATAAAATTGACATATAAATGTATCTTTCCTAGAGTCTGAACAGCAGTGGTCAATGTGTATGTGTATGATTTGTTTGTTTACATCTTAGCAGACTTACATTTGGTTTACCTCCAGTCTGAAACATTTGGTTCCATATTTGAATAAACAAAAAAGATACCCCTTGAAAATGCTCAGTTTCTCTGGATTTACTTTATTACAGTATGTACTGTATAGTTTTGAATAAAATGTTAATATTAGGAATGTCCAAATTAGGTTTTTTTGCCCTCGAGTCTGAGTCATTTGAGGATCTAACGATACCAAAACCCAATCCGATACTTCTATAATAATAAGAAAAAAGAAGAGCGTTGCCTGGTTGCCTGGGTAAACTTGATGTATTGTGTATGGTGTTTGCTTTTGAGGGGCCTTATCAGGTATGTTGTGTTAAATGTAGCCTTTTTCTTTCTACCTCTTGCAATCCCAAGTTTACATATATCACAGATTGCTATGGCATTCTTGTCGTCATCACCTTTATAATACCTCCAGAACACGGACACACTCGTGCTTTCCGCTTCAAGTTGCTTCCGTGTTTTACTTTGTTGGCATTTAACCAATAGCATGTCTGCAACAAAGATATGTCATACCGCACACGTTGCTGTTTCTGTGTGGAGTCAGGAAAGAGGTCTAACTCTCTGTATAACTATAGATGTGTTATATGCATAATATATTATTGCCATTATAATAAAATTGTCATATTATAAAAATTTTTGTTTGTTTTTGTTTGTTTGCCTCACAGAAAATTACAATTGTTTAGAAACACAAATGTTTTGATTTGTTGTGATCAAAATACAAGTAATGATTTCCTAATGCTTCTGAAGTAAAAACATTGGTATTGTGTCATGTAAAAATAAATATAAAATGTCTTTTATTAACATTTTATTTATGTATTTATTTGTGCAAAAAAACATCTAAATAAATATAGTTATTTTTGTGTTAAATGTCTTTTTAATATTCTAATTTTTATTTTTATTACTCTTTAAATTACTGATGAGTATACTTTCCAGTTTAAAATAATAATGTTAATATTTAGAGCTTTTCTGGCTTATTATTGCAAAATAATCTTTATTTTTAACCACAACATTTAATTTGATATTCTGATAATAAATAAATAAATCCATAAAGTACTGAGCATAAATAAGTACACCCCATTTTGAAAATTATTTTCTTTATTCATTTCTCAGTGAAAATGGGTAATATTTATTGGTGCATCTGAACAAAACAGATTTATTAAACAGATATATTTATAAAAAATAACTAGTTAGAAATGGAAAGATAATACAATTAAATTCAATTTTTATTTTTTTATTATTTTTTTTTATTTTATTTAGATTTTTTATTTTTTGCCTCACTCATTTTTCCTCTTTTAAAATTTGTATTTAGAATTTTTGTATAACATATGCATTTGGGTGTATTAGTTTTTGGACCATGATCATAAGTTGTTAGATAAGCTCCAGATTTGGCTTCATTACTGACTAATCTAATGTAAATGCACTAATATAACATTGTAAAGCATTCCATAGAAAATATTAATTTAAATGAGAGATTTGTGGGGGGTGTATTCATATATGCTGAGCACAGTAAATGAATAAATAAATACACTTGATACATTTTTTTAAATACAATTATAACTAATATTAACATTTTAATCAAACCAAACCCTACTAAATTCAGTAGATCTAGAGAAACTGAGCATTTTATTAATAGTATTCATGATTGTCATATGTTCATCTGTTTATTGTGTTTTCTCTATGTGGTTTTGGGCCACCCTATGTTTTGAAATCTATTCTGTGTGAGAGCTTTCAATTATATTTTCTCATTCTGTTGTTTGGTGTGGTCAGCCTTTAGTCACGTTTAGAACATAAACTAGTCTCCTAGGCAATTTTCTTACCTTTACAGCACATGAAGTCTAAATGTTATCACCTGTTAGCTGCTGTCAAGTGCGGGATTACATCAAACTGCCGGAAAGAGCATGTCTCACAATTTAATCGAAGCTGAAAGGCAGATATGCTCTTAGCAGCGCAATGACGTAGATGGCAAGTACAACGTCTATAGCAAAAGCTCTTTGCACGAAAAAGAACGCAGATTAAAGAGCTTTGGTTTTCCAAGTAAACTGTGTAGCGCTAACACCCACCTTTCCTCTGCTACAATTAACCTTTTATATCCTCTTTTCGTCAAAGAAGACAATATGTTCCACGTGGGAGATCGAGTCTGTTAATCATTTTTGAGGGGAAGTGCCAAGAATTGATACATTACAAAACGTTTCTTATCCATCGCTCGCTTTGTGTTCCTCAAAGTATACAACAAAGGCCAGATGTTGTTTGTGGAGTATTTTGTGAAGCTGCCACGTGTGTTTGGTACCACAGCGTTTCTGTTTAATGGAACTGGTAAAACCTCCAGATCTTTGAATGCTGAGCTGCTCCTGCGATAGATTTGGGCTTTTGTTAAACAGGAACGAAAGATCTTCTAAATGTGTGGTCAAGCTTAAGCTGTTCTCTGAGGGCATTTTCATACCTGGCTTGTGTGGAGTGTGGTCCATTTTCTTCTTTGCTGTGGACTTTTAGACATTTATGAACATGCAAGACGTGGTCTACATGGTAATGAACTTTATATAACGCAGTTTGAGGTGTAACTTTTTTTGGAATGAGGAATAAATTAGACAATATCAGTTCATAACAGCGAGTTTGTTACATTAGGAGCAGAAGTGTGATTCAGTGAGTGAGAAAGAAGCTCCTTCTTTTCTTTAATAGTAACATAAAGCATCAGATTAAAATGAGACAGTAATTGTTGAACAATAACACCATATGAGGCCTTGAGACAAAAAAACATATAAGTCCATATTTTCAAATTATGAGTAATAAGATTTTTTTTCATTTATATTGTGAACATTATAATATATATATCTATATTTTACGTGAAGATAGACAACAAAAGCTTCTCAATTCTAAGGAGATAACATTTTTCAGTTATTCATTTGTCAGTATTAAAAATCAAAGGTTATTGTGACTTATATTTTTCAAATGTGGAAGAACATTATATGTCCAGGTAGTCACTCAAAACCACTTAGAATCTGATTCCTTTATCTGAGTTTTAATACAGTAACAGAAACTTCAGATTAATATTAAGCATTTCTTGTATGTTATTATTATTATTATTATTATTATTATTATTATTATTATTATTATTATTATTATTATTATTATTATTATTTAAAAACAGAAAATACAGTATAACCAATGTACAATACTTAGACCTTCTTACAGTACAGGCAATAACAATCAATTATTAACAATAAATTAATATATACAACAATAAATACATGAAATGCAGACATACATGTTGCCTCACAGCAAGAAGGTTGCTGGTTCGAGCCTCGGCTGGGTCAGTTGGGATTACTGTGTGGGAGTTTGCATGTTTTCCCTGTGTTAGCGTGGGTTTCCTTCAGGTGCTCCTGTTTCTGAAAAGAAAATGAATGAATGAATAAACTCTGCTTGCCATAGTTTACACAGGACTGGCCGGAAGTAAGCTTTGATACCGCTTTATTATATGTGGTATGTGGTTTATTTTGATAGGTTAACTTTTTTTTGTGCTGTTTAGCGCTCCTCAGCACGTTCAGAGAGAGAGAGAGAGAGAGAGAGAGAGAGAGAGAGAGAGATCATATCACATATACAGTACTTCCGATCACCACTTTCGGTGGATGTTTTCCTGGTTTTTGTTCTCCTCTTTGATTTAAATACAGTATTCCAGCATCCCTTCTAGAAAGGCTTCTGTCCTTTTATTTGTTCATAATTTCTCTCTTTTTTTGCTGACAGAGTTTGCCTTTTAATGTCTGACAGCAAGCGGCATCTCCATTCTTCTTAGTTGACAATTTTATTTTTTCCACGTGATTCTACATTAATGTTTAAAATGCAAAAAATATACACAAACTGATTTTGTATAAAAGTTCACACATACAATTATGTCACATGGTAATCTTTTTTTTTTTTCACTTATACGGTTGTTCGTCGCACGCACTCATTTATTGTCACAGTTGCTAATGTGCACTGTACTGTGATTTATTCTTCGCGCTACAGAATTTCAAACAAACGCTACTCATTTTATAGTAAAATACTATTCCCTCTTAATACAACAAAGCAATGGCTATTTTAAAGTTATTTAGTGCATAATCCACAGCAAGGGTTAACAGTGTAATTACAGTAAAGAAGCAAAACACTCCATGCAATCTCTAACAAAATCACAATCTATTCTAATTCCACAAACAAAAGAAAGAACAAAATATCAATTGTGAATATGTACCCCCATAAACATTTCTGGAGAGCATGTGTTATGTAGCCAAATGTACATATGGTTGCATTGATGATTTCTGTTTCTTTTCGCGCTACCTGTTGACCTCTTACCTCCGTGTGAACGACTTTTCCACTGTTACTGCTGTGGCCTGCCCGGTACATTTCCATAATGAGCCTGGGTTTAAATATTAAGATAAACAAAAGAATTATAAGAGTCAATAAGCAGCTCAAAACACCTGCATGCACTTGCCTTTAGACCGCCCACTTCGAATGTTATTACTTGATTGAACGGACGTTATCAGTGATTATCAGCTGATAGATATAGGCCAATAGATAGGGGCCTTCTGAACTTAATGGGAGGCTTAGAGGGCTGTTATCATTCATCCACAAGCTTAATCAGCTATGTTAATAGAGACGACTCCAGATCCACATCTGTTTTTATTATCTATTTTTATTCAATTACTGTGACGGTTGGGTTGGGGTAGGAGTGGACTTTAATAAAATACAATTAATGGGAAATGTAATAAATTATAAAAATAATTCTTATTAACTTCCAGCCACACCCGTATGTGATCTATAGCTGAAATATCATGTGGATAAATAATAACAACCTTTTGAGCTTACTTGTACTGTAGGTGCAGAAGGCCCCTACTGGCCCATATATATCAGCTGATAACCACTGTTTCAATCGAGTGATAACATTTGAATTGGCTGTTTAAATAGACCACAACTGAAATTCTAAGATAGACATCAGCCTATATTTCACACAAAATCCGGTACAAATTTGGTACTAATTACTAACCAAAGAACAAATGTGTTAGTCAGACACTAAAACACACATGTAACCATGTAATTTTTGACATTGATTGTAACATTTTAATTTTTTCTTTTATTTTCTTCTATTTTTTGTGAGAAACTTCATTGTACTCATACTTGCTTCCTTTCCTCCATTTTTGTTTGTGTTTGTTTTTCCTTCATTTGTAATTGGTTGGTTTCTTTCTTTCTTTCTTTTTTTCTAATTGCCTAATTTTCTTCAACCATCCTTCCTGTTCTTCCTTCTTCCCTCCTGCTTCGTCCCTCCTGCTTTTACTTCCCTAAATCTTTAACATCTCTTTTCTCAGTTTTTTCATTCCTTCCTTCATTTCTTCCAGCCTGTCTGTCTCTGTCTTTCTCTTCATGCTTTCTCTCTGTCCTCTGCTATGGCATGTTTTGAGATGTGCACATTTCAGCTTCCTACTTCACCGCAGGGGAGAAACGGTCATGTCCATGTGTTTAAGCAGCAGCAAATTAGTTTAGGGGAGACATATGGCAGACATTGTGGAAAGCTTTAGGCTGAAAACACTCACATGAATCCACTTCACAGCTGTTGCTTCTGTATGCTTTTTTAAATGGAATCTTCAGTATTTCATAAGTGAAATAAATATTTTTGTATCTAATCCTTCAGTGTTTACCATAGGCACAAGTATTTCAGTCAGAGTGTATGTTCACTTTTGATCCACAGTTGATTTATCTTGTTTCAGTAAAGTACAAATCTGATACATACATCAAAGAATTGATTTTTCTCAGGCTGAATCTAAGAGAGGATTGAGAAATGTTGTCGTTGGCTCACATGTTGAGAGAAAGGTCTTGCCTTGAACCAATGAAAATTTTATGCACTCTCTGTATCTTTTGGTCATACCAACATCTGTTTATAACAGTAAATGCTTTTAGGTTTAATGTTTTTACCAGATAAATCAAAATATAATAATATTTCACGTTGTTCAATTCCTGAATGGGGTCATTCTAGAACAGGGTATTCCAAAATAAATAGTCACACACCATATTTTTTCAGTTCAGTTAGTCTTCATTTCTATAGCACTTTTTACAATCTAGATCAGATTAAGATTAAGTAAAAAGTAGACTAAAGACACAATATATTTTAAATTGTGGAACATTCTAGCAGTTCAGGCAGCGAGGAGTTAAAAATGCTGGTGTAGTTCAAGTAAATTTGTTTATAAAAGATTATAAAAAATGTCAATGACTACGTTTACATGGACATCAGTAATCAAATTATTTACCTTAATCTAATTAAGACAATAATAAGATTAAGGTGTTTACATGAGTTGCTTTTTGAATGTTTTTATTATGGTCCTATTTTACATGTTATAGCACATACTTAGATTAAAGTCATTGCATCACCGCGCTATTCGCATTTCCTCTGGAGTTTTATGTAATTTCGTTTCATTATTAATTTGTCGACTTTAACTGCGGTTTGGTACTTTTACTTTCATTCTGGCATGTCCCCCGTGACAAACGAGTCATAGGTTGCAACTATAAACTGCTGGAAGACTGTTGTTTTAATGGAAGTTCATACCGAATGCTGAGTGGAAAAAAAAAACTCTGCATTTCACGATGGTCTGCACTGACTCGGTGCAAAGAGTGTCAAACAGCCATGTGTGTGTGTGTGGACTATTCTGTCGCAAAACGCAGTGAAAAGTCCTACATGACAGTAGTATTTCGATTAAGGTCTTTACATGTCTGTACTGCACTTCAATAATGCAACTAAATCGGCAAACTCCACACTTAATTCGATTTCCCTTTAGTTAGATTATGACCTTAATCTGATTAAATGAATCAAAAATCGCTGTTTACATGGTAGACTCTTAATCAGAGTGTAGTCTTAATTGCTTTAAAATCGAATCATTGGTGTCCATGTAAACATAGTCAGTGTTGAAATTTAACTCAGTTTATCTCACATCAGTGTATTGCAAATCACACCATATGCAAGTGTTATTTTCTGCATGCAGAAAAGCAGGCATACACGAGCAAGCTAAATAGATTTCTCTTGTTTAAATTATTTAGCTTACGAAGAACTGACATTAATTGACCTATATATAGTGATCTCACACTATCACATTTCTGGCATGAGGGTTTAAAGAACTTATAAAGAAACTTTTAAAGTTTACATCTTATCCAATCCATGAATATTTAGATAATATTTAGATAATATTTAAAGTATTTGAAAACAAAAGTATTCAAAACAAAAGTATGTGAACAAACAACAAGTTGTGGGCCCTTTGCAATCCATATACAGTATATTCTACACCATGCATTTACTAAAAATAATGGGACAATCCAACATCCTTACATTGGGTTATAAAAAGTTAGAATGTAAATAAATGAACCATTAAAAAAAAAAAAAAAAAAAGATTATTTCAGAAATAGTTTTTGTGTGTTTATATGTATGTTTACATGGGATTCAAAGGTTTACCAGATTTTTTCACTGGCAGCTGACATCACATACGGAGTGAAATCTGTGCCAATACTTTACAATCAAATCCAGCACTTTGCAAACAAACATGATCTGCTTTGCAAACAATCACTCAATTCACTAGCATTCAGAAAGCACTTTTTGCGAAAACAAAAGCTGTGAATTTGAGCAAAAACTCAGTAGTGTTAAATGTTAAATAGTGTAAAACATAGAAATCATTTTTCACAAATAATTGCAGTCTATCTGCATGTAAACCTTGAATAAATGCCACACCTAGTGCAATCAGCTGCATGCCTGTCTGTTATGATTATGATAACATCGCCCTTTTCTGACATTCTTTAGATTTTCTTCTTTTGATTTTCTCACAAATGCATTCAGGCAGATTTTCTCATAAATGCACTTGGGCCTTTTTCTCCTTCAAGACAGCAGATGGAGCTATGGTTAAATTTATGTTATTCTTCTGGGGGAAGTTTAAACAGTTCAATCAGTTCCCAAAGAACCAATTATACACTGCCCTATGTTTATTTCTTATTTCAGAAACCATTTCAATTCGATGTATGTCATTATAGGGGGGAAATGACGAGGACAATCTTTATTTATGTTTCTTGTCGACTTTAGTTAAAGGTGCAGTAAGTGATTGTCTTCAGAAACATTTTTTGGTGTTCTGGTTGAAAGTCTCGTCACATTCTAATAGAATTGATTAAAGTAAATGATCTAAATCTGTTTACATGTATTTTTATATTCTGGGTAAGGCATAAGACAAAAAAAAATTAATCCAATTAAAATTTGTTAGGCTGTTGATTCCCATGATCTGATAAGTAGCCCAAACTGTCTGTCAACAAATGTAGATTTGTACATCATTATTTGAACAAAGCTATAAAATTGCCAAATTCAAAAACAGTAAAAAGTTTTGCCTTTCTAGTGTAAACGTAATGGGTGGATCTCCTCAAAATATCTTGCAAGTTCTCTTGGATAGGTTGAGAACCTAATACCTGCTGTAATGAGAATCAGATAGGGTTTTTGGTCAAAGACCATGAAAGTTGAACAGAGGGCAGCCAGGCATCATAGTGTGGTCATGTCAACCTTGGTCTTTCCCCTTGAAAAATGGGATTGAAGCATGAGGATGGAACATGATGAAAGAGCATAAATTCGGCCATATTTTCCAGACACCTGTGTTGTAACCATTGTCAGAAAGAGCTTTAGATTGATAAAGAGGTGGAGATGTCTTGATAGGTATTTTTATTGTTATTTTTTGATTTGGTTTATTATTATTTTCACATTCACATTTGTCAAAGAGAGTTAAAGTGTCAAGCACACATTTGCTGCAGTGTCTTATGGAAACCCTGCACTCAGTTACTGATGGCTTTAGTTATATGGATGTTTTATTGGAAGCCTTTTTTTTTACAGACTTTCTGCTGTAGGGAACTAAATTTGCAAGCCAGAGAATGACGGCATTTAAAACAGAGCGAATAAACATAAGAAAATAAAGTTTTATATTAACTTTAGAAGAAAAGAACAAGGGATACTAAACTACGCTACTGATACAATTACTGCAATCAACATAATGTAGTTGTTTCCAAGCAAGATATAAGATTTACCTTCCTATCCAAAGAAGGGTTGTTTTATCATATTATATTGTTATTATTGTAAATTTCCTGTCCTAAATGTTCTCTTCAGTGCTGTTATCTGAGAAATACATTGACAGGCTTGCCAGTTCTTTTCACACTAAAGGTCACACTGAACCTATATAAAAATAGATATGAAAATGGCATTTATCCCTGCCATGACATAGCTGCGATTTTTATATTTCAACTGATTTCTGTTTGTTTGTTTGTTTGTTTGTTTGTTTGTTTGTTTGTTTGTTTGTTTGTTTGCTTGGTTATTTGTTTGCTTGCTTGCTTGCTTGCTTTGTTTGTTTGCTTGCTTGCTTGTTTGTTTGTTTGTTTTTGTATAAGCAAACATTTTAATGATGAAAAAAGTTGCAAATCTTTTTATGGTTATTGAAATTATACATACCATTATGTAGATTGTAAGAATTTAAAGAGTATAATTTTTTAACAATTAGCAAAAGAAAAATAATAATAACAATAATAAGTGTAAAAAAAATACATCACCCATTCATACATGGTGTAATTGTCACAAATTTTGTCAAAATATTTATTTTATTGATGTTACATAAAGATAGTTGCATTGGTTGATTATAATATTAAATAAAAATAATAATGTTTAGAAAAGATGCATTAATGGTCACACTTTATTTTCATGGTTTGTTTGTTGAATTTAAAATACATTGAATCTACATGCCAACTAATTCTCATTAGTTTATAAGTAGACTGTTAGGTTGGGGTTAGAGTCAGGGTTAGTGTAGGTTGACATGTACTTGCAATGTTTCCTATAGTCAGTTAAATTTCTGTTGAAGGAGCAGCTATTAAGCAGACAGTATACTAATACTCAAATGGACCACCAAAATAAAGCGTTACCCATAAAAATACATAAGTTTTATAAATGTGATAATACATTGAAGTAAAACAATAACATAAACTAAGTGAAAGTAACAACTACAAAAAAAAAACTAGCAAAACTAACAATTATTATACAAAAACAATCAAGTATTAAAGTTCAACACGTAATGTGTCAAGAAAAGGGCCTCAAATATAATCAAAGTCTGTGGGCTTTTGTCATTTCAGTAGATTTTAATGATGTTTATTAATACCTGTCAATGCACCTTTTGGCAGTTAATAGTAACTTTTATAGTAGCTGGTGCATTTTGTTTATTTTTTCTAAATGTAGTTGTTCACTAAATAATTTCCAATTGTTTTCAATAAAAGTTATTTTTTTATCCCAACTGATTATTGTCTACATTCAGTTTTTATTAAAAATACCAAATTCAAACAATCTTGTTCTTAATCTTATCAGTGTGAACAACTGTGGTAGTAAATTAGGTGAAAACTCTGTAGGTTTTTTTTTTTTTTACACCTTTTATGCTCTCTCATTTTATGTGCCTATTGCTGTTATTGTTTATTATGCCCATACTGTTTGTTTGTTTGTTTGTTTGTTTGTTTGTTTTTTCTCTGTAAAGCACTTTGTGCAGCCTTGTGGCAGTTGGAAACGTGCTATATAAATAAATTTATATAACTTGAACTTAAACTTGAAAAGTATTTTCCATTATTCATTCATTTTACTTCAGCTTAGTCTCTATTACAGAGGTCGCCAAAGCGGAATGAGCCACCAAATATTCCGGCATATGTTTTACGCATTAATGGGAAACACCCATACACATACTCATACACTACGGCCAATTTAGCTTACCCAGTTCACATATACTGTAGCGCATGTCTTTGGACTGTGCAAACAAGAGCACCCATAGGAAGCCCACGCCAATACGAGAGAGCAAACTGCACACAGAAACGCCAACTGGCCCAGCCATTGTTATTGCAGAACAAAACCCAGCATGCTTATCAGCAGCTGTTTTATAAAACAAAATGCCTTCATTCTGCAATAACAACTGGCTAGATGTACATTATGCCACTGAGAATAAATATTTTACTAGCTCTTTAATTAAATGTCATGCTTGAAAATCTTTGGAATGTCATGATTAACCAATCAGAATCAAGTATAAAGCCATGTGATGTTGGGTTGCTCACAATGGATTTATGTTGGAACAACATAAAGGAGTTAAGTTAGCTTATTTATTAAATCACTCGCTTAAACTCTGGGACCCAGTACTGGTTCTGTGACGTCATTTACTTATGCATTCTTTGATTTTTAAAGTTCCGTACTGGCCCAGTACCCCTATAAGTGGTTCCGTTCTCTCATAAGTTGCACTATAATAATCGATTATGATAGAGGCATTTTTCTATTTTCTTATGATTACTGTCAAGTGCACAAACCAAAAAAGTACACCTTCAAATTTGAGTTTACAAAAAAATAAAGTGATTCTTTTTGGAGGGGTTTATTATAACACAGACAGCATATACAAATATTTTCATCATTTTCAAAAGGCTTTTATGAAAATTCAAAGGGTTTTCTTTAAAATGATAACAATTGTTTGCATTTACACCCCTGCATGTGGATTTTTCAATTCAGTTTCAAAGACTTTTCTATTGCCAGTGAATAAAACAAGGACTTTAATTTTACATTCAACAAGACACAACCAATGTTGTCACCATGGGACAGATATATGAAAAATATATGTTACGAGAAGGATCACTTTCTACAGCAGACATACAAACAGAGGTCGCAGTAAACAACAAGCAATATATGATGTAAGCAGGTAGCTGCTTGCACAAACGTATTTTTAAGATTTAAGAGTTAAATCTCTTGTTCCAGCACATCCCAAAGGTGCTCAACTTGATTGAGAAGCTGGTGACTGTGGAGGCATTTTAGTGCAGTATATTAAACTCATTGCCATGAAGTGAGTCAAGAAACCAGTTTGAGATTATTCAAACTTTGTCACACAGCACAGCATATACAAGTTATCCTCCTGGAAGTAACCATCACAAGAATACACTGTGGGAGGGACATAAAGGGATGGATACTGTCTGAAACAGTACTCGGGTAGACTATGCTGTTAAATAATTGTAGCGTACAGTCCACAGATAAAATTTCTTATTGATTTTATCACGGTCCAACAGAACGGTTTTACGACTCCTGGCTCCAAGAAGTCTGGATTTTCGTGACAGCTTAAGTTGTTCAGGGGGCCTGGATAGATAAGCAGGAAAACTTCAAAGACATTCCTTTCGAAATACCCTCACACACACACATACACCCCCACGAGGCTGTTCCGACAGAAAGAAAATGAACTCATCAAATCCAGAACCAGCACAAAACCAATGTGTTATGTTTTGTAAACCTTGTATCTCATTTCTGACTTTTCTTACCGGTGTAACCTCTCTTTATTCTGTATGCATGTTCCATTCAGGCCTTTTTAAAAGCATCAATGATGTAAAAATATGGGAACTATGTTAATGTACCTTTAATGTGATGTACTTGTAGAGTGTTTGGTGTCAATAGAATGCCCTCGACATTTTATAACACATGATGCATAGATCGAGACCATAACTCGCATTGCTTTATTCTTTAAAGCCCTGTATTAAACGCGTGTCTGCATGCTTTAGGCGGGCGCTCAAATTTGCATACGCGCAGCCCAGAGACAAAGGAAGGTTCGCGCGCAAACTTTCCCCTGAAATCATTGGTCAGAATGCTGTACGGGTTGTCACGTGACCCGCAGGTATAAGCACACTTTCCCCCAAACATCTGGGCAGAAAGAGAACGTCCCAAAAGAAGAACATCATTGTCGGTGGCCTTCGGGCCACACGTGGCTTCCTAAGCCGCATGGACTTTTTCCCGCCACGTTTTCTTTATTTTCCGGCAAAGTAAATTCAGTTTAAAGTTTGCGATCGTGTTCGTCCGAACTGCATTACAAACTCCACGCATCAAAGGACATCAAGAGTAGTTTTCATCACGACGGAAGAGAGACGCATAAAAGAGACCTCCAGACATGAAAAACCAGGTGATTTTAGTTATGCGATTAAGCTGTGCCCCTTTTATCAAAAAGGTGTTTTTTTATATAACCTTGGTGGTCCTTAATGGTGCGTGTAAAACTGAAAGTTTTGTCACTCTTTAATCTGAAATCTATATTTTCTAGCTTTACTATTTCTCTTTGCTGTTACACGTTCTATAGACCCGACATCTCCACGTGGTTTACCTTTGTTTTGTGTTTAATGTATGTTTGTGCGTTTGTTTGTTCGTTACGTCTGACTAGTCAATAAATTCCATTATAATCAAGTGAATTGTATTGTTTGCCTCACGAGAAAATGTCACTGAAATACAGATTCCCATGCCTAGCTATTATAAGTTGTTTAAAACTTTTGAATGATTAATCTACTTCACAAGA
Organism: Danio rerio; assembly: GCF_052040795.2. Classification (NCBI taxonomy): domain Eukaryota; kingdom Metazoa; phylum Chordata; class Actinopteri; order Cypriniformes; family Danionidae; genus Danio; species Danio rerio. The sequence goes on from NC_141022.1 coordinate 38,310,189, forward strand.
AGTAGCAATTAAATTCCCTTTTTCTAAATGAATAGATTACAGTGTCCACTCGGAAGAGCGGCGGCTCTGCTTGTGTTCGTTTGGTCAAATTAACAATAAATTGATCCGGAATATTAATTATTAATAATAATTCGTTATTGTTGATAATTAATATTCATAATCTGGGAATCCGCTCAGTCGCGCGAGCATGATCATTTACAATCATATGTTTCTTTGACCAAACTGACTGAAGCTTAAGCCGGAATATTAATAATTAAGAATAAACCGTTATTGTTGATTATTAATATTCATAAAATGAGCTAATTTCATGTTACATAATGTTCAGTTGGTACTAAGACAGAAAATATCCTACACATTACATCAGAAACCTCTTGAATTCTTTATATAACCCATGACGGATCAATGCTTTTATGTTGTTTACACCCAATAGTGACTCTACCATTTGAATGTTTCGGCAGAAGTTGATACACATGAGATGAGGCAACCTTTCTTCAGTCTCTTATTGTGTAATTTTAGAAACCCTATGTGAATTGTAGCCTCAGTTTCCATGTTCTTAACTGACTGGAGTGAGGAGTTTGCTCTTGTAAATGTGTAGTCTTCAGAGATGCTGTTCTGCAGACCTTGGTTGTAACAAGTGTTTTTGTTTGGACCATTGACCTGTGGGATCAACAAGATATTTTCACTCAGTGGATGTTTTCAGACCTTTATCTGCATCTTAGAGATGGTTGCTCATGAAAAACTTAGCAGATCAGCGGCTTATGAAATACTCAGATAAATCTGTCCGCCACCAACAACCAAGTCAAAATCACCTTAAGGGCACCTATTTTACCCATTTTACAATATGTAAGATAAGCCTTTGGTGTCTCCAGAATGTGTCTGTAAAGTTTTGGGTCTGTTTTGAGCATAACATGCGTTAGAGACTCATCTCACAATCCCTTTAAAAGTCAGTTGTGACGCACCATAACACATTTGCTATTTACATGGCGACTTTGTAAGTGAAAAAATTGAAAGCCCTAGCGAGAAAACAGTTAAATAGACCATCTGCAGCGTGAGGATAAAGAATAAGTATCCTCCATTTGACCTCTTTAGTTTCTCTTTCTCTTCACTTACTCTTTCAATTTTGTGGATAAGGAAACAGTGTTGTACGCACTCAACTGAAGACATTCATTAGCCTACATAATTAATTTTGTTTAAGTGCAAAGATTTGTTTCAAAACGATTTCTAAATTAATTTCTAATTTCCAGCAAATGAATAAATGGTCCAAAACCCAACAGGTAGACAAATATAAGCTTGTTTTAAATAAAACAAATATAAAAATGTATGTAAATAATAATAATAATAATCGCCTAGGGTGGCAGAATAGAGAGGGCGGCTCTCAGGTATACCCGCTTGTAGGGCGGCAGTATAGAGAAGGCGGCGTCCCCGACACTACCACCCGCACCCTCAGTTATATCCCCACCTTCACGTTAGGGTTGAGGGTGGCATTACCGTCCTTTGCCTAGAGCAGCAGTTCAGCTTGCTCCGGCCCTGGCTCTGTGCTGGACTTTAAACCTGTTTTCAGTCGGTCAATTGTGCAGTCTATTTTAGTTCCTTAAAATAGCAACGCACCAACAATGCTCCTTAGCACACCTCCTTTCTAGACCGGCACACCCATCAGTGCACAAAGCGGTGCTAATAAATTTGCTGTTTAAATAATTGGTGCAAAACGGGAAAACTACACTAGCGTTGGTTTTAAAATAGCAACACTTGCGCCTTATTGCTCTGGGTGCGTGAAAGGACCCTAACTGATCATTTCATGTATTTGTGTGGGGTTTATTCAAGCCTTTCTGAAACAATGAGTGACACACAAATGCAGTTAGCAGTACACAAACACACATGTGTGCGTTTACTGACACCATGCGGCCGTGGTGATTATAGCAGTCGAGAATTACATAGCAATTTTACTGTCTTTATTACAAACATGCTGTTTTAAAAACGTTTTAAACTTATACAAATCGCAGAGAGTTAGAACAGATATTTTAATCCCAGTTTATTTGCAAAAAACTGTTCTGTATACATGTTTTTATAGAAACATGGCGCCTGTCAATCAATTCGGTGGGCAGGGAAAATCGTACTTCTACGTTATGTGGTGGTGAGCCTCAAAATCACTGGGATTTGGGTTCTATTTTAGTGTCAAGACATATAAAATTTTTAAAAAGAAAAAAAAAAACTTGTTGGGTTTATATCACTTCAATATGACAGTGGACACACTATATCTAACTTTAAAGTTCTCTCCCTTTCAAGTTCCTGTAAAATCAAAGTTATTTTAGATCTTAGCATCAATAGTCTTAATGTTATCTATAAGCTAGTTTGCTCTAAAAGAGTGTTGAAACAATCAAATGCTCTCTAGTATCTGACACTCCTCGCCCCTTGAAAGATGGTATTGCTTCTGAAATTAGTCAAGAAGCATTATAACTTTGCCTAAAACACTTTCAAACACAAGAAAATATTAAACATTGTTGAAACTGTTAATTTGAGCCCCTTATATGTCACGAGTGGAGAAAGCCAGAGGTTTTTAAATGCATTGTGTACAGCACTTCTTTACAGCAACCATCACCAGGGAAAATATATTACGCACACACATTCATGATGACTATAAAGGAGTTTCAAAATTAAATCTGCAACATACAGTTATAGTTTTAATATTGTGAATAGCAATATACAGTACATTAGAGATAAATGATTCAGATTCAGACAGTAGGTAGTGCTGTCGCCTCACAGCAAGAAGGTCGCTGGTTCGAGCCTCGTCTGGGTCAGTTGGCATTTATGTGTGGAGTTTGCATGTTCTCCCTGCATTCGCATGGGTTTCCTCCGGGTGCTCCAGTTTCCCCCACAAGTCCAAAGACATGCGGTACAGGTGAATTAGATAAGCTAAATAGTCCGTAGTCTAAGTGTGTGAATAAGTGTGTATGGATGTTTCCCAGTGATGTGTTGCAGCTGGAAGGGCATCCGTTGCATAAAAACATATGCTGGATAAGTTGGCAGTTTATTCCAATGTGGCGACCCAAGATTAATAAAGGGACTAAGCCAAAAGAAAATAAATGAATGAATGAATAGTGTAAATATAGTTCCCCTTTGGTGTGAATGAAGTCTGCTTTCTTGTTAATGCCAAGTGAACCACCGCAGTGCATAGTTACACGGTTCACTGCAGCACAAAGCGGATCATATGAGTGCATCGACATGGACTACAAAATTTATCGGTCCCATTTGAATTAAACTGAAAGTTGTATTTTAAAGGAGAGAGACAGTCAGTCAGAATCAGAATTTTTATTATACACTGTGGCAGTCACAGTAGCTGTGATATAAACACAACATGATTGGCTGTATTTTATTTATTTATTTAATTGCTATTCTGTGTCCTATCTTAAAGTTTCAATGAAAATTACGTCAAACAGCAAACAAAACTTCGAATTTCAAAGCACTTCGCCTGATCTATAAATTACTTTCATCCATATTTTGGTGGTTTATTCATTCATTCACCTAGACTGCAGCTCTCCACAAGACATTTTGCCATATGAGAAATGGTCATGCTAACCGAGCCAGGTTTCTCCCAGGGTTTTTTTTCCTTCACTTTTGCTGATAGGTAAAGTTTTTTTTCCTCGCCACTTTTGCCACTGGCTTGCATAGTTCGGGACTTGTAGAGCTGCGCATCGATGGATTACTCTTCAGTGTTTGGACTCCCAGCAGTGAACACTAAAACACATTGAACTGAACTGAGCTAATCTAAACTGAACTACACTGTTTACATTCACTATAACCTTCTATGTGAAGCTGCTTTGACACAATCTACATTGTAAAAGTGCTATACGAATAAAAATGAATTTAATTGAATTAAATAAATTTTTTTCAGGGGTCGCCACTGCGCAATGAACCACCAACTTATCCAGCATATGTTTTACGCAGCGAATGCTCTTCCAGCTGCAACCCCGTACTGGGAAAAACCCATACACACTCTTTCTCACAAATACACCATGGACAGTTTAGCTTATTCAATTCACCTATAGCACATCTCTTTGGATTCTGGGGAAACCGGAGCACAAGAGGAAACCCACGTGAACACGGGGAGAACATGCAAACTCCACACAGAAATGCCAACTGAGCCAGCTGGGAATCAGTGACCTTCTTGCTGTGAGGCGATTGTACTACCCACTGTGCTACTGTGATGCCCTCTGATGGTTTATTTAGCAGATAATGTCAACCACGTCTGCATCTTTTAATGCACAGAGATCCCTCCATGTGATTGGCTAACAACTGAACAGGTGTAGACAATTAAGTGAACAGCTAAGGAACTTCCTCCATTACTTTTCCCATTCAGTATTTTTTCCCGAACGTAAATAAGCTTAAAACGCTCATGTGTTCCTCACATCGTAAACGACAAGCGATTTAATATCTCATAAAAACACACTTGCGAAATTTTCCACACACATCAAAGTTTAATTACCCTTTTACAACATTTCACCTTAAAAACATAAAACAGAGATGCTGGAGTTTACGGAACTATATATGACTGGATAAATATGACCTGAAGTGCTTAGTCCCTCACAATGTCACTTTTCATTAATGTCCTAGCACATGTTCTCCTCCACAAGCACTGTAAATACTTACTGGTGACAGCAAGCTCATAATCACACACACACACACACTTTACCCCTCCTCGTTTATCCTGGCATCATGTTCTCTGGTATTTTTTGAAGAGGAGGCCTCCAGGAAGACAAGCAGGGCGACCACTGCTTTTAAAAGCTTCCCCATCCCCAGGCGGGAGGTTTCTCTTTGCTATGAAAGGCACACGAGGCCCCCGTTCTCATGTCCTGTGACGCATGCAGGCCAGCTGGGCAAACAGTCGTCCCGTCCGCTTCCTAATAGGAACAGCAAAGTACATCAGGCCCACCAGAGTCTTCTGTATGGGCTCTTTATATGGTTTTAGATGGCTGACAGTCATGTGAAATCGTCTTATGTGAAATCAAACCACGAGCATCTCTTCCGATTGAAATGCCCAAACCACAGGGTCTCCATCTCTAGAAGCTTCTAGAAGGGAGACACTTGTGTTTATAGCAGCAGGTTAGAGTCAGGCTGGATTAAGGGAAATCCTCATGTAGAAAAAAAAAACACAGTCCTGTGTTCCCATTGCAGAGGCTTTCCTGGAAGATGGGCTGTTTTGCTGATGGCTCATGGTTGTCTTCTAATGACTAGGCATGCATGGATTCTGTGCACTCAGAAATTCACAAACAATTTCTGAAAACAGAAAACTCCACAGCAGAACAGCCTTGTCATACAATCTATTATCTGTATATAAATGTATATATCTTTTTTTCTGTGTTAATGTGCATTTGTTTTTATTTATATTATTAAGTTAAAAAAAAATGTTCTTGCTGTTGTTTTATAGAGACAATGTTGAGTTTTGTGGATGACATCATGTCAGGGGCCAAATCCCCGTGTGTGATGCTTGGAGACATTCCCGATCCTCTGTCTTCAATCTCCTTGATCATTCGCTGCCTGGAGCCGGACACCACCTACATGTGAGTTCCTCCTTCTGTAAATGGCACACAAAACACTCCTCATTCACTGGTTAATTTCAGAAGATATATTATATAAGTTGGTTTGGGAGCTGGGTCTATTCTACGCAAGCTATGGTGAATTTCACCTTAATATTTTAGCGTGGATGTATACCTGAATGGTGAGCCATATGACAAATACTGCCCTTCTGAATCAAATCAGCATGATGCCTGACTTTAACTGCAGTTCGGCAGTTTCACTTTAACTCATGAACATTTCATTCATGCCACAGTGACAAACTTAATCAGACGCAAATAAGGGAGAAGGACTGGTGAGAGTGTTATGGAATTTCATAACACTAATATATGCACACTCCACGGGTCTTAATTCAATTTCTGTTTAGTTCAGTTTGTTTATTTAGGCCTACAGTTCAGAATTCATGTTTAACTGAATAAACAGTTCGTAAACACAAGTACATCTTATTGAACATCATTTATTTTCATCATCAATTATCATAGTAGAACAGTTCCTAATGCAATTTGGAAACAGGATATGAGCCCCTGGTCTAATGCACCACCTGGTTCAAGAAACCCATTCTCAAAGAATTAATATTTGGGGAGCACACATTTTTTTAATTCCTTCGGCAGAATTCAATTGAGCTGTTTTAATCTAGATTAATCTAGATTAATTCCGAGATTAATCTAGATAAAAAAGTAATCTATGCCTATCTATTATATATATATATATATATATATATATATATATATATATATATATATATATATATATATATATATATATATATATATATATATATATATATAATTATTATTATATTTTGACCATATTATTATATATTTTTTCTTTATTATTATTTTTTTACCATATTATTATTATTATTATTATTATTATTATTATTATTATTATAGTTTTAAAAAAATCCACCAAAACCTCTGTTTTGTCTTTTAGTCAGTAAGACAAAACACTAAACACTGAGGCCCCAGTTTTTGGCTGCCAGGTTGACTTGGACATTGAACTGACGTGAAGTTGCATGTCTTCAGTCACATGAGGGAATTTAATATCTGCGTGAGCCCAAGCAATTATATCTAACAAAGGCTGTGAGGCTGTGAAAATCCTATAATGATTTGTGTAAAATATGTCTGGAGTATTTCCTCCCATGTCAATTTTCCAATATCAGTAGTTGACTTCGATTGCGCTGTTCACTAAATAGCTTGGCAGGTGAAAAAAAAATCTTGGAACGTATAATTGATCTAATCATTGCTTTTATGTAAAAGCATTTGTTAAGTGTGTTCAGACGCCCTTGGAGAGGTATTACATCTTTTTCTCAAGAACTTTCATTTTTGTGCCATGGGGAAGAACATGGTCTGCTCACCCAGTAAAACAGACTCAATTTGGGTTAGTTTTTATACATTCTTCAGATACATCTGGGGAAACATTTCATTCTCTGGAAGAGTTTGAAAGTGCGTCAAAGGGTGCACCTTTGCTGTAATAGCAGAAACAGCATAGGGAAGATTGATTTGCTGAACAGGGCTACTTACAACATGAAAAGGTTCAAGTAACCGTTTGATTTTAGCAGTCTATTGTGAGTGTAGATCAAAGAAGGAAAAAAGGAAATGTTATTATTATTATTATTATTATTATTAATATTATTATTATGCTTATTATTACTACTACTACTACTACTACTACTACTACTATTAATATTATTTAACATTATCTTGAAAGAAATTCTTATTAAATAAATATTTTAATTAGAATTATTTATTACTAGTAGTAGTATCCCCAAATTCATATAATAACAATAACAATAATAATAATAATAATAAATATTATAATCATCATTATCATCATCATCATCATCATCATCATCATTATTATTATTATTATTATTATTATTATTATTAACATTAATTAACATTCATCTTTGAAATCAGTTGTCAATAAATAAAATATTTTTTTATTAAGAATTATTTATAGATTTTGCTTATATGGAAAAATACAAAACAACAATGTAACATTTATTGTTATATAATGTACTAATTATAATATATATATATATATATATATATATATATATATATATATATATATATATATATATATTTTTTTTTTTTTTTTTTTTTTTTTTGACCTCTTCTTTTATCATTTTTGAGAGCAACATTTACTGTTGTCTTCAAACATCTTGTGATAATTGTGCCTGCATTTGAAACTGCTGTATGTTCCTCCTCCCTAATAACCTGTGAGGTCTTCAAGCACGTGTGTGAGCAGTGTTTCTCGCTCTGCTCTGTTCAGTTGCAGAAGCTTTATTTTGACTGCTCTGATGTCCTGCACTGCTCGTCCCACACACATGCAGAGTTACACGCAGGGCCCGCTGGAGACATTACACAGCCCATAGTTCTCCTTAGTGCACTTCTTTCCAAATGTTTCTGATTGTTGACCGATGCTCTTTCGATTATTTATGGACCTGTTCAGTATTATTGTCAGATTCATTTCAGAGTTGTGTTGTTCAAAGTTTCTGAAAAGATACACTGGGGTACAAAGGTCTGAGGCTGATTCTTTTGTGCATTGTTTGCCTTTCTAGTTTTGGATGCATTACAAACATTGTTTTTAAATACAAACCTTACTTAATTGCATTATTGTCAACTAAATCTAACATTAAAACATTACGTATTTTTTGTTACATGGAATAAATAAACTTTTACTGATAAAATCCTTTTTTATTTCAGCTGGTTGGCAAGAACATATATTATGTTAATATAATATTATTAAAACAAATATAAATTAACAAATACACCAATTATATAAAATATACACTCACCGGCCACTTTATTAGGTACACCTTACTAGTACCAGGTTGGACCTCCAACTGCCTTCAAAACTGCCTTAATCCTTCATAGCATAGATTCAACAAAGTACTGGAAATATTCCTCAGAGATTTTGGTCCATATTAACATGATAGGATGAAACAGTTGCTGTAGATTTGTTGGCTACACATCCATGATGTGAATCTTCCTTACCATCACATCCCAAAAGTACTCTATTGGATTGAGAACTGGAGACTGTGGAGGTCATTTGAGTACAGTGAACTCATTGTCATTTCAAGAAAACAGTCTGAGATGATTCGCGCTTCAGGACATTACGCGTTATCCTGCTAAAAGTAGCCATCAAAAGATTGGTACACTGCGGTCATAAAGGGGTGGACATGGTCAGCGACAGTATTCAGATAGGCTATAGCATTGACATGATGCTTAGTTGGTACTAATTGGCCCAAAGTGTGGCAAGAAAATATCCCCCACTCCATTACACCACCACTACCAGCCTGAACTATTGATACAAGGCAGGATGGATCCATGCTTTTATATTGTTAATGCCAAATTCTGACCCTACCATCCAAATTTCGCAGAAGAAGTCGAGACTCATCAGACTGCTAGCTTATCCGCCTCAAAATTGGACATGTTGTGTGCTCAGAGATGCTCTTCTGATTACCTTGGTTGTAACGAGTGGTTATTTGAGTTCCTGTTGCCTTTCTATAAACTCAAACAAGTCTGGTCATTTTCCTGTGACCTCTTGCATCAACAAGGCATTTGTGTCCACAGAACTGCCGCTCACTGGAAATTTTTCGGACCATTCTCTGTAAATTATAGAGATGGTTGTGTGTGAAAATCCCAGTAGATCAGCAGTTTCTGAAATACTCAGACCACCTATCTGGCACCAACATCCATGCCATGTTCAAAGTCACTTAAATCAGCTTTCTTCCCATTCTGATGCTCGGTTTGAACTGCAGCATTTTGTCTTGATAATGTCTACATTCCTAAATGCATTAAGGTGCTGCCATGTGGTTGACTGATTAGAAATTTGTGTTAACTAGCAGTTGGACAAAAAAGTGGCCACTGAGTGTATATGCATATATAAAAATATAAAAACACATACACAGACCTTAGTGGGACTGTTTTTTTTAAAGAAAATCAATTTATGAAACAGACTAAATACTTGACATTTTAATTCAGTTAAAACCACAATGACTACAACAAAAATAAAACTATGACCAGAGTCTTTTAAAGCCCACGGCCCCCACGCGCCTCTTTCACTCTCCCCCGCAGAGGGATAAGTCGAGGGGGGTCGAGACCAGCCGGGTACCCGTCGGGAGCCTGCGACGCCGACCTTCGGATCACCGAAACACCTCTTCTTCCCACGCCACCGACCCCAACAAACAGACAAACAATCAAACACATAAATAAATAAAAAAATAAATAAACAAACAAACAAAATATTTTTTATATATATTATTATATATTGTTTATATCTGGATTTTCCTTGTAGTTAGTTTATATCAATCAAGTTGTTTTTTTTTATAATAATTAAAAAAAAACTTTTTTAATTTAATTTCATTTTAAACTACAAGCATAAAGACTTTCTTGATACTTTATTTCAGTTGTTTTATTCTGTTTTTTTTTGTTGTTGTTGTTTTTTTTTTTCAGAAAAAAGAGCCGAAACTATGTGTAGGACCCAGGACAATATTTTAAACTTAACCTTTATCAAAACAGATGTATGAAATCATTGTTTGGAAGTTTAACTATTTTTTTCTTTTTTTTAATGCAACTCTTAAAGACTATACTTTCATACCGCCAATTACACGCAGCTCTTTTATTCGTAAATCACGCACATGAGAGCCACTTGTGTATTTATACCCCACACGCACCTTCAACGTGATCTCACCAAAGCAGAGTGCAGGTGGCGGCTGTGTCTGATCTCCTCCACTAGATGGAGATAGAGTTCCAGCTAAACTTCAGTCATAGAGTGAGTGAGTGCTAGTACACACATCGAGCACAGCTGGTTGCTATTGTTCAACTTCAGTTGTCTGCACTTAAGAGATCTTCAAATCAAAGCCATGAGCCCAAGGTAAACTCATGCTTATGTAATGGGAGTGGTGCAGTCATGCATTTTGATTTTAATGGTGGTATATGCTGTTATATGATTACATAATTCACACACTGAAACAATTTGTTGACTCTGAACTTCAAAAGAGTCCTAAAAAGGTAATGGTTCATAATTTCCGAGATCTATTTGAAAGTGTTATTTCCAACTCAACTTAGGAAGCTGTCCAGATACACTTAATTATTCGTTTAACCTTAACCTCGACTTTGGTTTGGTAAAAGTTATTGTTTGACATGCTAAATTAGTGGTTGTAGCAGTATAGCAGTAGTGTTTTTTCTTAATGGGAAATCATAGTTGTTTGTTAGCATACATTTTGAGCTGTGGTGCTTATGTTGGAAATTGAGGTAAAGTTGGTTTTATATTCACACATTCGTTCATTGACAACTTATGACATTGTCCCTGTATTGTTTACCATGGTAAATCAGAATGTGTGAAAATAAAACAAACTTTACCTCAGTATGTTGCCATTCAACATTCATATCTGACCTGCAGTTTTATTCATAGTCATATTGCAAAATGTCCAAATGTTAAACTACTGTATTTTTGAAGTCAGGAATAACTCATAACAAACAATTAATTTGTTAGCATGGTGGTATTTTGACATTTCTGAGATAACTTCACCAACAAAAGTGGTTTTATAATCTGTTCAGTTATTGTCAGATCTAGCATTTATTTAGCGGTACTGACACAAAACAAAAAGAAAGATTAATTAATTTGGATTTCAAACTTCTTGAATTTTGATTTAGATTTCAAAAGAACATACAAAATGTGTCACTGTGCTTCATGGATATATAGGAAATAATATTTTTTTTTATTCCCCCAGAGTAATGTTAGACATTTAGATAGAGTTTGTTTTATATTCGCATATTTAGACTTTCTCCTGAATTATATATTTTCAGGAAAATAAATATTTTCTGCTAATTCTAAGTAGAGAAATCAAACTAGCAGGTGATGGCTATCAAAGTACAATATTATTCACAGTCAAATAAATACTGCTACCATTAATGTAGTCATATATTTACTTGTGATTTCAGGCAGAATATTCAAAGTACCATGGTAAACAATATAGGGAGCATTTCACATGTTGTCATTGAACAAAAGTGTTAATATAAAACCAGCATTACCTCAGTATGTTACACTTACCTTTGTTTGAAATTGTAAATGTAAAGCTGAAAATGTAAAGCTTACACAGGCAGTTCACATAAAAATGAAAATTTCCTTATCATTTACTCATACTTATTTTAAAAAAAAGTTGGTCCAAAACATACCATAGAAGAGAATGGTTGCTTTTTTCTAATATTTTTCAGTATGTCTTGCATTGTGAAAATGAAACCACATTGAAATGAACTAAACTAAAGTTCAACTCTGAAAACTGGACTGACAGTTTCAGTTTACTAGAACTTCTACTGTATGTTAAGCTGTTTCGACACAATTTTCATTGTAAAAGTGTTATAGAAATAAACTTGAATTGAATTGAATTGAATTCCACTGGCATTGTACATTCTTAATCTAGGGCGGCACAATATTGGAAAAACCTAACATTGAGATATTTTGTTATTCTGCAATAGATATATTTTGATATGAATACAATTTCATTAGGTGACTTAATTATCTTTGGAAAGAACTGATCATTTTTTATTGATTGGGATGATTCTGTAGTGGAAGTGCATCTGCATGAAATCTAATAAACAGTATAAAAACAATAAAGAATACATACAATTGACTGTTTAAGCATTTTCCGAGTCTAACAATATTCAGGTGTAGTAATTGAAAAATGAAAAGTAATTCAGTAAAATAAATCGTTATTAAAATTAAAAATGGTACAATTTCTTAATACAAAAAAAAAAAAAAACATAGTCACAGGCCTCAAAAAAGCATTGAGTTTACAAACTCAACATTGCATATCCTGCGATGTGACTATTGCCAATGATCGCATTACAAGATCATTGATCAAACGAAATGTTGAGCATTCCTACTTTAATCCGTATTAAAAAGCACTCAAGAGTGGGCATGGCCATTTCTAAAATGAATGTGTTTGGTTTCTGCTATCATCTGCTTCCAGCTATGTTCAACTTGGTAAGACTTTATTTTGATGTTTCCTGTTGCATATTTTGTTGACTAAAAATTGCATCGCAACTACATGCCAATTACTTCTCACTTAAATATTATGCCGCAGTTTTTGCTTGCGGAATTTTATTGTACGACGCTGCGAAAAGGGACAAGATTAAACAAGATGATTAGACGTTAAAAAAACGAGTGATTGGTCCATGTTTTAAATTTCTGTTCAAAAAGGTCATGTTTTGATCTTCGATTGCTTTTACGCAATCATATAATGTGATTTCTGTAGGGAGAAAAGGGAGGGAAGTCTGTAGGGAGAAAAGTACAGTGTGACCGCAGCTTTAGTAGACTTTCTGCTTAATATCTGTCAATACTGCTACTTCAACAGACATTTACTGACTATAAGAATCTTTGCAAGTACATGTCAACTTACACTAACCCTAATCTAACAGTCTACCTATAATGTAATGAGAATTAGTTGGCATGTAGATTTAATGTAACTTAAAATCAACAAGATGTGTTAAAGGGACGTTCAAAATAAAGTGATACCGTTAATTTTTGCAAAGTGGTGTATTATTATGCAGCAATTGGTATGTGTTACCATATTGTTGCCTTTAGAATTTGTATCAGTCAGGCTGAGTAAATAGTAAACTGAGTATGGCATGAAAGTTTACTAGCTTATTGAAAAGGGACACAACCTTGCATATAGCAAGCAGAGTAAATGATAAATGTCTAACTGTGCCATGGCAGGTTTCGGCTGTGGGCAGTGGACAACACGGGTCGGCGCTCCAGTCCGAGTGAGGTGACGATCAAAACTCCTTGTCCTGCTGTGGATGATGTCAAGGCTCAAGGTAGAGAGTTGCTTGATTTATGAGTGAACTTTTGGATTAAACACTATTCAGACAGGATCTGATTTGGTTTAATGTCTTTTCAGAAATAGCAGATAAGATTTACAATCTGTTCAACGGCTACACCAGCGGGAAGGAGCAGCAGACGGCCTATAATACACTCATGGATCTGGGATCACCAACCCTCCACCGAGTTCTATACCACTACAATCAGCGCTACGAGAGTTTTGGAGAGTTCACCTGGCGATGTGAAGATGAACTTGGTCCAAGGTTTGTAAAAACATTTTGAAGTTTTGTTGGAATTCGGAACCCTTGTCATCACCGGTGACTGTGAAGTGCACTGCAGCCAACAACTATTTGTTTGTTTTGTTTTCCCTCACCAGAAAATCTGTCTACAGGCTTTCATAGATGACCTAAGCTCATTTCCATTGCAGTTTTTCTAATTATCCTTTTTGCAAATATCTTAAAAAAAGCACCTGATGTGAGTGTGAAACTTTTTTTGTGGCAAATTTGGGTGTTTTTGTGAAAAATTACATGTTTCCATTTATTAGTAATATACACAATTTAGAGGGTGGTGGAGATCGGCTATTGACGAAAAACAAATATAACATGCTAATTTGTACTTACAGTATATCCCATTTATTATGATCTTACAGCCTCAATGTAAAATTCAAGAATTTACACTTAGATATTGCTTGATAATATTAGCAGGTTTGGCATACTGTCTTTGGAGAGAACTTGGGGGGGGTTCTTCAAAAAACGAAGATAAGGTAGTAATGCTAGACGGGCTATTTATAGTGAGTTTGGATTAGTCTGATTGGCTTACTAATGATTACAGATGGGAGACCAGCCACGATCAATCATATCACATACTTCTCTCAAAATTAGTTTGTGAAACTTTACTAAAAAGTGACCAGTATAAAGGCACAAATTTTTTTTACCACTGAAGGATGCATATGCACAACAAACAAAGGTTTGAGGACACCATGAATGACAACTCCCATAATTACGCACTCATTACCTTTAGCTCATCTATGAACGTGATTACAGTACTTCAAAAGTTCCGTATTCAAAATGCGTTATGATACTAGTATTGAGCAGCATAAGGCTGAATGCCATCAAAGCCATGAAGCAATTGATGATTATAGATGAGCGTGACGCAACATAAGAGCAGCCAAGCTTTATTATTCCACAGTTATCAAAAATAAATTTTGAGCTTATGTTATGATAATGCTTTTCTGTGCAGTCTAATAAAATGCAACATTCATTGAAGCATATTTGGTGTTTACCTGTTTTCTAACAAAACAAACCATAAATTGTGACTTTATTAGCATGGCTACATTGAACACGGTCTGTGTCACTACTTAAAATTACTACTTCAAAACATTTTAGAGTTCATGTAAAGTACATGAGTTAGCAAAATACTTAAAAAATGAAATAAAATAACACTGTTCTTGTGTTTTTTAGATATTAATGAAGTCTTGCATGCTGTGCCCTTAGGACTTCATTAAGGTAGCAACACTGCTAGAGAGTCACAAATTGGCAATTGTGCCACAGTACATACTAGAAAAATAACTTGAAATGGAATTGTATAGTTTGATGCTAGAATATTGCTAAGCTAACTTCACAATCATTTTGTTTTCTTAAAAATGGATACAAATAATTAAGTTAATGAAGTGAAGTGAGCCTTGTCAAGTGTGGTTTCACCCATACTTAAAATTGGTTCTCTGCTTTTAACCCATCCAAGAAGTGAAAGCACGCACACACACACACACACACACACACACACACACACACACACACACACACACACACACACACAGTAGGCACTCACCCAATGCAGTGGGTAGCTATTGCTTTCAACCCCCTGGGAGCAATACGGGGTTTGATGTCTTGCACAGGGGCACCATAGATGGGTATCGAAGGTGGAAAGAGTGAGGTTCATTCAATCCTGCAATCTTCAGTTCCTGCTGGGACCGGGAATTGATCCTGCAACCTTTGGACTACAAGTACAGCACCCTAACCATTATTTCAAAAGCATTTAACACATTCTCCCCCTGAATCAGAATATGCCTACTTCTATACTGTAAATAGTAAGAAAAATAGTATGGGATGTGAAAGTTTGCTTTGATAATTTACTAATTCTAGTGAGATCCTGAAATGTGCATAATGCTTTACCATCCCATGTGGCCACAGCAGAGGATTTGTGAATGGCATTGAAGTGATGCAACTGATGCCGTTGGTCACATGACAGTTACATCAAGGAGACAAGGAGAATTTGATTGTTGCTCCAAATACAAATATTCATGCTAAGATGACCTTTGCAGTGGATCTGTTCTCTGGTGTATGGCAAGCAATTTTTGACACCACTTTGGATTTATTTTTTCACACAAAACGTTATGAGATGCTGCCTTGGAATCCATGTGAGAATGTTACTGTGACGCATTGATTTTTATTGATCGCTATTAAACCCGATATCTTATTTCACAAGCTTTTACATGCTTTTTTATGTTTTGTTTTATTGCTCCTTAAATTACATTGTAAACGCAGATTATTCTATTACAGATTCTAACGTCAGACATCTGATTAGGCTATTTGTGCTAATTAGGTTTAAATTGAACACAATCAAACTGATTACAGTTCATTTAAAGGGATCACCAAGGCATCACGCTGATCACAAAACCGGGTGGTAATCTTTATACACCCTCCAAAACAAACCAAAGACAAATATGGTCTGGATTTTCGAATTGCGCTCAAATGCTTTCTAAACATAGCCATGTGTTCAATATAAAACGTGATAGCTTCCTCATCTGCACAGTAGAGGCAGGTGAGTTTAATTATGGTCATTTGGACAACCATACCTGAGGCCTCGGTTCAAATTAAAAGGTTGCATTTAATGGTCTCCATGTTGCAAGGTTTTCCTTTCTTGCTCTGGGGTTACTGCATTAAAACACGCTGTTATCAAACACTCTCCCGCCCAGAGCGAACCGCTGAGAGGACTTTAACAGTAGCAAAACAGTACAAGATATGAAATCAAATTCAGGACTTACACCATGTCCTAGCAACATGCGACATGATTCCTGGTGTTGCGACACAACAAAAACATATAAATACCAGAGCCATTTAGAAGCGCAGAATAGTGCACTGCTTTCCCAAACAAAATGACTTGTTTATAACCTAATTAATAGTTATTTGACCTCATTAACATTATTAAAAGTAGATGCTAAGTCTCAGTTCTATTGTTCTTACCTAAAGTCTGCCTGAACCAAAAGTTGCAGAGACTTTTATATTAGATGTTGATGTGCTTGCTAGCCACAGCCATATCACACTGCAGCCCAAGACCGCTTACTCACTGAAGCTAAGCAGGGCTGAGCCTGGTCAGTACTTGGATGGGAGACCACATGGGAAATCTTGGTTACTATTGGAAGTGGTGTTAGTGAGGCCAGCAGGGGGTGCTCAACTTGCGGTCTGTGGTTCTAATGCCCCAGTAAAGGGGTCACAATACTGTCAGTGATTGCCATCCTGTCCTGGCTAAATTCTCTTTATTGGCTCTTACCAATATGTTGCCTCCCAATCATCCCCATCCACTCTATCACTGTCTCTCCACTCCACCAATAGCTGGTATGTAGTGAGCACACTGGCGCCATTGTCCTGTGGCTGCCGCTGCATCATCCAAGTAGATGCTGCACACTGGTGGTGGTGTTAATGAGGCCAGCATGGGGCACTCATCCTGCGGTGTGTCCTAATGCCCCAGTAAAGTGAAGGGGACACTATACTGTCAGTGAACGCCATCTTTTGGATGAGATCTTAAACCGAGGTCCTGACTTTGTGGTCATAAAAAGTCCCATGGCACTTCTCGTAAAGGGTAGGGGTGTAACCCCCGGTGTTCTGGCTAAATTCCCTCCATTGGACCTTATCGATCATTGCCTCCAAATCATCCCCATCCACCGAATTGGCTCTCACTGTCTCTCGACTCCACTAATAGCTAGGGTGTGGTGAGTGCACTGGTGCCGTTGTCCTGTGGCTGCCGTCACATCATCCAAGTGGATGATGATTGTGAAGTGATTTGGGTGTATGGCCATATACAGTAGATGCGCTATATAAATACACATTAAATTACTTCTAACTGAAACGGAATATTGAATTGGAGGCTTTCATTTTTTGCACATCATATAGCAAACTATGAAACTACAGAACTGAATTAATAAATACAAATATTCTATTATTTTTCATCTTAATTAACATACACTGTAAAAAGTGATAACTGAAACTAGTAACTTCAGCTTGTTACAACTACATAAAGTTCATTAGTTCACAATTAATATGCTACTGTTTTCATTAATAGTTAAGCTGGAAAAACTTTATTATTTTAGGTGTAAGCAGTTGAAGTCGTTAATTTTTTATTCAATGATGCTTTTTTTAGTGTAGGCAGCATCTGTGATCCATAGGCCTATCTGTTGTCAAAGCTGCTGCTATGAATTGTGTTGCTTCAGCTCATTTGAAATAATTAGAATGAACGGATAGAAAACAGTATTTTTGAGTGTATATCTGACTATGTCTCACCTTTATTTGTTTTTTGGGGATTTTGGAAGGAAATAAAAATCACAAATGTGGTTTTAACAACTTGCATTAAACCTGTCCAGCTTTATCAGGAGTCAGACCACCTCATGAAGTGGTCAGGAGGTATTTTCACCTGCTATTTTCACAGTCAGATATCTGATCAGAAAAAAAGAATGCATGAGGAGACCCTGTGTAAACAGCTCCTTAGTTTCTGTAGAAAAAAGCTGGTATGTAGTTGTTTATAGCTAAACGTTATTAAGCAGGCGGTCTACTAATACTCTTAAACTGCAAATTGACCTGCAGTAGCAAAGTTACTTCTCTAAAGTGCACTATAAAAATAAAGTGTTACCAAACATTTTGCTTTCTACGTCATTATTTAAATTTGAGAAGCACAAGTTTACTAAATGGGTCAATTAGTGTTAATACTAACCTAATTTACCTGAAAGAAGACTCTAAGGGTGAATGCATTGCAATTCAAAAACAGCATTTAATCATGCTTTAATTCGTCAAGACATTTACACTACGAAGGGAGCTTGTTTTTGTTAAATATTGCACAAGTGTATCAACTTTAGATAAGCTGCTTCAGTGGAGGTCTGGAAAGATTGACGATTATCCTCCTTGTATGCGTCATCAATCTCACTACTTCCATGAAAGCGTTCTAATTTTTATGCATGGAAATGTAAACAATGAGAATTTGTCTTTAGCACAAAGGTCAGAGAGTTCACTGGGGTTTTCTTATCAACATCATTTAAATGCAATTTTTCACCAACTAATCATAATACAATATAATTATCAACCACACCGACCCCACTCAGCATACAACCCAATGTTGGCTTGGAAAATTTGAATAACAATATTTCCTGTTTTCTTTCTTTCTGAGATATCAACATAGAACGTTTTGTGACTCACTCTTAATTGGACTGGACTGACTCACGTTTTAATTGCTGGAATTCAGCAATCGGTCAAAGTGCTTGCGTTGTTTTGGTTGGAAATTGATGCTGTGCAGTTACTTTGGATGTTGTGGAAGCTGGTAGTGAGGTGGGTTGTGTGTTTCTGTGGGTGTCTGAGGAATGCGGCTGATTGTTTCCTCCCAGATTTCAGAAAGCGGAGCACTGGCAAACACTTGGAAAAAAAATGTGAAAACCTACCTTGGAAGTAAGAGGCCATTTTCCACTTCCATACATGCAGGGATTTATGGTGACAACCGTTGCTATTTGCAGACCAAAACTGACTTTTTGAAAAAAATAAAGGATAACAAACCACAGGGGTTGTGTTTGAAGCAAATAAACATCCAACATTCGCATAACCGCTGAAATGTGGCAAGATATTACAAACGTGAACGCGTTTAAAAGAATGATTTCAATGAGACAAACTCTAGTGATTTCTGTCATCATTAAAATGCCTTATGCGTCATGAATTATGAATTCTAAAGTAAATAATGAATTTATATTTGACATTTGTCATGTAAAATGAATCTCGAAAGCTGCTATTTTATTTTAACAGCCAAATCTTTGATTGTAAACACTCTAAAAGCGCTGAGCTGCTCTATAACCTGGTTGCTCCACACAGATTTGGTTTGGGGTATTTATGCGGTGGGATTTTGAGCTTCTGGTTTGGCAGGACTTTGAGGAGAAGCTATGGCTTAGGAATGAAGCGCTCTTTCCGTACTTTTGGGATCGCGTTTCAACTTGTCTTTTGCGAAGGCTGTTGGCGCTTCATTGCATTCACACATACTCAATAAATGCCCTCTCGAATCACCAGTGCTAATAGAAATCGCAGGTATTTAGCCTTAGATGCCGTTCACCCAATCGCTTCTGTGTTACTTCAGAAGCTTCTTGACAGGATTTTTTTTCTTTTTTAGTTTTGGGCTGCACCATTACAATTTAATATAAAAACACCACAGGCATGATTTATGGTGGATCTCCTCGGTCCAGGTTTTGAAGAGCATCGTTTAAGGGGTGCAGACAGAAGCCCTGTGTTTGAGCTGAATATGGCCATCGCCTGCAGATTATATTTATTATATTGGAGGCTCTCATTAATCTTTCAGTTTCCTGCTCTTGTGAGGTAGGATTCACAGAATGGGGGAATGGGATGGAAAGCTCAGTGTTTAAAACCACTGGAGGACCAAACATTTTAGGCAGTGTCAAGAGCATTGCATAACAGTAGCGTTATAATACAAGTTGTGTGGTATGAATATCATAAAATGCTTATTTGCATGTCGGTTATAAATGTGTAAGCATTCGAACAGGAACCTTGTTGTGATTTTACAGTACTGCAAAGAAATGGGATCAAATTCCACCCGAGAAGTGTAACTGAATTCAAGATTTGGTTAAAATGATAATATATACAGTAGTCGTTCAATAGTTTTAGGACAACTTTGATAAAGTGTTGATCCACTTTAAATGTATTACTGTACAGTTGAAGTCAGAATTATTAGCACCCCCACCTGTTTTCACCAATTTCTGTTTAATGGAGAGAAATTTTCTTACATTTCTAAACAGTATAAATATTCTAAATAGTTTTAATAGCTCATTTCTAATCTCTGGTTTATTTTATCTTTGCCATGATGACAGTAAATAATATTTGACTAGATATTTTTCAAGAAACTTCTATACAGCTTACAGTGACATTTAAATGCTTAACTAGGTTAATTAGGTTAACTATATAAGTTAGAGTAATTTAGACAAGTTAAAGTTATTGTATAACAGTTGTTTGTTCTTGAAAATAAAATATTGCTTAAAGGGGTCAATAATTTTTACCTTAAAATGGCTTTAAAAAAAATTAACTGCTTTTATTCTAGCCAAAATAAAACAAATAATAAAAAAAATACTTTTTTCTAGAAGAAAAAAAGGTTATCAGACATACTGTGAAAATGTTCTTTCTCTGTTAAGCATCATTTGAGAAATATATAAAAAAAAAATAGGCAGTACATTTTTTTTTTTTTTTGTAGTTTAAAGTCTGGTGTTTGAGAAAATATACAGGGGCACTAACTTCATCAATGGGCTTTAGCCACAGCAAGGGTTTTTAGAACATTTTTTGCTCTTTCTGCTGAGAATTTGGTATAAAATCTGCAGATTTATGCAGAATGATTTTAGAAGTATCATAACTAAAAACTTAATTTTCAATTCAATTCACCTTTATTTGTATAGCGCTTTTACAATGTAGATTGTGTCAAAGCAGCTTCACATAAAAGATCATAGTAAATTAAAACAGTGTAGTTCAGTATTTAGTGTTGAAGTTCAGTTCAGCTCAGTTGTGTGGTTTATTAATCACTATTGAGGTCCTAAACACTGAACAGCTAATCCATAGATGTGTAGCTCTACCGATCCCAAAGCATGCAAGCTAGTGGCGACAGCGGAAAAAAACTTCACCAATTGGCGAGAGTGAATATACAGTGGAAGTCAGAATTATTAGAGCAAGGGAATTTTCACTGCATGTCTGAACATATTTTTTTCTTCTGTAGAAAATCTTATTTGTTTTATTTTAGCAAGAATAAAATAAATTTTAAAATTTTTTTAAACCATTTTAAGGACAAAATATTAGCCCCTTTTAGCCAATAGTTTTTTTTTTTTTTTTTTTGACTGTCTACAGAACAAACTATCGTTATGCAATAACTTGCCTAATTACCATAACCTGCCTAGTTAACCTAATTAACCTAGTTAAGTCTTTAAATGTCACTTTAAGCTGTATAGAAGTGTCTTGAAAAATATCTAGTAAAATATTATGTACTGTCATCATGGCAAAGATAAAATAAATCAGTTATTAGAGATGACTTAAACTATTATGAAATAAAATATTATTAAAAATATGTTGAAAAAACTCTTATCTTTGTTCAACAGAAATTGGGGACAAAATAAACAGGGGCGCTATTAATTCTGACTTAAACTCTATGAAATAAAATACATTTTTAACTTTTATGTAATTTTTACAATGCAAATCTAATTAGATCCACTTATTTGGTAAACAAAGCAAGTCTCTCATGTACTGTCTACTAAAAGATAACATATTACTTTACAAACTGTATTATAAATTAATCATATGAACATTCAAATTTTATTAACAATATATCACAACAATATTAATGAAATTAATTTAAAAACTGAATAAATATAAATTTACACACATTTACACAAGAAAATCTGCAGTGTGCAGATTCTGTGTGGGCCTATAGCGCGTGTCTTTGGACTGTGAGGGAAACCGGAGCACTTGAAGGAAACCCAACCGAACTTGGGGAGAACATGCAAACTCCACATAGAAATGCCAACTGACCCAGCCAGACCTTGAACCAGTGACCTTCTCGGTGTGAGGCGACAGTGCTAACCACTTAGCCACCATGTCAGCTCTTTTACAGAATGTATAGGGCAATTGATTTAAAATCAGTTAAATAGACATAAGCATTTATTTAGTTGTTCAAGTGTAAAATAAGTTGACCGGCTGTTTAAATGCAAGCTCCATCAGGAGCAGCAGGCAAACGCTGGAACTCCATTTGAAAATACTGGGGCAAAATAAATGTGCACATTTTAAAGTCATTGCATGGAAGTTAATTTAGTGCCATTTGTCCGGTCTGAGACCCCATTTATATGTTATATATAAATAAGGCAGTGAAGATCATTGATTTTTATAGAAAAGTCTATATGTTCTTTTAATGGCATTTACATTTTTATTGAACTGCACCTTAAATATGTCCTATAATGTGACTGCAAAACTTGAAGAAAAAATACTTTTAATAATATAAAAAGGAGTGTTTTGATCTTCATTGTTGGACACTTATTTATATACATTAGTGTTATTTATTTTATATAAAAAAAATTTTACACCATTTTTATAGTAGTTTCAAAAAAGCTAAATGTGAAAAATTCCTAGACAAAGAATTTACAGGTGCACATGGTGCGCTTCACAGGGGGCTTCAATTACAAGATATTGAAAAGGGTCCTTTAACTAATTAAAGTTTTCAGTGGAAATGCCCAATTTAATATGAGCTTATAGTGTCACATCAGAGGACATGATTTCAGAGACCAAATGTATCAAGTCCACAGGTGCTTCCTGTGTAGAAATATATGGATAAAAAAATGTGTCATTTATATTTCTTTAGGTATTTATTCATGATTTTACAATTCTTCTTTTTAAATTAACAAGAGTTGTATTCATGTTTAAGAAAGTCACTTCATGGGACAGTTTTGAGATTTGGCGATGAATTTGCAAAACTGATACATTGGCTGACCTATATTGTGTATAGTTTTCTATTTTTTTTTAAAGATATTTTGATTAATATAAACCTCATAAAGAACACTTATTTAATTTCTAAGTATTAGTATTATTTTTTTAACAGTTTGATGCATGATTTGAAAATATTTTTATAAGTATTATAATAAGTATTTATTTTATTTTTATTATGATGATGATGATGATGATGATGATGATGATGATAAGTGTTACTTTAGAAAGTAATTACTCCCCAAAAAAGTAACTAGTTGCGTTAGTTACTTTTTATGTTAAGTAATGTGTTACATTACTTTTGTGTTACTTTTTTCTGACCTGCACTCTAAAAAATTATGTGTTGGCTTTAATAACATTTTTATGTCAACAGGATCCACATAACTGAGTTAAGTTACCTTAAAAAAAGAATAAGGTAACATAGCAATTTCATAACAATACTATAACGCTAACGTTATACACAATATGGTAAGGGAGTACTGTACGTTACATTAATGAATCAAATGTTGTCACAACCTCAATATAAATGCATAAATAGTGAAAAATCTCACCTCTGAGTCTACATTGGGGAAACTTTCTGTGCACCTACTCAATTTGTGCTGTAATCTTCATCGTTTGATTCCCATATAATGAGAGTGATTGTTGTGGTTTGAAGCTTCCTTCTCGAGTTGTTTTGAAACTGCACATGGAGAGAGTACTCCACCTATTGATCACTGTGGTACTGCAGAAGCAACACAACTCCTTTTCATTCATTTTAATTTAACCAGCTGTTTAAATTTGAAAACTTACTTTTTATATTTTTTTTCCAACACAACTCTTGTGGTTTTAAAAACAGACATAAGTGAATTGTTTAATTTAAACATTGTGACATTCTTTGGACCAACTAAAGCCAAAATCCATTTTTTGAGTGTGGCTAAAGCTTGATCGCTTTCAGAACTTGCAGGGTCTTTTTTTTTTCTTCTTTTCTATATAGAGGAGATCTGCAATTTACAAAACAATCTATAACCTTAATTCACCTTAAAAAAACGCATTCAAAAATGTATGTTGGGCAATGTCATCTTTGGAAGAAATTCCTGACCCCAGAGCTTTACATACCTACAGATTAATGAAAGTTTAAAGCAATGCGTTTGCTAATTTTAAAATTTTAAAATTTTAAAATTTTTTAATTTTGCTAATTTTGTTAATTTTGTTTAATTAACCACTGTCCATTCAGATAATCCTCTGTTCCTTTTCTTCCATGTGTTTAGGTTAAGGAAAATATTTCCATTGCAGAAATGTAAGGCTCTGCCATCTTCCTTTCTGTCTGTTCATGCATTCTCTCATTGCGTGCGGAATTCAGCGTGACTATGATCATTTTAATTTAGCAATTTCTTTTCAAAACTGAATTAACTAAACTAAAAAGTATCCCCTATTACATTTTTTAAAAGTAACTCCGATATTATTACTTGATTTTAAGAAGTATTGCATTACTTGTTACTTAGAAAAATAATATTACGTGTAACTTGTAGTGCATCACCCCAACACTGATTAATATTACTAAATAGTTGCTTGCAATGTCTTCCAAGCGCATTTAACACTTAATATCTGTAAACACACATTAAGGTGCGCTGATGTGTTCGCTCTCTTTTTGTGTGTGTTTGCTCCTGCAGGAAGGCAGGACTGATCCTGTCTCAGCTGGATGAGCTCAGCGGTTGGTGTCGGGGGCTCCTCCAGGAACCAAAGATTGGCCTGCGCAGAGCATCCCTCAAGTATCTGTCTTGTCGATACACAGATACCAAAGCGTTCGGGCTCAGCTGGGTGAACCTCGGCCAAGACTTGCGTAAGGCCTGCGAGGAGCAGATGCTGTCCGTGATGTACAACGATTATGGAGAACCCAAGGAACTTTAAAGGACTTGGACAACCAGAGGACTAGTCAGGGGTCCAACTGTAAATATGACTTCTCTGCTCCATCGCTTTTAACATTAATTGGTCGTTTATCGAGGAAGAGGGAAATATTTAGTCAGAACGTGATACAGTTCGTTCTGATTTTAAGAAGCGTTCAAGAGATACGACTTCAGGCCTGCGTATTCAAAATATGTACAGTGTACAGTCAAAAGGAAGTTACATTTAAAGTGTCATTTAGAACTAGTGGTGTATTTTGTCAAACGGTGCATACACCAGCTTGTATAGGTAGAACTTTTTTCACAAGAACTAAAAGTGTATCTTCTTAATGTGCTGAAAAAAAAAACGTCTGTCTCTGTAGTGCATATAGATATGGAAAGAGCTATAGCAAATGTAAATGTGAATTCATTATTAAATACATTACTGATGTGCTGAATGTAGTAACTAAGGTATAAGAGGTGGAGGAAACTGTACATGAGGTTTTTTAAAGTATAAGCAGTATTATGAAAATAAGCATTTTAAAGTTGTACAATAACATGATGTCTTGTTTATGGTTTATTTCCTATTCCAAATAAAATTGCCCAAAAGAAAGCAATGGTTACTTAGAGTTATTTAGATCAAGTTTCAACAATGAATGGGATGCGGATCTTCTCAATTGCAGTATTTTTAATAAGTTATTTTATATTACTTTTTGAAAATGAGTGGGGTGGAGCTTGAGGATTGATCAATTGTTGATTGGATTGCGGAAGGCAGATCTGAATGTGAGCTTGCAGTCATTTGCAAGAAAGGGGTGTGGGTTATCAAAGACTCTAGAATACACAAGACACGGCACTTGTACAGTTTTGAATGGGGAAAAGTGTAATGATCAATATGGCAAATAAAGCCCCGCCTACTAGTAGAGGAGCCAATCATTGATCGCTATAGACTGACGTTTCTCCAGGGGAGAAGCTCAGACCAGGGGCCTCATGTATCAACGCTGCGTACGCACAAAAACTTTGCGTACGCCAGGTTTCACGCTCAGAATCGCTCATGTTTGGATTTACTAACAATGAACTGAACGTGGGAATATGCGCAGCTCCACGCCAGCTTCTTGGCTGGCGTACGCACATTTTTTGTGCGTGTCTGTTTTATTTCCATTGGCGACTTCTAGAGGCAGTTGTGTTAAATTGCTCTCTACAAGTGAGCCTTGCAATGGCAGCTGTATGAGACAGGTTCATCTAGCAGGTATATAAGGTTTCCATACCATACTGTTGACTAGCCAAACATTAAAGCGCAATTTGCAGCGGTCACCTGTTTTCCCAATGTAATCTGAGCGATCTACCGCACGCACATTGCTATAAAGACACTATCTGAAGATGAATTTGCATGCGTGAATCAGAAACATTTCCATTCAATAAATGTGCAAATAAAATATGATACACATCAAAATATGATGACTTATTAATGATTCCAACTTGTCTTTCTCGTGATAAATAGTTGACAAAATCTGATATGTAGCGGGGAAAAAAAGAATGACTTCACAGACGCTGGATTCGAACCGAGTTCATGCTCGAACGTGTCAAAACATGTTGACATGCGTTTTTCGAGCTGCGCCACTGAGACTGTTAAGGGTACCACAAAATGTTACACCTATAAATCACACTATTTCTTTATAATTCACTCAGTGCGATGTTCAGACCCAACTGTGTTAACCACATCAGCTAAACTCAACACTCTATTTTTTTCTTTTGTTGTTAATTCTTTTGTTGTTAATTTGGACAAATTTGCAAATAACACCGCTTTTCTCCGGTCTACCTCCGAAAGCAGCACTTCCAATTCACATTCTGTTCAAAGTTTCTCTTTTTGCTTGCTTTTGCCTTTGCTTTTTCATTGGGTTTTGCCAAAGTAGAGTCATTTGCATATTCATACGGGGGAGGAGGCAGGGAGGGGTTTTGTGCTCGTGCATGTTGTGTTCAGTTTCACGTTCATTCGGATGTACAAAAGAATATACGTGAGATTCGGCATTTACAGCTTTGTGCGTACGCAATGTTTTAGTATGATTTCCACGCAAGTCTTAGTACATGAGGCCCCTGGTGTGTGCTTTTACAACAGTTTTTTTAGTCAAAAAACACACTGGAATCTCAGTGAATACTTGCTTCGCAGACATAAGAAATATATCCAGATAAAACTTATTTGGAAGCCACTACTCAAACACCCACAAACTTGTAAACTAAGAGTCACTGTCATTTCTGGAGGAGATTCGCCATTAAGACCAAGTTGTGGATTACTTCAGAAGACCAGCACAATCAGGCGAAGCATTGTCCAGAGGATGATAATGTGTAAAACGACAATAAATGAGGTTGGTGTCGGGATTTTGTTCCTTTTGAGTGCACATTAAGCTCGGGCAACCTGAAAATATCCTGATTTTATTCGATTTGGATATTTACAAATAAAAACTTGTAAGACAGTTGATTCCAAATATGTAATGTAATAGTATTTTGGCAAATAAGTTTGGAGAATTTATTGTTTCCCCTTTCAGACAGAATGCCTGAGCACACTGCCCGAGAGGCATTTTAAAAATGGCCGCCTAATGAAATGACTTGCACAAAAGAGACTTTGGGCTTAAGCTGCCAAGAGAAGTCTCGAATTTCCTCAAAAGATTGCAGGTATGTATACATGACAAAAATATACAAGCTAAAACTGATTTTCTTTTTGAGAGAGACAATTTAACAATAGATAGCAATAGAATAGCAGCTTTTTCTACAAACATCTATAGAAAATAAAACACATCTGAAGCATAATATACACATATTTAATTATTTTTTATATTATTTCTGTTTCTTTATATTGTTGCCACTTAATTTATGAGATTATTTTTTGATATTAATATTTATAAGCAGAAGTCATCATAATTGGGTAAATGCATCATGATAAAAAATAAAAGATAATAAAAATGCTGTTTCTAAGATTTAACAAGCAAGGAAAACGTAAGAGATTCATTTGTTTGTTGGAAAAGAGAAATGTGTACTCTAACATCATTCACTATTATTTGTCAAGTATTTGAAAATACGCTTTCCACACAGATTGAAGCTTTGTCCATTTGAAAGACACTTGTCAGATTGGGAAAGTGTGTGTGTGTGTGGGGGGGGGGGGGGGGGGGGGGGGGTCAAAAAGGTTAGATTAGAAATAATATTAACAATAATTGTATAATCAAAGAATAATTACAATCGTAATTTTTAATATTATTTAGAGAGAAATTATATAAAAATATAAACATTTTATTATTATGGTTTTTTTTACAAAACTAATGTTACAAAAACTTTAAAGTTTCACTGTAAATTGCTAAAAGTCTTAACAAATAATATAATCAAAGCCAAAAGTTCCAAGTTATCTAAATTTTACCACCAAATGAGGTCACTGTGACCAAAATGAACATATTTATCACTAAACTTTTCACTGTATTTATGAATCAAAAATATTTACAAGTGTATGACAAATTCACCCTCTGATAAACTCAAAAGTCCTCTGTTGAGAGAGCTTAGAATGACCAAGAGGCAGCACTCTAGTGTAATTTGGGAAACAGCCACTAGAGGACGCGGCGGCCATTTTGGAATGAAATCTCCAATAGAACAACAGCATATTAAAAGTCTTTAAAGTAAACTATTAAAAGTGCTGATGATTGTGATAGTAAGTTTTGTATTGTCATCTTTCAGGTTGTATCTCCGTTTTAATCCACTTTTTAAATAAATAAATAAAAAACAAACCAGCTGCTTGCCATCGCGACAGTAATGAGATCCAATGGACGGCCGATCACTTTCACTCCAAAATGGCGGAATCCGGGGCTGTTGCAATGGAACGTTCTATTGAGTGTCGCCTCTTGGTCATTCTAAGCTCTTTGGTTGAGATCAGCATCACAAACTAACAATCTGTTGATTTTTCTTTATATTTAAAATACATGGTCATTTTTAAAAAAATCTACAATAGATGTTATCTTTTGAACTTGTCATGAGAATGAATTGATTTCTACCAAGTTTTCATTTTATAACTGCAAACTAAAAGTCTGAACTTGCATTTTGGTAACTAACATATTGTATTCTATTCATTATTTTCATAAATACTGTTCCTCATTAATATCAATCAAAAACCAGCACTGATCAATTATTAAGACTTTAAAAGCTTTCAAACGTTATACAGTTTGTCATGACTGCTTTATGTTTAGACAATGATATTACAGTTAAAAATGTGATGTGTGACATTTATGAACTCCACACAGTAATACCGAGCCTGGACTCGACCCAGTGACATTCTTGCTGTTAGGCGACAGTGCTAACCACTAACCCCCACCCATACTGACCACAATTTAGAACAATATATAAACTTGTGTGAGGAAAAAGAAAATCCTGCAGCCTTGTGTCTTTACCACCGTGTACTTATACTTTATTGATATGACAGTGAAACTACAATTGAACAGACAGAACAGCATACAAAAATAGTGTCATATATTTCCATTACAACTGCTATAAAGGAACTGTCATTTCCCAAAGCGCACATGCGTTTCACAGGGTTTGCATGTACATACAGAGGGAATAAAATAAAACAAAGATCCAGAATTCTGCTTGAAATGACAGTCTGAAATAAGCATGTTTATATTAACGACATACAATATGAAGAATGTGCCTCACAACAAGCAAAAACTATTTGTATAAAATAGTTATAAAAAAAAAAATCAATGGTGTAGCTACGCAAACGGGCTAAAATATGGTCGAAACTACATCTACATCTATGTTAGAGCTTCTGAAAAATATATTAGGTGTTACTTTATAGATTAGCGTTGGAGAGGATTGTATTGATGCAGTTTAATGGTTGTAATGATGGCCTTTGATCAGCCTGGCTCTCTCTCTCTCTGTGCCTCACGGAGCTCCCGGCTGCTGCTTCTCCTTTGGCTTGTTCTCGCCAGCCTCAGGGTCACGGCAGGTGCATTCATCCTGATCGCAGTCCACCCCGAACTGAATGACCTGTCAATCAATCGGACACACTTTTTTTAATTTACAAACGCCGTCCAAAACACATCGGGCCACAAACATCTGATCCGGTATGCGGGACACACACAGTCTTTGAACGAGAGATCAAAGTAGTCGCCTTGAAAAAACACTTTGAGGCATCGCCGTAGATCAAAACAATGAGCATTACCTGTTTCCAGATGTATGATCAATATCAAGCGTTGAGCAAATTACTCACAATAACCAATCAAATATTAGCCTGTTGACGAAATGTTCGCGAGGAAAGGCTAGCTTGGGTGTTTATTTTCATGGCAGGAAGGAGGATTTGTTTAATGCTAAAAGGACTGCTATCAGGACAGGACGGTCGCGTTCGGTGAAAGAGAGAGAGATGGAAAGAAAGAAACGGCCGACTGTGAGCAGATGAGTAAAGGAGGTGAACACATGTTAAGAATCAACAGGAGGAGGTTCGCGTCCAGGATTCGTGCCATCACCACAGGTTGCAAAATAAACCCAAATTCCCAGCTAAGCGGCCTACTGCAGGAAAAGTAAACATCAAGCTGCAGTGAAAGAAATTGGTGGAGAAACTATTTTTACTTTGATATTGTGGGTGTATTTCAGAAACCTTTCGAAAAAAATAGTGGTAGCACTTTATTTTGATGGTGCTGAAAAACAATATGTTACTTGCAACTCACAACTTGGTATTAGACTGTTTTTTTAAGAGCTGAAGTTTGTAGAATAAGAGTATGATTACATTAGAATGTGTTAAAAAGGGAAATAGTTTTGTGTATACGCAACATAATAATAATAATTCCTTAAATTTAAATTACTCTTTTCTGGACACTCAAAGTGCTTTACACATTTTTGGGGGAATCTCTTCATCCACCTCCATTGTGTGACCTGGATGATGCAACAGCAGTCATATTGCACACCAGCTGATTAGTGAAAAGGAGACAGAGTTATGATATGGGGATGGTTAGTAGGCCATGATGGACGGAGGCCAGTGGGCTAATTTGGCTAGGATGCTGGGGTTAACCCCTACTTCCGAAAGACATCCTGGGATTTTTAATGACCACAGAGAGTCACTGAGCAGTACCCATCAATATACTGGGGCGTTAGAAGCCACAAAGACGGCAGGTTGAGTGCTCCTTGCTCGTCTAACATCACTTTTGGAAGCAACCTAGATTTCCTATGTGGTCTCTTATACAGGTACTGACCACGGACATCCCTGCTTAGCTTCAGTGGGTGACCATGTGATAGTGGCAGAGAGCTGGCTGCCAGCAATCATTCAAATTGTTCCTTGTTCACATAAATCTAAAAATTATTTTAAAAAAGCTACTAAAACTATATGCCTGGACATAGGGATCTAAAGTCCACCGTTTTGGTTGTCAGATATACATGGATACCTATAGATAATATAGACGGTTTCTTTTTTAACTCCCGAAACAGCTGCTGTTGTGTAAATGCATAACAACGTTATGCAGGCAAAACGTGCCTAAACTTAAAGGTTCCACAAAATGAAAATCTGGATACCAAGGAAAGGTAGAATACTATGAGTTCAGTACATGGAAATGGTCATACTGTGAGTCTCAAACACCATTCTCATGTTATTTATTTTTTCAGTATTTATTTATCAGGCTATTTCAAAGAATAAAAAAAAACAGGGAACTGATGTGAGCATCGGTTTATTTAATTTATTTTTTCATTCATTTATTTATTAATTTATATTTACAACCCTGAATCAGAAAAAGTTGTGACAGTATGAAAAACCAAACAAAAAAATATATAAAAAAGATATTTGCAAATTTACTTTGACTTGTGTTTCATTGTAAATAACATGCACAAAATGTTTCACAGTTTGTCTGGTCAACTTCATTTCATTTGTAAATAAACATCCTTTCCTGTCATTCAGACCAGCAACACATTCCAAAAAAAAGTTGGGACAGGAGCAGTTTAGGGCTAGTAATCAGGTAAATTTGTTCAATAATGATGTGATCTGAAACAGGGGATGTCAACAGGTGACTGTAATTATGGTTTGGTACAAAAGCAGCATCCAAGAAAAGTCTAAGCTGCGTCCCAAATGGCACACTATACACTCATGCACTATGTACTTATGCACTTACACACTCAACAGGGTAGTATATGTATGTAATGTTGTCCCAAATGGCACACTAATGTTTTTTTTTTTACTAAGCTGAAATTCAAACCGTTTCCCTAATGACGTTTGACAGTTGCCAAATCATTGAAGTAAACGACCGAATTATCAAATAATACCTGCCGTGAGTGTTGCCGCAATCACCATCGGGAGGCGCTATAATCACTCTCGTAGAAGAATTTTACTTTCACCATCCAAAATATATAAAGTTATTCAACATGTGTGTCCGATAGCTCTGCCCCTTCCGCTATGTAAGCAAACCTGCGGTCGTTGAGTGCGTGAAGTGTTCATCGTTACACACTTCATTTTACCGGCTGAATGAGTGCATCATCTGGGTAATTAAAGTGCACTTATTATTTTTAGAGTTTTCAGTGTGAACGCACTACTTACACTATTTATACTACAAAATGGCGTAGAATGGTGCATAAGTATGCGATTTGGGAAGCAGCTACAGTCTTTTAGGAGCAAAGATGGGCCTAGGATCACCCCTTTTCGCCCAAATACGTGATACAAATACGTGAGAAAATTATTGAAAAGTTTTAAAACAATTTGCCGCAAAAAAAAAAAAAACAATAGGAAGACATTGGGATATTTTACCTTTAATAGTGCATAACATAACTAAAAGGTTCAAGAAATCTGGAGGAACTTCAATGCGTAAAGGACAAGGGCACAAGTCTAAGCTAAACAACAGTGATCTCAGATGCCTCAGGATCCCTCAGCATTAAGAATCGTCATTCAGCGATATCACCACATGGGCTTAGGACTACTGCGGCAAACCAAGTACTACGTATTAAATACAATCATACTTGGTTACATCCCCAAATGTCAGTGAAAACTATCCTGTGCCAAAAGGAAGCCCTATGTTAACAGTGTCCAGATGTGCCGTCGACTTCTCTGGCTCTGACACATCTGGAATGGACCATCATACAGTCCAAATGTGCACTGTGGTCTGATGAATCAGTATTTTTTTTATTTTTCATTTTTTTGGAACAAATGGACGCTGTGTGCTCCGGACCAAAGTCCAAAAGCCAATGTCTATCATGGTATGGGGTTGTGCCAATGCCCTTTGCAAAGGTAACTTGCAAACATGGCACCATTAATGCTAAAAAGTACGTAAAGATTTTGGAGCACAATACAATGCCTTCTATTCCAGTAACTCCAAAATATGTTGTTTTTTTTAATAATAACAATAAATCATGAGGAACACATTAAATAATGTGATATTGTATTGTCTGCAATGAAATACAAGTCAAGGTATATTTAGAAATTACTTTTTTTTTATTTGCGTTCACACTTTTTCTGATATGGGGTTGTATTTTATATCTTGATGTTACTTTTCTTTCCATTTATTTTTTTTTTTGGACTGTAAGTGAACAACACTAGCTAGTGTTGACACTATGTGGACACAAATCAAATTCCCAAGTATATTATGGTTTTAAAATATACACTAGGGTGTCTATTCCACCAAGACAAACTACTACTAAGTTATCGGTGGTGGCTGCTGCTACTTTTATTACTGCTACTACTACTATTATTATTACTACTACTAAGTCCACAAATACAACAAACACCTTTTTGAAAGAAAAAACTTGTGAAGGAAGGAAGCCTAATAATATAATAAGTCCCTTTATTATTCAGAGGTTGTTACAGCGGAATGAACTGCCAACTTATCCAGAATATGTTCTACGCAGCAGATGCCCTCCTAGCTGCAACCCAGCACAGGGAAACACTCATACACTCTTGCATTCAAACACATACACTATGGCCAATTTAGCTTTGGACTGTGGGAAAAATCAGAGCACCCGGAGAAAACCCACAAGAACACAGGGAGAAAATGCAAACTCCACAAAGAAACCCCAACTGACCCAGCCAAGGATCGAAGCAGCGACCTTCTAGCAGTGAGGCGATTGTGTTACTCACTCTGCCACCAGGCTTCCCGCCGCCCCTTTATATAATACATAATAAATACAAATCTTGTGATTACTTTACATATAAAAACTGAAGTACTGCTTGCTTTAAGTTTAATCACGACGAATGCTTTAAAAAAAATATTCAAATCTTGAAGTTTCAGACGGTATCTGTGCATATCATTTTGTTTCGTGTGCAGGCAGCTGGTATTTGGATGCTAGAAGACAAGCCACAGAAGGAGGGATGAGAGGAATTTGCTCTTCATTGTCCAACTTTTCTCTCTGGCCCCACCAACATCCTGGGTCTTTTCCATAGTCTCTGCGTAAACAGAAGCACAGAGCTACAGTGGCAGGATGCTGTTCCTTTACGGTTTATTTCACTTTCTCAGACCCTGCTTGTTTTACAGTGACCGCTGACAGCTGGCCTTCTGCTAATAAAAGCCGCTCTATCCAGCCATTTATTTATGACAGGCACTTCCCACATGAGAAATGGGAGAACGTGCCACCTGAGTGCCTAGTGATGTGGGTGACGCTCGTGGAAACGCTTGACAATGTGAGACAGATTTGGGAGAGGAACAGGAAAATGATGAAGCGGAGAAGATACAGAAGAGGGGATGAATAGTGTTGCAGATCAGCGTTACCTTTCCAGATGAGAGGGTAGATGGACAGCAGTCTCCTCCATCATATTGGCAATACGCTCGGTTGTTAATGGTGTCACACCAACCGTCTCCACCAAATGGCTGCAGGGAAAAAAGTGAAACTAATTTAAATCTTATTTCAAGCGCTCACACTTAGATATTGCTTGATACTAATTGCAGGTTTGGCATGCTGTCCCCGGAGAGAACCCTGAGCTCAGAGATAATTGAGCCCAGGGCTCCCTCCTGGTCGTTTAGCATCACAGGGGGTCTGAGATCAGGTAAACTTCCATCTGGTAAATAAGGAAAAGGGAGAAATGAGGGGGACTGGATAATTCTTTAAAAAACGAAGATAAGGAAAGGAAGGTGAAATGGGCTCAAAATGAATTTAGAAAACTTCACATAAACACGTTTGGTTGAGTATTAAAGAATGACAAATTTCTCATATTGTTTACATTTTTGTTAACACTAATCTGCAGCACTTACTGTATGCAAAGATGTAAACTGTGAAACTGCAAAAAAAATAAATAAAAAGGTTTAATTTCTAATATTAGTTAAAGGGCTGGTTCACCCAAAAACTGTCAAAATTTCCTCACGCTTCTTGTCTTTTTGCTGTTGAACAAGAAAGATATTTCAAAAAACCATTGACTAGTATTTCATTCATTCATTTTCTTTTCAGCTAAATCCCTTTATTAACCTGTGGTCACCACAGTGGAATGAACCGCCAACTTATCCAGAATATGTTTTATGCAGCAGATGCCCTTCCAGCAGCAACCCATCACTGGAAAACATCCATACACAATCATTTTCTCACACACACACACACACACACAACGGACAATTTAGCCTACCCAATTCACCTGTACCGCAGGTCTTTGGACTTGTGGGGCAAACCGGAGCGCTCGAAGAAAACCCACGCGAACACGGGGAGAACATGCAAACTCCACACAGAAAATGCCAACTGACCCAGCCAAGGCTCGAACCAGCGACCTTCTTGCTGTGAGGCGAACGTGC
Organism: Danio rerio; assembly: GCF_052040795.2. NCBI lineage: Eukaryota > Metazoa > Chordata > Actinopteri > Cypriniformes > Danionidae > Danio > Danio rerio. Next base: position 38,345,925 of record NC_141022.1, read on the forward strand.
TACCCACTGCACCACTGTGTCGCCTGACTAGTATTTGTTTTTCTTAATATGAAAGTAAATGTTTAGAGTATCTGTTAAACTATTTTGATGGCTTAATAGTTTTTTTTTTTATTTTGTTACTAAGCATATTTTTATTTCAAATAAATTTATATAACCAAATACATTTTTTGTCATAAAATAAAAATTATATATTGAAGACAACACTATTAGCATACCAGTGAAATGTTCTTTATTTTTCAATTATTGCTATGTAATAGAGCAATTGCATTTTCATATATATATATATATATATATATATATATATATATATATATATATATATATATATATATATATATATATATATATATATATATTGGATATATGGTATACTATATGAGACTTACAGCATATACAGCAAACATCCCAATCTGAACTAGTAAATGTTCTCTTAAAGCCTTTTAAAGGTTCATGCATGAGTTACTTCATTTTACTATACACACTTAACAGTTTTCTCTGAACAGGAGGCCTTGCGAATTCCTTGAATGTCAGAGGAAAGAAATGTGTAAATCCCGCCAAAGGGATTTCTGATCTCGTTTTTGGTAGGTGGCATTTCTCATTTACTCCTTTTATATAAAATGAAACCACATCTGTTATTCCAGACTTCCTTCAACGTCATTACTTCACCTGTGTGAGCGAATGGCTGCCCGTTTTGCAAGGCCCAGGTGTATAAAGTCCAACCATCTTACGGACCACAATTATCAAATTTACCATGCATAAACACTTTAAATGTGTCATAATGCCTTCCTAAAGGATTTCGCTAACCTAAACGATCGAATGCCAGTAACAGGAAAACAAGAGCGCTCTGCCAAAGATAATTTTGGCTCTGTTGCGAATGTGGAGTCCTTTCAAAGAGTCCAGAGTCTACCTGATTCCCTGCGCAAGACCAGCTGGCTGGGAGATTTTGCTAGAATTTATCCCTGCTAAACCTACACCCAATCCAAAAGGTTTTTTTTTTTTTTTCCTGCCGCGCTCTCATTCTCCAAGTCATAAGCAATATCATTTTTCATTCTTCAGTTTCAAGCTTGTGTATATTTCATTTGTTTCTTTATACTCGCTCTCCATCCATTTTATTGCGTTGTGCATTTATTGGCAATAACAATTTTAAACCAATCTCAGCATCTAATGCTTAAATGAACATGCTACATATATTCAAAATCTAAAACACGTGCATTATTAATGTTGTTTTAGAAAGGGCTGGAAAAAGAGAAATGACCTAATGGCTAAATTAAAGAGTCGTGTTAACAGTAAATGAGAGGGATGTGTGGAATGCAGAAGCTCTTGCCAGCTGAGGAAAAACTGCCAATGAATTTTAAACAACACTAAGTCAAGCATCCTGCAGCACTACGCAAAATCATCTGACTCGGACCTCATGTACTTTTGGCGCATGACAAAACAATAGTCAGGAAAAGGCAATATAGCGACCACCACATATATTCTGATGAACATAACAGACGACAATCTTATGGAAATCCCGTCTGCCTAATCATTTGAGTCTCTTTTTTTATTAAGTGTGCTACACTAGTGTCAAAAACTGTTGTAAAACAAGGCTCCTCAGCTTACCAATGATCCATGTATTTGATTAAAAACATACAATAAAAAAAATATATAGGCCCTTTTGACATTTCCGGGTTTGTCAGTAGCAGAAAGCGTCATATTTGGGTAAACTTAGAGCTCAGTGAATCAGGGATTACAACAATCTTTTTTTTTTTTATCCTATTTGCTGAAATAATAATAGAAAAATGTAAAGATAGTAATGATCAAGACTTTCAGAAAAAGGAAAAAAATTGTGTGAGACTAATGATGACGGCAAGCAGAAGAACTCATGTCAAATTTACTCTCAGCCCCATAGACGCTGCATTAGAAACACCTCACATAAGCGGTCATTTGTTTTTTTGTAATTTGACGCAAAGATGATAAAATACATTCATAAACGCATATAAATGTTCATATTTAAAAAGAAACAATCAATCATAGTCTTGTGAAAGGGGTACATTAATATATATATATATATATATATATATATATATATATATATATATATATATATATATATATATATATATATATAAAATTATGTTTTCCTATGTGAATTTAATGCAAAACAAATTTTTTCTTTATCCTGTGATGATTTAAAGCTGTAGTTTCAGCATAATTTTACTTTCCAAAATTCTTTAATGAACAAAGTTTAAAATAACATTTATTATGAAACACGTTTTTGTAATATTGCAAATATTTTATATAATAGGGAACCTCAGATAGTTCGGCCGAAGATCACTATTGGCCAATAATCCCATTTCATGACTCGATCGGTACTCGCTGATCAAGCCGATCTCATGAACTGATTCCAAGTGTTTGTTTGAATTTATAAGCTGAGAAAGATGCACGTGCGCACCTGGGTTATATCAAAGAGCTTAGAATCGCCAGGAGGCGGCACTCAATAGAACGTTCCATTGCAATAGCAGCGCCCAGCAACAGCCTGCGATTCCGCCATTTTGGAGTGAAAGCAATCGCCCGTCCATTGCATCTTATGGCTGTCGTGATGGCAATCAGCTGCTTTGTTTTTTATTTATTTATTTTAAAAACGCATTAAAGCTGAGTTAGAACCTGAAAGACGACAATACAACACTATCACATTAATCAGCACTTTTAATAGTTTATTTTACAGACTTCAAATATGCTGTTGTTCTATTTAAGTTTTCATTCCAAAATGGCCACCGCATGACACTAGCAGCATCTACTAGCTGTTTCACAAATCACACTAGAGTGTCGCGTCTTGATGGTTCTATGCTCTTTGGTTATATATGAAGCAGCTACAACATGGAGAAGGGAAATGACGTGTGGAGGCTTGAGTAATTGTTGCGCTCACATTACAGCAGTTAAAATGCATGCAGATGCGATGTGACATCTGTTTATACAGTTTATTGGCATGACTCGTGCGAGTGATGGTCTTTTTTGCAGCCATTATATATCCAGTGTTTTGAGCTGCTATGATAAAAGCAGAGAGATTGCTCCTATCTGTCTCATCAAAGCATATGACCTCTCCAGGAAGCTTGTTTTTGACAACATTGCAAGTTCACTAAAATCTGACTGGATAGTAGATAAATTTTAAAAAAATGATATTTTTAACATTAATATATTCTTGTAATTTACTGAGATAAACAGTAGTCTATAGACCTATTTTCTTTTAATATAGAAGTAATGGATTTATGAGTGTGCATTTTAACTTCTTATGCATCAAGTATGCGCTCCAAACTTTTTCTTGATTGAGACATGTTGAATTCTTCATCATTTGCAAAGTTTACAATTTGCACTGTTTTTATCTGTGCTATCTATTTTTTGTAAAGCTGCTTCTGGCCATGACATGTATCATACTCAAAGGGAAAATGTGCTTTATGCATTCTAAAGCTTGGAGCATCAGAATCAGTACTCAGTATCGGCTAATCACCATGACAAGAAATTAATACTAGGTATCGGCTGCAAAAATCCTGAGCGGAGCATCCCTAGTATATAATATTTAATGTATTATATACATAATATACTCTCACTAATCATAATAATGTGTCCTTGAAGGTACTTTTGAATGTTAATATTTCACAGTTTTCGCAAAAATATGAAGCACAACTATTGTTTTCAATGTCGATAATAAAAAGAAATGATTACTGAGCACCAAACCAACATATTACTATTTCTGAATGATCATGTGACACTGAAAATTAAAGAATTTACCATTAATCACACTAATAAATTACATTTAATTACATTTCACAGTATTACTGTTTTTATTAAGAAAGTATCCTTTTTGCATTCCTAATCTGGTGGAGTTTTTTTTTCCTCGCCACTGGCTTGCATGGTTCGGGACCTGAAAAGCTGCGCATCGATGCATTTGCTCTTCAGTGTTTGGACTCTCAGTAGTGATTATTAAACCACACTGAACTAAGCTAAACTGAACTAAACTTAAACACTGAAAACTGGACTGACACTGTTTCAATTCACTATAATCTTCTATGTGAAGCTGCTTTGACAAAATCTTCATTGTAAAAGCGCTATACAAATAAAGGGGAATTGAATTGAAGAATCTTTATTCAACACAAACACGCGTCCTTAGTGAACTCTAAATCAAAATAGTAAATTTTCAATGTTAAGAACCAATATACATCCAGCAAAATCAAAAACAAACTGGTGTGATGTAATATGGAACAAAATCAGCCAAAAACAAAGAGTTTGTTAAAACGAACTTGCTGGAAAAGTTTGTCTTGATTGGTAAACATCTTTGAACTACCATTGGTCTTTGGTGATTATGTAATAGGTGTGTGGCTTCAAAGCTTTAAACCTCTATTCAGTCCAATGGGGTGAGACAAGTCCAAGTAAAAATACTGCAGAGTTGCTGTATATTACATTGCTGAAGTTGTAATTAAAACTGAAATCAAAACTGTCACTGTTTATTCATGTTCAACGCTGTAAAGCAGTTTTAATTACAGCAGCTTGTATAAAACAATGGACAAATTCTTTCTATTTTTTCACTAGCACTGCTCTTACTGCACCTGATAATGTTTGCCAATTCCTCCATTCAGTAATATTAAATAAAAATATATCTAATATTTTCAAATTTAAACATTTAGGACAAGAAAAAAAATAGTTCAGCAACATAAATTGTTCTAGGCTAGGAAAGAAACCATGACCCTTCTGTAATCTGATGATAAATATATACCTCCTCTGATAACCTACTGCTCAGTGTCAGTTCAAGCTGTCCACCGAAATTCATTTTCCTGGCCTCCTCTCAAAAAGGGGTTTTAGTAGGCAACCCTGCTACGCTATTGGTCACCGTCCAAAGCTTGATTTAGATTACATAAATTTATTGAAAATGAAGCCCTCTATGAGTCACTTTAAAAAGATGTATTTTCAAAAAACACAATCAACCCCTAGCAACGGTTTCTGGGACGAGATACCGGAGCACAACAAACTGGAATTCTTATCTGAAGCAAACAATCAAGGTGTCACTGGGAGAAACGAAATCCCTAAACATCCCAGAGGAGCGAGGGAGGACATACTCCACCGACCACATCTAATGCTAGGCGAACGTCAGAATAAACAAAACCTCCATGGTAACTACTTGTTTTCATGGACAACAATGTTTTGAGGCCCCATGTTAGTGCTGGCATCTCACTTGACTGAAGAATGCGCCCCTTGATTGGCTCTCTCTAGACTTCCCAAAAGATTACTAATTATGTTCCCCTCCATTTCATTCCTAATGTAAACTTTTCCTTTTTGTCTTTAGATGCAGGCTGAACATACTGAAAAACTAATTTTAGGTAACGCATCGCAACAATTCAATGGTGAGTAAAGCATTTCCAGGGTTTTTTTGTTTTTGTTTTTTGTGCGTCTTGTCAACTTTTCCCATAATATTAAGATGAAGAAACGCAGTGCATGCCCTGAGAGGAATCAGATGACCACTCTTCTAACCATATTTGCAGCAAGGAATGTGAACAGTGGTTTGTTTAGAAACCTGTGGCATCATATGTATGTTTTTTTTCAAATGTATCGGCGCAAAAGTAGGGAAACGGTGGTTTGAAGCAGTCAAATAAATTTTACTTTATAGTGGCAGAGATGAAACTTAACCAACAGCTTAGAAGAGCATAAACAATACTGAAAAGCATCCATTTACAGCAAGGGTCAAATCATAAGTATGAAACTGAGGGGTTTCAACAAATACAGAAAGGTTAACGTTGGCGAACAATTTATAAACACCTTATGCTTTTTAGAAATTATGTATTATTCATCATTCAACATTTGAATTTAATATGCTTATTTCATGCGGCCGCCATTTTAAAAAACGAAAGCCAGGCAGCGCTGGGATAAAACCTGGAAGTACAGACTGATTTCATGAGGCCGCCATTTCAAAAAACAAAAGCAAGGCTGCGGTGAGAAAAAACCTTGAAGTACAGACTGATTTCATGCATCCGCCATTTTAAAAGCTAAATTGAGGCTGCGGTGGGAAGAATCCTGGAAGTATAGACTGATTTCATGCGGCCGCCATTAAAAAAAAAACAAAGTGAGGCTGTGGTGAGAAGAAACCTGAAAGTATAGACTGATTTCATGCGGCCGCCTTTTTAAAAGCGAAATCGAGGCTGCTGTGGGAAGAAACCCGGAAGTATCGTCACACAGGAACGTTGTGTACCTGGCTCTATATCTTATCAGTGAAGAGAAAGTGAAACTAATTTAGAATTTCACTACCCTCCGAGTGACCTGAAGATCCGTTCTGAATGGATAGTGAAAATACAAAGGGATATCAGACCTTATTTTCAGCTAAGTTAAGGGAAATGGCACAAGTTAGCTAGCGGTTTCTTTCCCAAAAACACATTTTAGATGCCATTTATCAAAACTAAAGTTAATAAACTGATTCTTTCACTATATTAGATTAGTCACAATATATAGTTATATATATATATATATATATATATATATATATATATATAATATATAGTATAGTTAGACAAGATATTTATTATATATTGAGTTTAGGAGGATCCAATTGGCTTGCTAATAATTACAAATGAGGGACCAGCCACGATCAATCATATCACATGCTCCTCTCTTAAATTAGTTTGTGAAGCTTCACTTAGTGCGACAGGAGGCTTACCGACCTGGATTAAATGTGTTGGCTGATTGCTGCAATAATGCAAAAAAGGAATGACATGTTGCAGTAGTAGCATCTCATTTGCATGGATTTAATTAAATTCAATTCAAGTTTATTTGTAAAGCGATTTTCACAGTAATTATCATTGCAAAGCAGCTTTAAAAAAGGTGCATGCTACTACACTACAGTCAAAATCAAAAAGAGTTAATGTGTTGTCTATTGGATGGCCAAATATATTTATACAGTTAACCTGCAGTTATATATATATCTGTTTCAAGAGTTCACACTTACTGTAGATATTGCTTTATAATATTAGCAGATTTGGCATGCTGTCATGGGAGAGAAACTGATGTTTAAATTGATTGGATTGGTCTATCAATGATTGCAGTTCAGAGACCAGCCGTGATCAATCACATACAGTAGTGTCCTTTTCAAAAAGTTGATGTCAATGTGTATAATGCATTTTCAATTAATTGATCTGATCATTACAATTACATTTAAATCCCCTCCACAGACTTTTCTGCACTCAAAATGCTCCTGCATTTAGATCAGTGTTCTTTAAATATCTCATTAAAGTTTTCATACTGTGCTTCAGAATATATGTAGCTCAGGAAATGTGTTTAAATAATGCTCTTTTACTCCTGTTAGGCTCATTTCAAAGAGAAATAAGCAGTGACCTCAAACTGTAGGAAATTGTAGGTTGCTATCTGTTAGTCAGTTCCTGTAAAAAGCTTTCCATTGCCATTCACATTCATCTGGGAAAAAAAGAATAACATCTCCTCCAGAAACTTGAGTTACAAGCTCAGGCGAAGCGTCTACCTATGATTGGCCCCATTGGTTGAAAACAAAATAATCACGACACATAAACTAAAGTATAACCTGAGCTGACCTCTTCACTAATCATAAGTATATAATAGGAAAGTCCTTTTGGATGTGCTGCAGAGCAACTGGAACATGTGCTGTGGTATAATTTATAATGAGTCTCCAATATAAAAGCAGCTGTTTTGCTTGGTAACAAACGAGGGCAAGAGGAGATGTGAGGGTCTGGCAGTTATGAGGGGTATTTGAATATCATAAAACATCCCGCTACAGAAGTGATATGTTCCAAAGTAGAATGAATAGTTCATAAAATCTGTCTGCCTTACTCCGAAATGACATAAAATTTATGTTTTAAAAAATGGATGTTCACTTCACAATAAATCATTAATAAATTAAAACATTCAACTGGACAAAGACATGATAAAATCTGAAAATGTTTTTAGCTGTTGTCATTATTTAAATATAAATAAATAAAAAAAAATATATATATATATATATATATATATATATATATATATATATATATATATATATATATATATATATTAGGGCTGTCAAAATTAGTGCGTTAACGCACGTGATTAATTTTAAATATTTAATATGTAAAAAAAAAATAACGCAAATAACACAGTTGCAGTTTTTTTTTTTTTCCTGTTGTGGCCGACTTGTGTTCAGGGCCGGTGTGTACCTAGAGGCAACCTAGGCATCGGCCTTGGTCCTCGGCCTTCCGTACGAATAAAACTGAATAAAAGCGTGATTGCGGTTTGCCTAGAGCCCCAGTTCAGCTTGCTCTTGCCCTGCGTGTGTTTAATATGCAAAGAAATATGGATAAGATCAAGGACGCACTTTTAATAGGAATTTTTCAGTATAAAACAATTAATGTCGCATCACCAGGCTATCCTGCATTTCCTCCAGAGTTTCATGCAATTTCAGGTGTTTCATTTTTAATCTTTAGACTTTAACTGCAGTTCAGCAGTTCCCTCTCATTCAGCATATTTTCATTCAGGTTGTTTTAATGGAATCTGATACCGCATGTCGAACGGAAAGAAAAACCTCTGCATTTCAGGACTCGCGTGGTCATTTAAGGTAATCAAAAATCGCTGTTTACATGGTCGACTCTTGATCAGTATCAACGAACCCAGCGCGTAACCATCTTCATACCCGCTCCCTGCTCTAGTTCTCGCGCACCTTTCCCCCCATTCTTCCCTTCGCTTGCACACATATACATATGTGTATATAAATCATTCTGAAGTTAAAGTTTTAGTAAAGCATTAATCATTAGTGTTAAAAATTGAAATAAACACAGCATTTTTTGCTGTTATGCCAAAAATGGCTTAAAATGTCATTATATGCCAAAAATTACCTAAAAATGTATATTAGTAAATAAACACAGCAACTTTTATGTTATTTTATGGCAAAATTTCTTTAAATAGTATATTAATGAATAAACACAGCAATTTTTTTGTCATTATATGCCAAACATAGCAAAAAAACTTTTATTAGTAAATAAACACAGCAACGTTTATGTTATTTTATGCCAAAAATCCCCTAAAACAGTGGTTCTCAAACTGTGGTACGTGTACCACTAGTGGTACACAGGCTTCCTTTAGTGGTACGCGGAGGAATGAAATATGTCATGTACAGGCTACACACATTTAAAAATGTATCAAAAATGATGTATATAATATGCCATATATGACACATAGCCTATATTTTTGAGGTAATCTGCCACATTTTTTTTTTAACTGTGCAGAGTTGTAGCTGCTTTATTAGGCCTACTACACTACTGTATTTCAATACTGCTCATTTTGGTGGTACTTGGAGAGACTATTTTTTTTCTGAGGTGGTACTCGATGAAAAATGTTTGAGAACCACTTCCTTAAAGTATTTATTATAAATAAACATTACATGCCAAAAATGTCTTAAAAATGTATATTAATGAATAAACACAGAAACCTTTGTGTTATTTTATGCCAAAATGGCCTAAAAGGTATAATAATAAATGAACACATCAACCTTTTTTGTTATTTTATGCCAAAATCTCTTTATAATGTATACTAATAAATAAACACAGCAACTTTATTGTTTTTTAATGCCCAAAATGCCCTAAAATGTTTAATAAATAAACACAGCAAATGTTTTGTTATTTTATGCCAAAAATGTCTTAAAAATTTATATTAGTAAATAAACACAGCAACTGTTTTTTTTATGCCAACAATAGCTTACAATGTATATTAATATTTAAACACAGCAACTTTTTTTTGTTGTTATATGCCAAAAATGCATATTGATAAATAAATACAAGAACTTTTTTGTTATGTTATGCCATCAATGGTTTAAAAATGTATATTATAAAATAAACACAGCATGCTAAAAATGTCCTAAAAAATGTATATTAATAAATAATCACAGCAATCTTTTTGTTTTTATATGCTAAAATGGCCTAAAATGTATAATAATAAATAAACACAGCAACTTTTAATTTATTTTATGCCAAAAATACCCTATAATGTATATTAATAAATAAACATAAATTTTTATGTTATTTTATGCCAAATATTAATAAATAAACATAACCATGTTTTTGTTATTTTATGGCAAAAAATTTTTCATGAAAACATGAAATAATGTTTATTATGTACAAAATGTCATCAGTAGATTCCAAAATAATAGATCGAGAATGTACAACATACACTAATATATGTACACTACATGCAAAAATTTCCTTTGTGTTTTTGCAAAATCTATTTCTGAAAATAAAACACATTTTAACAGCATGCCATACAAAAGACCGCTCCACCCTTTTGCTTTCAAGAAACATCCCTTGACCACACTGACAGAGCGAAAATCCAGAGAGAATTCCAATAAACAGTCATCCATTATTTTCCAAAACACTCGACTGTTCATTTCAACACTACTTTCGTTTCCAGGCTTTGCATGACTCGGCTGTGTTACTTCTGTTGATTTCTAGCAAAACCTGGTATGTTACTTTCGTCACATATCATTTGTGATTATTTTACAACTGCTTTAACGCATCCATCAGTTACATAACATCCTTTAAATTCCCTCTGTCCAGCTGACCCGCGCACACCGATAAGATCATTCATTTGCTTTGGCACCACAACACTGCGATTGTCGACAAAGGCCGATGAGTTAGTGCTCGGGGCGAATTTAAACAGGATTCTGTGAATTGCGGCAAGGACTCAGGAGGAACAGAATCCGGAATAATATGTTTTATGATCATGTATATACCACATTTTTCAGTGGCAATGATATTTTCATTCGGTTTTATTTTTGCGATAAAAGGAGTACCGGTGAGAATCAATCTGTCAGCAAGCTGTGGGAAGATGTGGCACGCAGTCCATCAACCACCGTGCTAAATGTTTCTCTTGGCCACATGAAATGTTAAAGATGTCTCCATATGAGAGCGGACGGTGTCGGAAATCCCTGACAGCTAAATGCCTCATTGCTGATGTAAATGCAAAACTCGGGAATGTGTAAACCATGAAACACACCGACAAAATAGAAAACCGAATGCTTGCATTTCTCGACCCTTTGGATTGGGTCCATGACAATCGACCTCAAGTATTGCTGTGGGCGTGAAGGACTTCAGTGAAAGTCACTCATGAGACATATTACATGCTACTAGCTCAACCTATTACGCTTTATTTATACATGCCTTGATAAATTGTTTCAATGGATCACTTGATTTGATTTGCGAGTTCCATTTCGGTCAAGCTGTCCAGCTAATAGACGTACATAGAGTTATGATTACAGAGATAGTGAAAAAGCAAAACAGATTTCCCCATCTGCGCATGGAGCTCTGTGATACAATAATTGGAAAGTAAAGTAAAACAATCAATATGCTCATCATTTATCACTGATTCTAGAGCTCCCTGATCCTCCTAGACCACCTTCATGCTCTGCTGGTGGTATTTGTTGAACTGCTCTTGACTCTGCTAGATCTGACACAAAGCAGATGTACATTCTGCTGTTGAGTTTACTTCATCACACTGAACACCAAAATGATGACTAACAGAGCAAGGAAATTGTCACAGTATTTCTGATAATATAATTTCTTCTGAAGAAAGTCTAATTTGTTTTATTTTGGCTAGAATAAAAGGACAAAATTATTTGCCCCTTTAAGCTATATATATATTTTTTTGATAGTCTACAGAACAAACCATCGATATACAATAGCTTGCCTAATTATCCTAACCTGCCTAGTTAACCTAATTAAACAAGTTAAGCATTTAAATGAATGGAAAAAATAAACAGGGAGGCTTTAACTGTATATGTATATGTATATGTATATGTATATGTATATGTATATGTATATGTATATGTGTATGTGTATGTTTCTCCCACACTCCAAAGACCTGCGGTACAGGTGAATTGGATAGACTAAATTGTCCGTAGTGTATGAGTGTGTGAATGAGTGTGTGTGGATGTTTCCCAAAGATGGGTTGTGGCTGGACGGGCATCCGTTGCGTAAAAACGTGCTGGATAAGTTGGCAGTTCATTCCACTGTGCCGACCCTGGATTAATAAAGGGACTACGCCAAAAAGAAAATTTATAAATATATATATATATATATATATATATATATATATATATATATATATATATATATATATATATATATATATATATATATATATATATATATATATATATATATATATATATATATATATATATATATATATACATTGTATATATATACATTGAACACCAAAATGATGACTAACAGAGTGAGGAAATTGTCAATGCGAGGAAAAAAAGTTTTTTACAGAAATTAACAGAGCGAGGAAAAAAAGGAAATTGCGAGGAAATTTTATATATGTGTGTGTGTGTGTGTGTGTGTGTGTGTGTGTGTGTGTGTGTGTGTGTGTGTGTGTGTGTGTGTGTGTATATATATATAGATGCATCACATCTGTGCAAATTGCAATGCATCAAAGTGCACTGGCTTTACGTGCATTATTTCATTAAAGGAACACTCCACTTTTTTTTGGAAAATAGCCTAATTTCACAACAAGAAAAATCAGTTTTTTCCATATTTTAATCCATTTAGTTGATTTCCAGGTATTGTGGAAATACTTTTAGTTACTTTTAGCTACTAATCCTTTTAGAATTTATTATATATATATATATATATATATATATATATATATATATATATATATATATATATATATATATATATATATATTTATTTATTTATTTATTTATTTATTTATTTATTTATTCATTCATTCAAATACTTTTAGTTTAGCTTAGCATAAATAATTAAATCAGATTAGACCATGAGTCTCAAATTAAATTGCTAGACGGCCACAGCTTTGTTTTGCTCCATCCCTAATCAAACACCTTGATTAGTTGGATAAGCTGTTTAATACTACTAGAGACTATAAGGTAGGTGTGATTTGGTGGTGGTTGGAGCTGGAGGTGGTTGCCATCCGAATGTTGCAGCAGAAATCACGACTCATTAGACCAGGCAACATTTGTCCAATCTTCTATTGTCCAATTTTGGTGAGCCTGTGCAAATTGTAACCTCAGTTTCCTGTTTCTTAGCTGACAGGAGCGGCACAGAAAAGATGCTCTTCTGTATACCTCTGTTGTAATGAGTTGTTATTTGAGTTACTGTTGCCTTTCTATCAGCTGGAACAGGTCTGGCCATTCTCCTCTGACGTCTGGCATCAACAAGGCATTTGTGCCCACAGAACTGCTGCTCACTGGATATTTTTTATTTTTCGGACCATTCTCTGTAAACCCTATAGATGGTTGTGCGTGAAAATCCTAGTAGATCAGCAGTTTCTGAAATACTCAGACCAGCCCGTCTGGCACCAAGAACCATGCCATGTTCAAAGTCACTTAAATAACCTTCCTTCCCCATTCTGATGCTTGTTTTTTACTGCAGCAGATTGTCTTGTCCATGTCTACATGCCTAAATGCATTGATTTGCTACCATGTGATTAGTCAATTAGAAATTTGCGTTAACGAACAGTTGCACAGGTGTACCTAATAAAGTGGCCGATGAGTGCATGTCAATAGATTAAGGGAATTCTGATTAGGGCCCAAACAGCCTAACAGCTTTTTATTATCATTATTACGTTACACTTTATTTTAAGGTACAATTTTTTGCTATTAATTGTCCACTAACTCAATAATCTACTAATTTAAATTGCTTATTAACAATTATTAAGATTGTAGTTAGGTTTAGGTATTAAAATATCATGCTGAATTTGTACTTTATACATACTAATAAAGAGCCAACATCTTAATTATAGGCAGGTAATTAGCCAATATTGCAATAAGGAGATTATCATTTAACAATAGTACAATTACAAAACGTGTATTAACTTATTTAATTACAAAAATATATTTTGTCAGAAACTATACTAATTCACAATTTTTGTTCATTCAGATTTACAACTCATTCTCTTTATTATTAAAGATGTTTGAAATAATTAGCTGCCGTTCAATTTGTTTTAAGAAACTGCAAACGCAGTTACAGTATGATGAGCTACAAAGGTCACAGTGCTGCTTTTTTCAACCCAAGCCATATCGATCAATGTGTTAGGTCAATAGATGGAGAGCATGTGGTCTTTTGTGGCTGATAGAATGCGTTTACACTATAAAAGCAACCTGGTCTGAAGTGTTTTTGACAACCTCTTGGAATGGCAAAATTTGGATAAGATCTTCTTTGGAGACTCCTCTGACTCCCGTGATTTTGATTTAGTTTTGGATCGAAAATTCCCATCATGTACAGTAACTGTCACTCACCTCACAGGACTGAATGCAGTGGATCTGCTCCGGATTCGGATACCACTTCAACATCCCAGTGCAGACAATACTCTTAACAGAAGAGAGAAAAATGGAAAAAGACAGTCAACTTGTTGCACTTTAATAATAGTATCTTGTTATATGTACTTGTATATTTAAACCAAAAAATGTGATTTGCCACTATTAAACGAGTTCTTTCAACATGTTTCATAAGAGGAAACATGAAAAGGAGGTTTGCATTTAGTTGTGTTGTATTTAGACTTTTGCCGAAATCTAATAATATCTAACTTAATTTAAGAAGTCAAAAAAAGCAGATATGATGCCTAAAAATAATATCACAAATTAATATCCAATAGCTGCTGCGTACAAAACGTTACTCATTCCCTCCTGTCTTTTCAATTTGGACAAATATTTCATTGATTTGACGTTTTCTCAGAACTGGAAAGTTGACCTGTTTTCTAAAGCAGAATTTCTGGAAAGAAACTCTCTTATCTCTTATTCATCTACCTCCTACTGTGACCTTTCCTCCATCATTCTTACCCAATCTGCAATACTTTGGAAAACATTCCTGGAAAGCAGGGGTGCTGATGTATCTTTATAAACAATGAGAGTCTGACACCTTCAGAGGCGTCATGCTTGACGTGTGGCATTTTAAGCGTCTTTTATAAAAACATCGCACTGTAATCATTACTTTCCCAAGCTGATATGACAGTGAGAGACAGAATCAACACTTTTGCAGAGCGATTTCAACAATAAAGCAAGTTGAGCCTGGTTTTGGAGCAACAATCAAGGAAACTCAATCCAACTTATCACTCTGATGTGCCAATAATGCGATTTCAATTTCACGTCCAAAGTCTCGAAGCTCCTTTGCCAAATAACCACCCCCCCTCAAAACCAAAGATCAGAAACGTGAGCAGTTTTACATTTGGTAGATGTCAAACACACCTCATGTCATGATGTGTGGAACTGGGAAAAACACATTTTATTTCAGTCTCAGAAAAATCGCTGCCATCACTGAGGGTCAAACTAACGTTTATAAGACTACTTGCAAAACCTTTTTGTTTGGGGTTTAAAAATAGTGTTCAAGAGCTATTTTGTCCTTATTATGTACACATATTTCTATATATTCCATATATATATATATATATATATATATATATATATATATATATATATATATATATATATATATATATATATATATATATATATATATATATATCCATATATGCACACATTTTAAAAACTAAAATACAAAAATGCTACAGTAATGAGTGTAGAAAGTAGGGTTGGGCGATGCCGATCAATTTGGCATTGTACGATCTCTAATGTGAAACATTGCGATGGACAATAGCATTGTCGTTGTAGGTGCAATGAATGATTTATTTATGAATAGTAAATTCATTTTTAATGAATTAATTATTTGTAGTCTACCGTTTTAACTACCTGACCCGCATGGTCTTTGTTTTAACCATAACCAAATCATAAATAAATAAAGATGTTACACACAAATTACCACCTATCAATCACTTTTTCCGTTTGACTCTGGCATGAATAGGCAGAGTGATCTGTGTCATTACAATGGCGTCAACAAACTTGGTTAGTTAAAAAGGTGAACAACCAACAGCAACCAACCAACAGTATCTGAGGTTTTCGCCAAAAATTACTAAGTACTAGCGTAAAAGCCAAAGACTGAAGCAGTGTATTGACTCGGTGAAACGTTACCTGATAGATTCAAGAGAAAGAAGAGTCGTTCGATAGAGACAAGATTACTGTTTAGATTAGAATTAGATTAGATTAGAAACTGTCTGACGTGCACTGCTCTCTGGGGTTTTGTGTTCAAAGCACCCGCTGACTGCTAGAGCTTAGATACGTTCATACACTGCAGCTCATGACAGAGTAGGTGTTGTGTGTGTGTGTGTGTGTGTGTGTGTGTGTGTGTGTGTGTGTGTGTGTGTGTGTGTGTGTGTGTGTGTGTGTGTGTGTGTGTGTGTGTGTGTGTGTGTGTGTGTGTTTGGTCACGTGATGTGCGTTTTCAGTGGTGTAGTATGGAAGGAGGGCTTTTCAGATATGTTAGATGAAACACTAGTGTGGATGTGGATCGTTTTTGGTCTAAAATGCCGTTTTAAAACTAAGACGTATTAGTGTAAATGGGGCCGTGTGTATTTTTCGCGAGCGAGTTGCTGCTGTGACAGGGGCAGGGAGAAGGATCGCCATGCTGGCTCAGCATCGTTTTGTCTATCGGCCATCAACCCAACCGTAGTAGAAAGATGTAAATTGATGGGACTATTCTTCTCCGATTCTAAAATAACAATAAATAGACAAATGATAAAAAAAAAATATATAAAATCTGATAATAATGTTATAATGAACAATTGTGAAGATAATAATTAATTATTTCTATACGTTTTTCCTGTTTTAAATATAATTAAATATAATTATATATATATATATATATATATATATATATATATATATATATATATATATATATATATATATATATATATATATATATATATATATATATATATATATACTGACTTTTGTGGAGTAATGTAAATAAACATACACCAACATGACATACACTAATGCCACTTATTGTCAGATTGTCAAAAATTAGCAGTAAAAATCTAATATTTAAGTTTTAAAGAGAATACAAAGTCTTGGTTAAAGAAATGGAAAAACCAAAGATATCAAACAAACTTTGCAAACTGGCTCCTCCACCTCACCTGAACTTTGGTTGGAACCATCCAGTGCTCTACTGTATCAGCGCTGGAGCCATTGGCTAAAACCACAGGGTCACTCAAGGGCACAATGCATGTTGGGTAACAGGCTGCACCTGCCATGACACAAAGAGAGCTTTGCTTTAACCATCATTTGCATCTGTTGAATTTATTCATGCGAGCACATGAACAGCCAAGCTTTGGACTAGTCATCCATAGTCGAACAGCTTGGCAGGTTGGCACTCCAAAATATCCTCCTGCATGCAACTGACTGTGGTCCAGTATGTCTAGACCACTTAATAGGAAAGATAAATGCAGTGGCCTAAATATTAGGCGTGCAACAATACAGACTTCTCACGGTTCTGTTTGGTTTTGGCTTTGAGTCACAGTTTTGGTCTGGTTGGGTACATGATATCTTTAGTAAAGGTCTGTCAAATTAAAATAAAAGAAAAAAGAACTCTAAAAACAATACAAAATGAATAAAATATAGCAAAGATACTACTAAATAAACAGTGCTTTTCAGGTTTTTCATGTACCTAACAGTAGTTTTCACTGAAAGAATATAATCAAATGTAACAATGTATCTTTGCTGTGTAAATAAATAAAGGTAATCAATATTGAACTAGTATATAGCTATTAGTTCATGAACAGAATGGTTGATTTCATTAATGTTTGCTATTTAATTAATACTAAAAATGCAGACAGCAGGAATAAGATGTCTTTGTATTAAGACACACCACAATAAGATTACAGACAAATTAATTTCTGAATGCTTGCGTTTCAAGGTGTAACCAAATGAATGCTCGTCAAGTCAGAAAGATGGACATAATAATTGTTCATAATCGAGTTTTACCTTTAGATGCAAGACTTAAATTGCACATGGTAACTTTTATTTACCTGGTCAGATGAAACATTTCTCAGATCTCCTGCATGTTGCGTGAGCTCTGGTTTTGGGATTCTGGACTCACATACACTCATGCACTGACATGCAGCACACGTCACTAGCATTTTAATGTAAAAGCATCCCTAACTTTAGTGCTCACTGATGGACATTTACTTGTGGGGAGCAAGTATGGACATACATTTTAACATGCACAGAGCCAGCTCAAAGTGTAATTAAGGAAGGGAAAATACAATTTTTAAGATTTAATGCAGAACAAAAAAAACACAATTTCCCTATTATTTGAACTGTGATGTTCTGAAAAGTTCAATATTATATTGAGTATTGCAGCATTCCTACTAAATAAACTAATTTATTTCAAAATGCAATACAAAAAAACTGTCCTTGATTAATATTGACAACTTTAGTAAATATGAGCAAAGAAGTCTGTAAAAAAAACTTTTGTTTGTATTGTTTCACCTTTTGCTTTGTGTTACCTAAATAAATTAGCTCTTACAAGAAAAGCAAAATCGTAGTTTTATACAAAAAAAAAACAACAACAAATATATTTCTTCAAATATATGTGTGCCACAATTAGTGAAGTTTATTTATAAACTCATTTCAAGAGGATCACATGCTTATGATTGATCACGGCTGATCCTGCATTAGCTAATGCATGATTCACCAATCAGATGATTCCTAACTCATTATAAATAACCAGTGTCTTACTTCAGTTATCTTCGCCTTGAAGAATCCCCCCTTCCACCCCTACTCCTCCTCCTTTCCCTTTATAAGGCAGCACAGCGGCCCAGTGGTTAGCACCTCACAGCAAGAACGTCACTGGTTCAAGTCCCTAACAGGCCAGTTGACACAGTCCAAAGACATGTGTCATAAGTGATTTGACCAATCTAAATAAGCACTATAGTCGAGCTCTTAACCAGGGGTATATTTTTTCTTAGCAATACCTAATTTGTCATTAGCCCTAAATTGGGGAGGAAGTCCTCAAGACCTACTGTACCTAAGCTCAAACTCCCCTCTTGCCCTGCAAATAGGAGGAAGCTCTCTCCTGGGACAGCATGCCAAACTCCCTTTATAATCAATCATCAGCTAAGTGTGAATTCTTGAATTGACATTTATATGCAAAAAGAAACAGCACTATTACTATTTTTTACTTATTTAACTAATTTCAGTCAACTTAGAGTGTTATGAGTCAGTCTGCATGAGAATTAAGTTTGAGTGGCCAAAAAAAAAGAGACGCTGGAGATGTGAGTTAGGACTTAGGTTCAGAAAGTCTCCAAAACTACAATTTAGGTCACCTACATCACTACAAATTGTTTAGAAGAAATTTACAAAAACATCCTCTTCTGTCATCCAAAAACAAAGTCAAGTCTTTTTGTTAATATTAGAGCAAGAGCAAACTTTTTCCAGCCTTCTTTGCTCATATTTACAAAGGGTGCCAATATAACTGGAGGGCTCTGTATGTGTTCAGATAAACAACCGAGATCTATGCTTTCTTAGAAGTTTGAGAATGAGTCATGTTTTAAAAGGAAAACTTTGCAAATTTTCCTGCCAGCTGAAATCCTTACCCACGTCAAAGCCTTCATCACAGCTGTATTCCACCAGGTTTACTTCAGGAGGAGCCTGGCATGATCCCACTATTTTCTTACACATAGTGAAGTCCTCAGTCCATCTGCCGTCTTTGGTGCATCTAATGCTGGGCTGTAGGGGAAATTATATATAAATATATTTATATTAATTGCTATTATGAATGCACAGACTAAAGTGCAATATTACCTTTTCTGTTGGATCAGAACACTGTAAGGTGCAGACACTATCAAAGTCAAAATTGTTGGTGCATGAGTACATGCCCTCAAACATTGGTCGTAGAGGAGGGCATGTGACGGGTGAACAGCTGCCCTCTTGCCATGTTCCACCCTCCAAACACTCCAACCTCAGAAACTTCCTGAAGGAAACAAGGCATTACTATGAAGGAGGGGTTAGAGCGTTTCACGCAGACAACTATATAGTATAATGCCTGTGCCATCACTTTGTATGTGCATCTTTGGCCTTCACACTAGAAGTGATTGTTCACTTAAAAATGAAAATCTACTCAAGACTTAGTCACCCTCATGTGATTTAAAAAATTTATGGAGGTTAACGTCTTACAATCCTATTCAAAATACAGTACCTGTGATGGGACAATAGCCCCTTTCACACAGCGATATGGCTAAATATCCTGAAAACTTTCAGAACGATTTTACCGGCAAATTTTTTAAAAAAGCGATTACGGATTTTTTTTCCGGAAAAGAGCATTCGCACATCTATTGCAAAATACTGGCAAATTCTGACATCATTAACCAGAAATGAGCTCTAAATGGCTGTGCTTGTATTTAGAACATATAAGTGGTCTGGGTTTTGTTGATGTTTTCATGCAGCTACTTTGTTTGAGACATCTAAAGGCAGAATCGTGAACCAATGTTATACATTTAACAACATTACAAATTCTGTGGATGGATAAGTTATGTGAACAACTTCTATGAAAACATATGGAGGAACATTTTCGCATGTCGAGATATACATCATATGTGTGTTTGCTGGCACTCAGTGAAGCACTCTTTAACTTCAAGCAGAGATTGAAGGTAAACAAACAAAGGTTTATCATAAGCTTTCTACCGATAATGTTTTACACAGTTAGCATTTAGAAGGAACTTCTCTTTCCTAAAAAGGCCGGAACAAATTTACCGGTATTTTCAAAAAGGGCCTGTTCACACATGTTCCCTTTGCAGAAAATAATTGGTAATTTTCCAGAAAGATCTGTATCTGTGGAAGAGCCTAAAGTCACTAAGATATAAAATCTGATAAGAATCCAACACAGACAAAATTAGAGCCAATATAAATCAAGCATTTTTATATTTTTTGTTTTATAATTAATAATTAATTAACATTTTATATGTAGAATTTAAACAACCAAAAAACGTAATTTAAAAAGATATTTACGCAACAATGGTTCTACAATTGATCATGAAAATTACAATGCAATTCCAAAAAGATATTTTGACCTACATATTTCATATTTCTTAAGCTTTGCAAATACATCTTTACAACTTTATATTTTAATCAGAAATTCTATACTTTTGCTGATGATTGGATTTTTTGCATGATGGTACTGCATTGTTAAAAAGGTTATATTCGGAATAAACAAACTCTGAACGCCACATTGAAATGCCAGATTACAAAGAGAATTCATAAACAACAAACAATTCATAACATTTTTTTTACATTTTTATTTTATATGTTTGGGTGGTGTGATGGCGCAGAGGGTAAACAGCAAGAGTGTCGCAGGTGCGAGCCTCGGCTGGGTCAATTGGCATTTCTGTGTGGAGTTTGCATGTTCTCCCAGTGTTTGCGCAGGTTTCCCCCCACAGTCCAAAGACATGCTATAGGTCAATTGGGACCGCTAAATTGTCTGTAGTGTATGTGTGTGAATGAGAGTGTATGGGTGCAGGCCCGGCGCTACGGGGGGGGGCAAAGGGGGGGCATTGCCCCTCCAGAAAGAATTTGTGCCCCCCCAGTTTACATTAAGGATTGTTCACTCAAAACTCAAAATTCTTTCTGTCATTAATTACTAACACTCCTGTCGTTGCAACCTTTAGAACACACATTTAAATATTTAAAAATATTTGACATAGCAATTAAATTATAAAAATTGTGAGATTAAAGCTAGTCCTACAGTCCAGAGATCCGGTCCCCGCGTCAGGTCAGGTGCGCCCGTAAATAAAACACGCACAGGCGATGGAGGCGCACTCAACTCACAAGGGAGAAAAGTGGGTGACATGATACGAGCAGCTTAATTCATTACATGTTATGGTTAACTAATTCTTTAAACACAACTCTCTTGAGCGCTAAAAGGAAGAAACGCAGAAGAAATTTGCTGTTAAATTAATGTGAAAATGACTGGCAGTTGCGTCTTTGCTAAAATTAGTTATTCGGGAAGATGTAGCCCAATCAAATGTTTTAATAAAAACAGTTGGCAGTGTTTTCCCACAGTAGGCTACACTATAAATAATATTTTAATTTATTAATTAATATTGTTATTAATATGATTCCAATTAAGCTAAAATTGACAAAACGCAGAACCCTTTGAATGTTTGCTTTCATTTTGACATTGTTAAAAAGCGCACTTTTACAGTCTGGTAGAGAAACATCTCATTATGCAGCAGCAGTCAAGGTATAACACTTAATAAAAGCCTTATTTTGCGTTTAAAGATGATCGGCCTGCGAAGTCAAGTTTACAGTGTTATAAATGGAATATAGTGCTTAAGTGGATTTACCGCGGATCAACCGATAAATCTCCTACATGCTGCACGTAGGCTGAATAATCTTTTAAAAATATGTCATTTAGGCTATACTGCTATTTGTTCATGCAAAATTAAACAACATAAAATATATTGTAAACCTATTTTAAAAGCTGAAATACAGTCAGCATATCGAGTTTGTTTTGACTTGTAGCTCATGGCCCTAAAATCAAAATAACCTGAAAACAAGTAATTAAAATAGGCTTAATAAATAAATAAAATGACGGATAGGCCTAGTAACCATGGTTTATGATGGTTTACAAATGACAACCAGACAATATCACGAAAAAAACACAGTTATGATAGCAGATGAATCTTTATTTTTACATTTAAAATGATGAAAAAAGTTATATAGCCTGAGTTGCGTGTTATCCGTGCCAAACAAATTTTCACGGTAATAACTGTGAATTTTGGTATCTTTTTTAGGTATTTTTCTGGCTACACTAATGCCTTAAAATGTAACTAAGTAATTGTTTTGAATGACATTAAATTGTAAAATTTAGCTTTTCCCTAACACTGATGTTGGTTGGGTAATAGGCTACGTGAAGTGACTCGGTTAAGCTGATTTCACTATATTTATTTACCTGTTATACGAAAAGTCTGATCTTGGGTCAGCTTGCATGTGTGGGCATAATTTGACGTCTTTACCTAAACCTTTAAACATTCATAGGCCGGTTATTTGAAATAAAACGGAAATAAATAAGGGGAATAACATAGATTTAAAGCACTCGTTTGGCACTAAAGCCATGATCCGTCTGCATTAATAAGCGTTATCGTTGCATTACCATCATTAATAAAATCAGTAATAGCGAAACTGTTATTATTACTATTAAAACGTATATTACTGCTTTAGGTCAGTAACAAAGTAAAGTAATAATAAATGTGAATAAATATCCTAAATGAAAAGGAACAAGAGAGACCAAAATCAGCCACCAGGCTGATTTTTCCACTAAGTGGAAAAGAAAATAAATGAATTAATATATTTTTTAATTATTAACAAAGAAATATCTTCAAAGCTAAAATTTTAATGTACATTTTTTTTTGTAAATTATATTAAAATTGCTTTCATTGGATTCTTTAGTGATTCTAAATTCAGACACACACTGGACAAGAACCACAATGCTGTCTTCATTCTGTGACAAAGGAATTTAAACAGTGTCCTGAAGCTGGGGTTGTGCCATAAAATCATGCACCCCCTTGCTGAATTTACTTTCTGATTGTCTAATCTCAACCACACCTTCTAATCCTAACGCCACTCCTACACCTAATCCCAACCTTACCCTATACAAGTAAATGAGAGGGTGCATAATCTGGCAGGGGTGCGTTTTTCGGCACGACACTGGTCGCACTTCAGACAAGAATCGCATCACTGCGTCTTCAAAATTCTACAGCTTGTCCATCTTTGTTCAAATAAAGAGAATTTGGCAGCATGCATATATGCAACAGTCGATGTTTATTATTTTTTTGGTTCTAGCTTGCGCCCACACAGGCTGGCAAAATCATGATCTAATTTGAATACAGAAACTATTTAGTAGTTTTAAAAATCAATAAAGAATCATTACAGAAAGAATCGCGATGTATCGATGAATCAATTCTTTCTCCCACCCCTATTCTTTATATTCTTCTGGTCTGCATTTTTGCTCAACATGAATGCAGCAATTACTGCATTTCTTGAATGACATTCCCCTCCAGCCACGTGTTTTTTTTATTTTTTTATTTACATCTAACCCATGTGACGAACCATCTGGTATGACTAAATAGCCAATAAATCCTGAGGAAATAAATTGGGGTGCCTTGTTCATTGAGAAAGATCATACGGAAGCACAGGCTAAAATTACCTTGATAATAGCATAACACCTCTCTTAAGGCCGCCATAAACCACTTACCAAACCTTCATAATGAAATGCCTTTAGAACAAACATGCCAATGGTCTTAATAAACAGGATCATTTAAATGGCTTTATTAGATGCACTGGCTATCGCTTCTGGTATTAATGCCCAATTAAAAGCAGTTAAAAGACACTGAGGTATTTTACCAGCCATTTTAATAACTCATAAAGATTAAGCAGGTGCAAACGCTAGTCTCCTCAGATGTGCTAAAGTATGCTACATGCTATAGCTTGATTGGATAGAATACCAAAACAACACGCCATCGGACCATTCATCAAAGAACACTGCTGACTCTATTGCTGAAAGATATTTGGAAACACATGGAGCGAGATTTTGATCTTATTAGAACCATGTGAGCAACCTAGACGCTGGAAACACATATTTTCTCCTTTAAAATTTGTCAACATGGTAACCTAAGCTTAAAAATTAGTTCAAACCACACCGAATACTCACTTTCTGGGCTTTTTGTTGAGAGTCCCAGTGACATAATATCCTGGGTTGCATTTGAAGCGGCAAACAGTTCCCACGTCATGCCCGCCTCCTTGACAATGAGGAACTAGAAGTGTGGCATTTGGTAGGAAAGGTGGATCCGCACACTCAATCTTGCAGTAAGCTTCTGGGTATGACCACAGTCCATCCTCAAGACAAACCAATGTGTCACTCTCACCTGAAAAACAGATGGCAAGGCAAGTTTATTCATACAGCACATTTCATACACAATGGTAATTCAAATGCTTTACATAAACAAGAATTAAAGGAACATAAAATACAAGTATATGAAATAAAAACAATCAGGAATAAAAGAAAGACACGACAAAAAGAATAAAAGAAAGACACGACAAAAAGAAAGCTCCATCAGTGTGTTCCAAAGCTCCAACCTTTAAGACCATCTGAAGCCTTGAAGTATCAGTTGTTGGCTCTTCAAAAGGTGAGAAGCCATTCAGTGAACTGCAGCCAGCAAATGATTGCTTGAGGTTGCATTTGTGCACAGTTATAAAAGACCAAACATGACCCAAACTACCTAATATATTCTCTGTGAAATTCCTTTTGATTTTAAAATTAAGAGTAAAGAGTAATTGGAAGGATCTTTGCAGTGCTATATTTAAAATATATTTTTTTAACAATCTGTACACCAATTTGGTTTCTTTCAATATACTTTTTTTTTTCAATATACCTTTTTTTTTTTTTTTTTTTTGCAATGATCAAGTCACATGAATTATTTTTTTTTCCGTTTTTTGATGGTTGAAATACGCATTACATCGAATGTAGCATGTGGATATTCTGGGTTCAACTGTTTGCCTGTAAGTAGAATACATTTTTACAAACTCTATACCAAATTTGGTATATGTTTATCCCTTTTTAAAGCATTAAGCCATATTAAGCAATTATTCAAAGTTTTGAAAGGTACAAAAGCGTGTTATATGCAATATTAGTGCATAACATTGATTTTCTGTCTTTATCTGCTTGCCAGTACATATAACATACTTTTAACAAACTGTATACAAATATGGTCTACACACATCACTTTTCTTAATGCATTAAGCCACACTAAGTGTTCATGTTCTGTAAAGTAAAGCTTTAAACAGTCATGTTTATCTAACCAACTTTCTGTCTCGCTACAAATCCAACTCGCTCTTTAAGATCTAAAACCTCAGCGCTTCTTGTAGTACCCAGATTAGCAAAATCCACTTAAGGAGGTCAAGCATTTTCATATATGGCTCCTAAACTGTAAAATCGCCATCCTGTTAATCTCTGAGGCTCAGACAGACTCTCTCAGTTCAAAACTATATTAAGACTTATCTTTAAAATTTAGTAAAGCATATGTACAATGCAGGCAACAAGGTAGCACAGTGATTAGCACTGTCATCTCACTGCAAGAAGGTCGCTAGTTCGAGTCCTGGCTCGGTCAGTTGGCATTTCTGTGTGGAGTTTGCATGTTCTCCCCGTGTTGGCGTGGGTTTCCTCAGGGTGCTTCGGTTTCCCCCACAGTCTAAAGACATACGCTATAGGCGAGTTGAATAAGCTAAACTGGCCATAGTGTGGGAATGCAAGATTGTATGGGTGTTTCCCAGTGCTGGGTTTCGGCTGGTGGGTATATGGTGGGTAAGTGGTTCATTCCGCTGTGGCAACCTATTCAAATTAACCCATTTGAAGCCACTTGCATGAATGAATGAATATATACAATGCATCACCTAACTGTAGGATGTGTGAATGTGCTCCATGCAGCAGAGTGGGCTTGACAAACCACCTGTAGGATACACGCTTCCTCTCTTTACGCACCAGGCACTTTGTTAGAAATATTTTTTTGTTTTATATATTTGTTTGTATAGCTAAGGATGCATGAATGTACTTCATGCAGGTGAGTGGGCTTGACAAACCACCTGTAGGACACACTCTTCCTGCACCAGCCTTTTTGTTAGAAATACCTATATATTGTAAATGTTCGTTTATCTAGCACCTATTTTCATATATAGCACTTCATTTTCACATTGACATTAATATCTCTAATTCAAATACATTATGAACAGCAGCTATGCTAAGTAGTCAGTGTTGTTTTGCACTTAATCATTGGTCTGGCTTTACTTTGGTTCCAGCCCTCTTTCCTGGCTGTGTAAATAGGAAAGAAGGGCTGAGCTGCAGGAGAACACAGGTGGAGATGTGAACATAGGAAACATTCAAGTAAGTAAGTAAGTAACATTCAAGACTGAGTTTCATCCCATAATACAGAAGACCCCAGAGAGCAACTCATTTCAGATGTATAATTTTAGGCAAGGTAGCCCAGGGGTCACAAGGGACCACTCCTCATATGATCTATAATATTTTTAAATGCAAGGCTTTGATAGATCACTCCAATTTTTTATTTTTATTTTTGCTTTGGCAGAGAGCAGTGCAGTCTGTGGTCAGTGGCTTCACTGAAAGGTCCAGGACATTGCATCACTGAATTGCTATGCGTATTGGTCTTGTTGTTGTAGTGTAGTGTTTTACAGTGATGGGCTGTAGTGTTCTTTTGGGAGGCCTTTTAACATCTTTTTATGAGTTGGCATTAATTGGATATAAACAAAAGTACTACAGTGATTTATGTATTTAGTGAGTTCATTATTATTATTGAAATTATGTTTTAGTAGTGCCGCAAGTACATGTTTGTTCGAAAAAATGCAGCCATTTTAGGTACTGCTAAATTTAATCAGGACTACAAAGTAGGCAGAAAGAAAGATCTTAAAACTTTGTAAAGGAATCATTATATTTTATTGAGCAATAAAACTGCTTCAGAACTTAAACAAAAATCTAATTAGTTATGTTACTAAAACTGTTTGAGAGAGTCCTATATCAAATGGGCGCCGTGCCATGGGAACCATGTGCTCAAAGGGCATTTCATAATGAAAACACTGCGATAATTCCCACCTGAGCTAAAAGAAATATTTTTTATTATTATTTAAAATGTCATATTACTACAAATCATATCAGAGAGTACCTGCTTGAGATATGCATACACACCCAAAACACATAATCCATAAAAGTGATGATATTAAACTAATAAATCAATGAACACTAATAATGAATATCATGACAAAAACTGAAGAAACATCAGCAGCTTAAAATAAAAGCAAATTCACAAATGCTCACAATATTGGGTTACTCAGTTATAACTCAGAACTCACTCATATATGTAACAGTAAGATATGCTAAGAAATAAACACGTTAAAGGGGTCCTATTTTTTCACTTTTAATCTTATCAAGATGTGATTTTATAGGCAGTTTTTACACATTTTACACTTTTTATTATGGACATAAATGGATCAAGGAAAATATTTAGACATGTTGTGAAGCCTGTTTTTTTTTTTTTTTTTTTTTAGAGAGAGAGAGAGACAGTTGAATATGACTTTCAAAAGATTTTTTAAAAAGTTAAAACGTTACTGCTGCTCGTAAACAGCAGATGCTATAGTTTGGAATTCCTAGCCTGCATTGCTCAATATAAAAGTGTTTTCCATGTTACTCATTTAGGCAAGCTTGTCAGAATAAAATAATATAAAATAATAAAAAATAAAAATTTTTAAAAAATTAAAAAAATAATAAAATAAAAATAAAATAAAATAAAATTGAATAAAATAAAATAAATTTAAATTAAATTTAAAACAAAATTTTTAAAACTAAACTAAAAACAAAATAAAACACTTAAATTAAATTAAATCAAATTAAAAAAACTAAACTAAGCTAAACTAAAAGTAAAGAAAAAATAAACAAATTAAAAAAATAAATTAAATTAAATTAAATTAAATTAAATTAAATTAAATTAAATTAAATTAAATTAAATTAAATTAAATTAAATTAAATTAAATTAAATTAAATTAAATTAAATTAAATTAAATTAAATTAAATTAAGATTTTCCATGCTGAAATCATCCATTTTCTTAAAAGTAATCTGTAAATAAAAAATAAATGCAACCTATAATGTTATAGTAACAATGATTTTTTAATCGAAATTCAATTTCAATCTTGATTTTGGCCTCCATAAATTGAATACATTATTTTGTTAAGCTATAAAAGTTTTTCATTTATATAACATAACTCATGGGCAAACTCACAAAACCAGTTACAAAAATACAGCTATTGGCTTAAAAGCTTACTTATTTACATATAAAAAAAAAGCTTAAAATCTCACAAAAACAGACACTTTCACCGCAATTTAAGTGAATCAAATAACCCTCTAGTAGCCCAGTTCTCATCCTCACCTTGCAGGATTGCCGGGGCGTTACAGGAAAAGGTGCACTGCTTGCCGAATGTAGTGCCCCAGGGACAGGAGAAGGAAGCAAAGTAGACATGAGATGGAGGAGGAGGACCACAATCAACGGGCTGACAGCTCACTACACGATCCCACACTCCATGCACACAAATCAGCTCTGCTTCCTTCTAAAACAGACAGAGAAAGACACCCACTTGTTAAGATAAAGTAGTTAAATCAAGTTAACTTTTCTAGGCATTTCAACTTGCATCAATCAAACTGAGTAAAAATACGAAGTTTGTATAACTTTAACAATTTAGTTGAAACCTGATTAACTTATTAAAAATAGGTTAAAGCAAGATAAAACTATTTGTTGTCTTGACTTTTTGTCATTAAACGTTTTACAGCATATAGTTTGTGAAAGATTTATAAGACACAGAATTTTACTTGACAGAAAAACACATGCTGTTTAGTTGAGTTACACCACTAAAGCGAATAGATCATTTGATTTGTTTACATTCACAACCTTTGGTATACCGGCAAATCTGAACGCAATTCGACAAAAAGATGTCAACGTTATTTTAATGTTTATGCTCTGTTTAATCTGAATAAACTAAGCCATGTGTGTTCCTGCTCTAATCTTTTGAAAATACTCAAGATGCTCTTTTGCTATTTATTACACTGCATTTTTTCAGTAATTCTCCTCAATAACTTAATCAACTCCTTCACAATAACAAACGTTAACGTGAGGATTTGGAAAATGTAGGTCACAAGACTCACAAAAGTAGGCCATGACCTTTCTTTTCATGTTTTCAAAATGTT
This sequence comes from Danio rerio, assembly GCF_052040795.2. Lineage (NCBI taxonomy): Eukaryota > Metazoa > Chordata > Actinopteri > Cypriniformes > Danionidae > Danio > Danio rerio. The sequence continues at coordinate 38,375,598 of NC_141022.1, forward strand.
TCTTGCTCCAAAACAGTTGTGAAAAAGTCAAGCTATTGAATAAACACTGTCTATATCCAATATCACCCCGAATTATCTTTGTTTGGACATGCGCAGATATAAATGAGCCTCCAGTTACAGCAGACTTTCTGAAAAGCATGTTTACATGACCCGGTTTGACCGATATTCATAGAAATCTGAATAAGACAGCTGGCGTACGGCTGTATTAATCAGAATTATGGGTCATGTAAACATGTTTACCTGGAGCTTACCTAACTGGAAAATGAGTAATCCAATTAAAACAGCAATATTCTTGTGCATAAACACAGATGTTTTTGAGATCGCTCTCCTTTAAAAAATCTTTAAAAAATGTCTCCACTTTTTATGTTTATTTCATTTTATTTCATATACTAGTGGTATTACATTTACAGTTGAAATCAGAATTATTAAATCCCATTTGAATTGTTTTTCATTATTTCCTAAATGATGTTTAACAGAGCAAGAACATTTTCACAGTATCTGATAATAGTTTTTATTCGGGATAAAGTCTTATTTGTTTTATTTTGGCTAGAATAAAAGCAGTTTTGATTTTTTTTATAACATTTTAAGGTCAAAATTATTAGCCCCTTTAAGCTATATTTTTTCCCACATCTACAAAAGAAACCATCGTTATCCAATAACTTGCCTAAATACCCCAACTTGCCTAGTTAAACCTTTAAATGTCACTTTAAGCTGTATAGAAGTGTCCTAAAATATCTAGTAAAATATTATTTACTGTCATAATAGCAAAGATACAATAAATCAGTTATTAGAGATGATTTATAAAAAAAAATGTGTTAAAAAAAACTTCTCTCCGTTAAACAAAAATTGGGGAACAAAATAAACAAGTTGGCTAATAATTCTGACTTCAACTGTATGACTACAATACTTGTTTGAGAAGAGAAATGAACCAAAACGTCATACATTCAGAGACTAAAAATGCAAAAAAAATCTAATGAAAGTAAAAACAGGTTGATACATTAGTAATATAATATTTAAATAATATGTTAAAATAACAGCATAATATAAAATGGTTTAAATATTAATATTTAGGGTTTGACATTAACACCCACCAACCCGTCATTTGCGGTTAGATTTAAGCTGTGGCGGGTTAGATAGCCACTCCCAACTAGCCATTTCAGCCATTAAAGATTAGAGTTTTAATTTATGACTGTTTGTCAATATACGTGCAAAAGTGATCTTAGAATCAAGAAGCAGCACGAATGATAACTGTTCGCATGAGAAAAAGAAAGCAGGGGACAGCCGATTGAGAGGATGATCAGGTACAAGGTGAGACATAGGCAATCCTGACACACTCACGAGGGCTTTAGTGTGCGAGTGCTTAAAAGCTCCTGTGCCCCGTTTCCTTGCGTGAAGCAACCAGGACTGAAAATGCAACAGCGTGATCGGTTCTCTTTTAAATAGACTGGAAAAAAGCGTTGCTCATGCACCCACAGTTCTGCTGCTTTTAGGCGCTTGAGACTTTATTGTAAGCGACAGCGGTTGCCGCTTTCGATTAAACCATTCTTTGAACAGATAAAATGCCAAACATTAACCATGTGTGCCTGGTCATTCTTTCACTATCATACACGGAATGTTTTTCACGTTTTCTTTTGCTTACAGTTATTTTTACTAATATGGTTTCATTATCATCCGCATAATAACATTGCTTTAATATGAGATCAACTCTCCATTTATATTTAGTTAACTGGTGATCTGGGACCTTTAGCCAGTACAGACTACTGTGTATAGTTTTAGATACATGACAAATTTTTTTAAAATCTCAATTGTTTTTTAAGAAAATTTTGTTGAATAAAAAGTGTATGTATACAGCTATATTTTGCTTGTTTTTGCACATTATTTAAATTTTTTGGCAGGGAAATAATTAGTTTGACGTGACCAGAGAGAAAATTTGTAAATCCTTAGTGCTGAGCCCTAAAAAGTCATGTGAAATAAAACTGATTGCAATGCAACACTTTCCAAGTGATGGGTTGCAGCTGGAAGGCAAAAACATATGCTGGATAAGTTGGCAGTTCATTCCGCTGTGGCGACCCCAGAATAATAAAAGGACTAAGCTGAAAAGAAAGCGAATGAATAAATGCAATGCAACACTATGAAGCCACAACACATTTGCTCATCCTCATTGAGCAAGGTCATACACAACACACAAAAAAGTTAAATGAATGAGGAGGCATGTGGACATAACACATCATTTAAATCAAGAAATTTTAGCATGCCAAAGTTTAATTTATACTAAATCTAACAACTAAATTGTGGCTAGTGAAAATGCCGGGTGGCTAGTAATTTTGGAAAACTACTAGCCACAGTGGCTGCTGATCAAAAAAGTTAATGTCAAGCCCTGTTAATATTAATTATTAATATTACTATTAAATGCTTGAAAATAATTTGCATGACGTCAATAACCACTATGAGAACAACAACAGATAATTTAATAAGTTTGTGAGTAAGAAAGTAATCAAATTGCTTTAATAGGTGTGAAACAAAAGGAAATAATATATTTATATATAAACCTGTTTTGATAAATGACAACTAAAATATTAAGTGTCAAACAAAAATCCCTAATATTCCATGACTTGGACAAAAAAAATCCATGACTTTCAATGTCTGGAATAGACCATTTAAAATTCCATGATATTCCAGACATTCCCTTACCCATGACAACCCTGGTACTTGTGCTCACCTGATGGGAAGAAAGGCTCTGGCCGTGGAGAACAGTGAGTATAAAGCCACGATGACAGGAAACAGAGCAGTGTTTGGAGTCTAACGCTGGAGTACAGCGGACTGAAGCATGTTCAATATTCACAGGACTGCATGACTCAGTACTGCACAGCCTACGCACACATCTGAGAGAGAAAAAAAAAAAACACATTCAGTTTAATGGTGCAGACACAGACATCAAATACACTGCCAAACATAAATGATTTTTTTTGTTTTGTATTTTTATCTGCGTCTCTGAGTATGTTTATGATGTATTTGGCTGCATCTGAAAGCTTAGGTAACTTACTTGCCCTATCTGGCATTTTTATAGAAACACTTCTGAGGTTTAGTGATTGACAACAAAATAGAGGGAGCTTTGATGATAACTAAGTGAAAATTGTATCACTAAAATAGTAATTTCTCAATTCAAATGACACCAAAAGTGAACAATTTCATTTCAAAAGATGTAAAATTCAAGCCCGTAGCCAGCCTGGTGAAAGGGGTGGTTCTTTTTTTTCTTAAAATAGTGGACCTTTTTGCAATTATACGCCTTATTTTCTATTGAATTATGAAATTTAAACGCTGCATTTTAGTGAAATTTTAAGCACTATTCTTAATTACCTTGTCAGATGGTCATCATAACCACACTTTTTGACTATTTTACCCAAATTGAATTCAAATCAATTTAAATATGGGCTGCTTTTGGTGCGTCACACATTTTTATTAGTCATTTTTGTTTTCAAGAATAAATCCAAGATTTAGAATAAAAGTTACTTGTAAAATGTTTTCTCCATTTAATAACAAAACAGTAGCGAAAGAGGACTTCACTTACATCAGAGCATATGTTTTATTGCACAGCTGGATCTTGGACTCATGAAAAATATTTGTTAGTATTGGCCAAAACTGATTAGCAGAACAGAGGATTCCGCTAGGTCTTAAAGCCTTGTTCAATGGGTTATTTTCACCAGGATGGCATAGCAGTTAAAATAGGACAAATGAGCTCATGAATGGGACAAATTCTGGACTTTTGTCAGTGAGGGGTGGGTCGTTCGAACCACCCAAACCCGCCTGGCTACGAGCCTGCATTTACACACAAAATGAGCACCAATTTTAGATGCTCAATAGTCACAACATTCAAATGAGGATTGTGAAATATCTAATATAAGTGTGTGCTGCATTTACTGTAATAACTGACCAGATAAAAAAAAAACATCTTTAAGTAAAAAGGATGTGAAATGATCATTTGATCTGGACATTAACACTTGTCTTTGTATAGTTTATGTAATGCATTATATCTTTAATGCCCTGCACTACCATTTAAAAAGTTTAGAATGAGTCATTTATTTAATAAATTTATATTTTTATATAGCAATGATGCATTAAAATGTGCAAAAGCGACAGCAAAGGCATTTATAATATTACAAAATAATTGTATAAAAATTTTACTTTTTGTTTAAAGAAAAATTATTTTAAAATGTGTCATGGTTTTCATACAACCATTAAACTGCTTTTGACATTAATAAAAGTAAGAAATTACTTTGCTTTGAAATATGCATTTTTATTAGATGTTTGACGTGATCACAACCGAAACACAGGACATATTGTAGCTCCTCCCTTTTTAAAAAAATTCCCAATAGCGTCTTGTTTTTATCACTGCTTCACCAGTGAGAGCGATTAAGCTCAAGTGCATCAAATCAAATGCATATGAGAAGCGTCATGAAGGGGGCGGGGTATGTCAGACATAAGAGAGAATTTGATTGGTTATGATGTGATAAGAAACTGTTGTTTGAGATGATGTGAAAAAAATCATTGCTCCATATAAGCAAAAGTGACAAGCTTTACATGTTTATATCAGTTTTATATCTTCTAAACGCAAATTGTCACTGTTTTGGAGCACACTAGCTTATACAGTAGGTATCTTAAAGATTAACAATACTGATACTCTAAAAACCTTTAATTTCATGGGACTTTTAAGCATCACATCATCATATTACAATGGTTTCAGAATGATTGTGTTACAGTGAGTACAGAAGTAATGATACCGAAAAATCCAGGAATGCATAACATTCATTCATTTTCTTGTCGGCTTATTCCCTTTATTAATCCGGGGTCGCCACAGCGAAATGAACCGCCAACTTACTCAGCAAGTTTTTACGCAGCGGATGCCCTTCCAGACGCAACCCATCTCTGGGAAACATCCACACACACATTCACACACACTCATACACTACGGACAATTTAGCCTAAACAATTCACCTGTACCACATGTCTTTGGACTGTGGGGGAAACCGGAGCACCCGGAGGAAACCCACTCGAAGACAGGGAGAACATGCAAACTCCACAAAGAAACACCAACTGAGCCGAGGTTCGAACCAGCGACCTTTTTGCTGTCAGGCGACAGCACTACCTACTGCGCCACTGCCTCGCCCAGAATGCATAACAATTTAAAATATATTGAAATAAAATTTTATAGATTTTTTTTTTGTCAGTATTATTAAATGCATGCAGCTTTGTTACTCATAAAAAGTCTTTCAGATTCTAAACTTTTGAATGGTAGTGTATGAATAATGAATAAATGCATTTTTGTTTGTGCTTGTAAGTCGTGGGACATCCCACCCTCAGCGCACCCGGTCAGGGCAAAGGCGCTGAAGTGACAAGAAGTACGTAATGCAACCGCCACCACGGCCACTTGAGAGGAGGAGAAGTTCAGCTGCACTGCTGAAGTCTGGTAAAACGGCACACTCAGATTGTGAGTCACATTCACCACTAGGGGGTTGCGCTGACATGACACCTCATACGAACCTGTCAACAAGCAAACACAAAAGACAGGTTGAAATGACATTGATACATAAAACATTTTTTTTTTTACCAAGCATTTGATAGATGTGCTACCAAGCAAGTGTCTTTTCCCATTGGTGTCACAGAGTTCAATGGTCACTGTTTTCTTGCAGTTTTCTCCATGCCAACTACCATCATATGCCAGATAGATGATGACAGAGGCTGCTACACCTGGCCGCTCAAATCCTACCTGTAACAAAAGTGTAGCTGTGTAAGTAATGCTTATAGTAGCATTATTCTGAGCTTGAGTAACATTATTGATTAGCATTGGCATAGACTGCATAAAGAAATAGCACAACATATAAATATATACAAAATCATCATGAACATACGCTAACATTCTAAATGTAAAAATGGTCTGTTGATGTTTTTGAAGTCTTGCATTATATCTTTGCACAATCAAACTACAGAGAAGTTCCAAACAACTGGATCTTTTTCATAAACGAAACTTTTATAAAATTACAGCAACCTTTCATTGATACATTTGATTAATTTAATCCATTTATAGCTGAATAAAAATCAACTTCTAACTGACCTCAACTTTAAAACCATTGTATTTTGATATACAAACGATATTCAAAATTCAACACCCTAAATACACCAAACCTGATTTAAAAATGGCAAAAAAGGCAAAGAAAAGTGACTTTAATTGACTGAATAAAATTCAAAGACTTTACATGTTGTCCACTGAGTATGAATTTACCTGTAGCCAGACAGACTGATCCTGTGTATAATGGGCTGTACAGGGGCTCCAAGCCTCATGAGCCACTATTTCATTTATGTCAAAATACTGTGACTTGCACATCTGAAAAGGAAAGCATGAAAAAAATCATAAAATATATCTAATATTGCATTCAAAACAAACACAGCTCATTGTTTTTGTCAATCTGATTGGAATATCACAGCGGATTTGTGAACAGATACTGCCAAATCACATGACAACAGTAAAATATGACAAATATTGGTAGTACGGTACATTAAAAACACAAACTATCATGCTTATGACTTAAAGGTGTGCATTTATTCAACTTGTTAAATTGTTGTCTATAGAAGATTTGGGAAGTAAAACAATTTTCCAAAAATTGTTTAATATGCACTTTTATAACTACAACAATTACCCCTAGAATGAAAAGCTCAGTTTTGACCATATTTGGAACAGTCATGAATATTAATGAGATCTGCTCTTATGCTCGACATCTTGTGTCAGTGCCTGCTCTCTTTCTCTCTCTGAGCCGTTCACAAATGTTTGTTGACTCATTACACATATCTGCATGAGTCTGTTTCTCATTACAAACACACACAGAAAAGTTCACAATATACACTTTAAACTAACAAAAGATAAATTACAACATTCAACCTTATTCTTCTGGGTGGTGCTGAATAATAATTGTATAATCCGCATATCCCATTTTGCATTCTGTCGAGCTGTGAACTCTATGAGGTCATGCATGGCCGCCTGCTTTACAAAACTGAAGGGTGCAAAACTAAGGGTGCTTTCACACCTAGACTTTTGTTTCAGAACCTGGCGCCATTTCCCCAGTTAGTGTGGTTCGTTTGGCATATGTGCAACCAGCAATCGCACTTAGATCTACAGGTATGCCAAAACAATCGGTTCAAGATCACGTGAATAAGGTGGTCTCGGCTCGATTGAAACAAACTCTGGAGCGAAACAAAGGCAAAACAATCCAACGAACTAACGAACCAGGCTAAGTCATTGTGTATTATTGTTATGTCATAGGCATGTATGCAGCTATATGAAGAGAGAATTAGGAGTAGGGTGGGATGTCATTCCAACTGGTAAAATGTGTTTCATGTCAACTGTGAAAGTGAAAGCATGCTGAATTATTACCGAGAGCTGTTTATCAGTTAGGAAAATTGACCGAACTGCAGTCTTGGATAATCTGTTATCTCTCTCTATAATGTTAAACCTATATTGCATAACTCTAGCCAACGGTATGAGAAAGTCTGACCTCTGACTTATATTTGGTGACGATGTCTGTGGGTGTCACCATTCAAAATGAATCATTCAAATTGCTCATTGCAATAAATTAAAATAAGGACGAATGACAACTAAGCGGGACTTGTTTTAGTTATTTTGGTCCATTTAGAAATTTTGTTGAGTGGAAGTGAACCACACCAAGAACAAAGTGCAACATTGTGACAATTTTAATCCCTGTTTCAGCACAAAAGAATCGATTTATAGGTGTGAAAGCGCCCTTAAGCCTGGTTTATACCTCTGCATTGAGTGATCAGCGTGACCCACGGCGCATGCCTTGCGCGTTGCTGTGCATTTATACTTCTGCACTCTGTTTGTGTTGCTCTGCAATAACACTTCCGAAACACTAGCTAGCAGTGAGGTTTTTATGTTGCTCTGTGTCGAGTTTCTTCCCTGGTGTTTTGTTTTTTTTCTGAATAGTACCTAAATGAAGAAGTAGCACAAACTCGCTCATTCTGAGGCAGGAACCGACAGACATGCAACAACTTTAATCATAAGGTAAACATCTACAGCTCCTTCACTGGACTCGACACTTGTAAACGCTTTCACCCTCGCCCACACTCATCAGCGCTACCAAGCAGACCAATCACAGAGCTTGCGCTACGAGTTGTTGCGACGTGTACTTAGATTTTTTGAGAGGCTGCGTTGGAGCATACGTGTAAGCTTGACGCAGAAGTATATATCAGCCTTGTAAAAATATAATTGTTGCAATCTCAATAGGAAACCTTGTGGCCAATCAAACGCAGCCCAGCCAGGCATATTAATCATCCTGTGTTGATTGTCAAGAGTCAATGTTTTATTCTGATTAGTCTGTTTTTCAGCTGGATTTTACACTCACCACATTTACATGTGCACAAGTAAATAACAGTGTTTGAGGCTCATGGTATGGCAATTTTCATGTACTTAAATCGTTTTATTCAGGTTATTCCCATGTCTATCCAACTATTTATTCTATGGCACCTTTTTTTGTTGCCAAATTACCTCTTATTTTTGTAATCACTGTGAATTTTACCAGAACATTCTCTGTTCTTTCAGACACCAAAAATAACAAACGTTCTGCTTTCTGTGCTATAGTGCAATCAGACTTGTCGTTTTCTGCAGCAGCTCCGGGCACATGATCTAAAGCTAAAATCTAACCAGGCGGCCTATTTCATCACAGGGAACAGGCGAAAAAATCAACACCCTTGTCAAAAAAAAAAATCCTTGCTTTGATGTGCTGTGATTGATTGCACATGATGTGAACAGCTCCAGAAAAACATATTTTGTTTTGCATCAAGAGTGTCATTGCATTTCAAATTCGGGGCCTTAAGGGCCTTTATTAAGTGATCAACCTTCCGTAGCGATTTCAGTATACAAGCAATTAAATCTTACACAAAATAGCAACTAAATCCTAAACAATGGTTTAACGCACAGGTTGATTGGTGTGTACCTGAGTGAGCGCAGGCTCCCCGGTGACCCTGGAGGCAGGACACCTCTGGTCCTGGTGCGAGCCCAAGGCAGTGGACGCCCACTGATCATTGAACCCCTGAGGAGTGAAAAAACCACAATCCTGGATGCTGGAGCCCTTCTCAAACTCCTCACACACTCCATCTCCTTCAAACACATAGCACAGGCTTGGCTGACCTGATGGAGGGGGAAAAAAAACAAGACAAACTCATCAGAAGTAACGCATTGACTGCCAAGTCGTAATTGTGTTTTCATAGCAAGCCGGTGAGACTAGCCTTCACTTAAGTGTGAATTGAAAATAAACGTGATTCCAGTCAGATGATTAAATAAACGATCAAGACGTCACGTAAAAATATGTGCATGATGTCATGGCATATGAATGAGTTTTGACGGATGTGCACGTGGGGCTAAAACGAGAATTAGCATGTCGTTAAAATTAATTCGTTATAGAACGACATGTGCAGGTGACATCATGAGCGCTCGTCTGAGAATGCAGTACGGTAAAAGGAAGATGACTTCATTTGCAACAAAGAAAAACAGCTTATCAAAAGCAAAGGGCTCAAAAGGGTTCAAACATCAAATTAAAAACACAAGCATTTGATTGGCTCAGTCGCTGCTGCAGAACAGCTGACCTAACTCACATGCCAATGCCAAAGGATTTACTCCTAAGCTTTGTTGATCTTTGCTCCCCAAACACGCTTGTGGAGATAATATATGAGAGCTTCTAATGTGGCATTAGAGTAAATATCAGAAAAAAAGCCATTCCCGAATGCCCTAAATCCACAAAAATGTGGTTACAAGCTACTATGAAAACATTGGGAAGTTTGAGGCATGTGAGTCAGTCGCCGTCTACGTCTACGGTCATGTTTGAATTAGACGCTTCTCATGCTTCACGCTCACTGAAAATGTAGCACTTTCAGTCACGAAAACAACACTGACTAAATTGGTCAACTATTTGCTTTTATTCCCCACAACATTTCCTGCGAGTCTTCCTGGATTGTTTCACTCTCACTGAAGCGCATTATGTAACAATGGCATAACGTTAATAGACTTGTTATGAAGATCAGTTACAGCCTAAGACATACTATAAATGCATTGCATAAAACTACGATAACATTGAATGAGAGCTTTATTATGTGAAATTAGAACAGTTGTGTTACAGTAAATGACTTCAAATCCACAGATTGCAATCTGGAATGAATTTTTAAATTGCGCAAAGATTCAGACCAAATTACCAAGCATCAAAGATTCTGCTGTCAAAGAAATTGCTCATAATTCATAGCGGGAAAGTGTGTCTGTGTGTTTTTCTGGTCAGCCAATGATTAATAACATCATTTATATTCATAAACAATGTAGCTTTCAAATTTGCTGTTATGCAATTCTGATGTAACAAACAACAGTTTTAGTATAACACGTTTTTTAAGGAACAATATAGCTTATAGAATTAAGCAACATTTTACAATACAGTATACTTATTGTCTGTTTTGCAAGGTTACTATTACAATAGGATCAGAAATAACAATTCTTTTTTTTTTTAAATATTTGTTTAGGTTTGTTTTTTGTTAGTTTCTTTGTACAAAATGTAAAACGAGCTGTTCTCAGGCATGTAAGTCATCTTTAACAGCGTTGGAATCATTATACAAGAGAGCACTTAATATTCATGATAAAAGGCCTCAGTTATACCATCACTGCAATATCTTAAAAAACATAGTCTTTTAAGTTTTCATAATATTATATAATATTCCAATATTTGTTTTGTTTTTTAAAATTATTCACAAACTTTCTCTTCCATCATTAAATTTTTTTAAATTCCAAATTAATCGCGAATGACACATTCTATGGTAAATGGGGAATATTATTATCTCCAGATGCAAAACCTCTTTTGGTTAATCTTCTTTTATTTATAAAGCCACAAATCTATGAAATTCTCTCCCAACAGAAATAATCACATGTACAAATTATAAGATGTTTTCTTGCCTGACTACTGTACGAGGTAGTTTTTGTCTAATTAAAATTGTATACACTAAGTGAGATGTTATTGATTTGTCAGTGTTTTAGTTTATATGCGATTATGCCTGTATTTTTTAAACCATGTATACCCAAAGTAGGGCCCGCGGGCCAAAGTTGGCTAATGGTAACCTTCGATTTGAGCCACTACCATCTGAAAAGAGTGGAAGAATGATGGTGGTTGGGGTATATGCATTTGACAGAGATTGTCATTTAAAATTTAACGAAATTAGTTTTTTCTTTGTTTTATTGCTGAGCTAAAAAAAAAAAACAACAAATGAAAGTATAATGATTCAATTAAATGCTGTAAATAAATCAGACTTATAATATGTAAATGTAAATGTTTAAGATCCCTATTACATACTTGCTCAGTTCAGTCTGATAAAGCATAAAAAACAGTAGCAGAAGAATCCGAATCAAGAGACAGCAATATTGTATTGTTTTGCTTTGGATTGTTCTGCTTTGAAAGCTGCTTATGATTATGACCCAAGTTTATAGTCCTAGTTCTGGTGCTTCTGTTGTGGTGTTTATAGTATAAGGGCCAGAGTATTTGTTTTGTGACTGTGACTCACCATGACACTTGAAACCTGCTTCAACATGGCATTTTTTTGAACAACCATCTCCATCTAAAAGATTTCCATCATCACAATCCTCAGTCCTGTTTTAGGGTAAAGAAAGAGAGAGAGAGAGAGAGAGAGAGAGAGAGAGAGCGATGCCAGCGGTTATAGTTATGTTAAGTATGTGGAAGGTCTTTGGCTACGCTTCAAAACACGAATGAGTCAAACAAATACTCCGAAATATGAAACATTCTTTACAAATGAATAAAGCACATAGTAGACACAGTAAGTTGATACTGACCCCTGTAGTGTGGCATCACCACAGAAATGTTCTCCGTGAGTGTAAAGCAGGCTGGGGGAAAGTTCACTGAACAAACCGTCCGATTCCACCTGGATCCTGTACAGGTACTGAACATCCTTCTGCACATCGCTGAGGACAAGAGTGAAACACATTTAGAAAACATACAACAAGGAGTAAAGGGTGAGAATAATCAAATATAAATATTAAGCAGTTAAATAAAAAAGAAAATAAAAATAGATAAATGGAAAAAATTAAACATTGAAAAACAAAAACAAATAAAAATGAAAATAAATAAAATAAATGAATACAATATAGAAGTACTTTAAAAAGAAATAAAAATCAAAATATCAATAACAAACAATGAAAATGAATAAAAATTAAAATAAATAACATACAACTGAAAATATGTAAACAAATAAAAGGATGGATGGATGGAAGGATGGATGGATGGATGGACGGACGGAAAGAAGGATGAACGAATGGATGGATTAATGAATGAGGAACAGACGGATGGATGAATGGATGGACAACTAGATGGACGAATGGATAGACGAATAGATGGAATAATGGATGGACAAATGGATTATGGATGGATGGATGCATGGATTAATGGGTGGATGGGTGGATGGATGGATGGATGGATGGATGGATGGATGGATGGATGGATGGATGGATGGACGGACAGATGGATGGATGAGCGAATGGATTGTGGATGCATGTATGGATTGATGGATGGATGGAACAGTGGATGTGTGGATGGATGGATGGATGGATGGATGGATGGATGGATGGATGGATGGATGGAGGGATGGTTGGACAAATGGATGGGCAAACAGATGGATGAATAGATGTATGGATGGATGTATATATGGATGGAACAGTGGGTGTGTGGATAGATGGAAGGAAGGAAGGATGGATGGATGGATGGATGGATGGATGGATGGATAAATGAATGGGCATATAGATTGTGGATGAATGTATATATATATATGGATGTATGGATGGATAAATTGAATAATGGGTGTGTGGATGTGAATGTATGTATGGATAAATGGATGGAACAGTGGGTATGTGGATGGATGGATGGATGGATGGATGGATGGATGGATGGATGGATGGATGGATGGATGGATGGATGGATGGATGGATGGATGGATGGATGGAAGGATGGATGGATGGATGAATGAAAGGATGGATGGATAGATGGATGGACAAATGAATGGATAGATTGTGGATATAAATATAATTATGGATGGATGGATGGATAAATTGAACAGTGGGTGTGTGGATGTGAATGTATGTATGGATAAATGGATGGAACAGTGGGTATGTGGATGGATAGATGGATGGATGGATGGATGGATGGAGGGAGGAAGAGAGGGAGAAATGGATAGATAAATGCTGAAATTCAGAAATGTGTAACAACATGCTACTCTTACTATTCCTGTTATAGAAAATGTCAAACATGAAATATGTATAGTTAAGTGAGGACAGACATGCAGACATAAAAGACAGAGAAAGGGATGGATGACTAGATGGATGGATGAATTTATAATTCATTCAGTGACCATTAAACTCAGAGTGAGTCATTGTATCATTCGCTCAACATTCTAAATAACAATGAATCATTCAGACAAAAAAGTAACTGGTAGCACTGTCTCTAAATGGTTTATTAAAAAATATTCAATATCTTGTTAAGAATATAAAAACAAATGTATTACATTAACATTGTATTCAGTAATAATGCATTTTCCATCTTTAAACTTAAATATATGATGATGACTGAGCACTGGAACCAAATACAAAAATTAAGCAGAGCAATGCTGATTTTCACTACAGCCGCTGTATTAAATTTGTTAAATTAAATTTGAAACAGCAATACTTGATCACAACTATATTTTTCCTCAGGGTGATCTCAAATCTAACCCTGTTAAAAATGGAAACGTCCTTTGAACATTGAGGTTATCACTGCATGTCACACTGCATCGATCTGATCTGATTCAGTGAGCCTATAAAAAGAGTCAGGCCATGATTGCCAAGGCTTGTTTGATTTCAGTTGTTTTCCGGCCACTGGTAAGAAGATGCCCTGCTAACTGAGCATCATGTATTTTCTACAGCAGCTCTTATTACTCAACAAATTGGCCTTATTAATTATGGATGACTTCCAGGCAGAGGGAAGAGGAGTGAGACTACTTTAAGCCAAAGAAAAGGGAGATCCAATGAAGAATTCTGTGCAAGTGAAAAGATTAAGCCAAATTTCTCTCTTCATAGCACAGCCAGTTATGTATATACAGTTATATTTAATCTAGTTATTTGGCCATAAATTGGTCATGGGTGTGGTTTAATTTGAGCTTAAATGCATCAAATGTCTAAACACAACTGGCCTTGTTCGACATTTTCCACTGAAATCAACTATAGTGTAAAAATGTTGTGTTGCTTTAAACCAAATTTGAGTAAAACAAGAACAATCCTGAATCCTGTGTTAAATTTGTTAATTCTTTTTTGTTTACCCAACTTTGCCCAAACAATTAGATTTATTTGTGTTTCACTTAATTGTGGATTGAAACATTGGCAGTATTTTATAGATTGTATTACAATTATTTTAAAAGCATTAATTTCCTTTCAAAGATAAGACAAGCAGCAAGAAACATTAGGACCCTTCATAAAACACAACAGGTACATAATGTAATATATATACAATAGTTCTGTCTGGTGCTTGAATCTGATTTTCTGATAGCTGTGCTATATTATGCAAATACCAGCACTAATACAGCATTTCATCCTTCACCGTTGTGCATTACTCAGCCCACATACAGCAACAAGCAGAGGACACTCTACAGTTTGACAAAAATTGCTGCTGTTGGACAATAAAATTTTCTTTTCGTGATTTTTAGTCAAGAATGTAGTTGTTTAGATTGCAACTATGCAGTTTATTTATAAAGATAGTGCCTATTTTAAAGTATTTATAATTTTGGAGATTCAGTGCTTCTGCCACCATCAGCCTGTCTGAGCAGACCAAAGAAAGTGCTGGTTGACGGTCTGCCACAAGATGGCGACTGCATTATTAAGTCCCTAAGCCCTGCTCACACTGTGAGATGTCAGCCACGATTTTGTCATCTGAGGCAAATTTGTGAAATCCTAAAAGATTCCTGATATCCTATACGCTAAAATCTGTGATCCATCGGCACTGGTGAGGGGCACTAAGAAATCGATGGCATACTATGGCATCGAGCCAACACAAGCATCCCACCAGTACAGATATAGCACCATATCGAACTCCTAATTGTGTAATATAGCTCATATATATATATATATATATATATATATATATATATATATATATATATATATATATATATATATATATATATATATATATTAAGGGTTTCACGATCCTCCAAATCCTCGATTCGATTACATTTTCGATTCTAAAGGCACGATTCGATTCGATTTTCGATTATGAATAATTAATTAATTAATAACCAATTAATTATTTGTAGCCTACCGTTTAAACTACCAGACCTGCATGGTCTTTGTTTTACCGATAAACAAATCATACAGTAAATGAACAAAGGCAAGATACACACATAATTACCACCTGTCAATCACTTTTTCTGCGAGACTCATGAATAGGCAGTGATCTGTGTCGTTATAATGGCGTCGGTAAAAAAGACGCACAACCAACAGGAACCAGCCAACAGTATCTGAGGTGTTCGCTAAAATGACAAAGTACAAGTGAGTGAAAGATTGAAGCAGCCCTCTGACTGCCTGGACCTGCTGTCTCAAGCTCATATGGCTGTGTGTGCGTCTGTGTCTGTGTGGTCACGTGATGTTTCAGAGGTAGAGAGCAAGGAGGGCTGCTCAGAAATGCTACACACCACTGTGGATGTCAAATCGTTGTCGTTCTAAAATGCCATTTAAAAACAAACACAGTGTAAACAGGGCCTGAGTGTGTACTTTTCGCGAGCGGATTTGCAACGGGGGCGGGCGGAGGATCGCGATGCCAGTGTTGTCTATCGGACGAACCGTACGTAATACGTACATAGCAGAGCTTGCAAAACTGGGTTTTTTGTCGACAACATGAACGTTGTCCACATAACTCACTGGAAATCCAAAATGCTTACACACCGACGACTTCATTGAAAGAGGAGAGGGTTTAAGTTCTGTCGACGGGTCTCCTGCGTCTGCAGTTCAACAAGCACTTCAACAAGCCTGTTTTTTCCCGCTTGGCAAGCCAAGCTGACGTGACATGGGGGCGTGGCAGCATCGACGATTCTATTTTTTGATTCGAATAATCGAAATTGAGCATAAATTTCGATAGATTTCGATTAAAAATCTAAATCGTGACACCCCTAATATATATATATATTTATTTATTTATTTATACAACAGTTCTGTCTGGTTCTCAAATCTGATTGGCTGATAGCCGTGCGATATTCTGCAATATCAGAACTCCCACAGCCTCTTTACCCTTTGTGTATTACTCCGCCCACATACAGCTAGCAAAAAGTAGACACTAGAGATCTAAAGTTTAAAAGATGCACGCTCAACTGTTTAACTGTCAGCTTATGATTTGAATCCAGAACAAAGTAGTTCCTCATACAAATGGGTTTTTGAGACTCTCCATGTTTGATTTTGTTTTTATATACACAATTATGCTGTCGAGCTGTTGTATAAACGCAATATCACACTTGTAGCAGTGCGATATGGCTATATATCGACACTGGTGGGGGCACTAAGGCACTTGGCCTGGGCCTCGTGCCAACGCACGCCTCCCACCAGTGCCGATATACAGCCATATCGCACTGCTATATATATATATATATATATATATATATATATATATATATATATATACATGTGTTTTTTTTCTATATTTTAATTTTCTTTATTTTAATTTTAAAGATTTAAGGCCAAATATTTATATTAACACATGCTGTTCTTGATATGTGTGAAATAAATTGTTAAATTATATCTATTTTTTAAATCTATCTATTTACTAATGCATGTTTTAAAACATAGTATTATAGTAGAACAAATTTTTTAAATGTAGTAACATTTCACAATATTACAGTTTCGTTGCTATTTAAGAAACTTTTGTAGCATATACAAGTGATTTTATGAAGAGAGAAAGCATCTAACATGCAAGAAAATGTTCTTATTCAATGTTTCAAACTAGTTTTGTAAAAAATGTCAAATAAAACAGAAGTGAAAATAATCTAACATTGCAATTCAACTTAAGAGATATATATTTCAGTAAAATAAACAATGTGCTTATTCTGACCCGTGTATTAAAACATATAACAGTAATCCCAGTAATATGTTTTATAATTTAAAAATGTTAATACCCTAAGTCGTTAGAAGGAGTGTGAAGTATAAAGATTTAAAACTACATTGGTTATGAATTGAAAGCTGTTTTACTCTTTTAAGGTTCTGATGCGTGAAAACCCTTTTCCCTCTTTAACTTTTATATCGATTTATTCATTTTTTTCATTCATTCATTCATTTTTTAATATATATAAAATATAACCAAATTCAACAAATATCAATATCAACAAGGATGTATTTCCTGAATTTTTGTTTTAACTGCAAATATAATATGAATACAAATGTAATAGCTCATTTAATATTTAGAGCAGGTCTTCCAACGGTTAATCATTAGGATTTTCAGATGGTTAAGCATCTCCATTCACTCTTCTTTAAAGAAAAAATAGACAACAACAAAGTGCTTTGTTATTTCAACAGACCTCAAGGTGGCACTGTAGCCTGCTTTCCCACAAAACACCCTCAATCCCACTCCCATTTCCCCCTCTTCTCCCTGTCACTCTTCTGTCTCCGTTGCTAAATGACAGGTCTCTCACTTACTGCACAGCGACTACATCACGCACACTACTCCCTTTAGCAAGAGATTGGAAACAATTTCAGAGCAGCTACAAACAGCCACGGGTGTTTACTGTTTCTACGGGTAAAGCGGTCACATTTGGTTTATATTCTAAGGTTTCATTGTACCTCGCTTTCTCTCTTTCTCTGATCCAATCCGTCTTTCTTTCCTTTCCCTATCCACATAGCTCAATCCCCAGTAGACTTTCCATCTTTCTGAGTTTACAGGACTTGTGGAAGGAACTTTTCTGGATATGTTTCATTCTCTGATCCACGCTATTAATCTCTAGACATTTTGACCTATTGCAAGTACAACAGTCTGGTGCCCCATTGATGAATCGGCATTGGAACAAGCTGAATAAAATGTGACAGAACTTGGCCAACACGTTGATTCTTGTAAAATGAAGGGCTAATGAAATGACAACGTCAAATGCATGATATTATTCTTCTTCTTATTGTTTTGGCTGTGGAAATGATTTTTTTCAGCGTTTCTTCGAAAACCGTTGCGCAATGCTTAAAACATTGATATGCTGAGGATATAATTCGATGACAGTTTTAGAAACTCAACATGTTCAGCATTTATACTTAAGCCACATTTAAAAATAATACTCCCAGAAATGCAGTAAATCAACCCAAAACACAATAAAAACATGACAGAGATGTTTTTATGTGACAGAATTACTAATGGTTCACCAATTTCAAATAAATATTTAAGGCAAGATACTGTAAAGAAAACACTGCTTCACTCCATTCGTCAATTTTGAGATTTGGGGCTTCATGGCTTTTCTTTTTTTGGTTTTTCAGTCTGATTTAAAGTAAACATTGGAAATACAATTGTAAGTGTTGTTTCTGCAATTTATCAATTTGTTTCTGTAGATTTCGCAATCTAGCCTACACTACCTGACAAATGTCTTGCCTATCCGAGTTTTAGGAACAACAAACTTGACTTCTAGTTGATCAATATCAGAATTCTGATATCAGAAATGGCTTATATGAAAGGCAATGACCTCTAGGTTACGCTTATTTGACTAAAATAAAATATGATCATGCCTTGATTTTTAATTATTTAACTAGGACAGTAAGGTCTGACTTTGCTTAGACAAAAGTCTTGTCACACAGAAATAATGTACAGTATAGAATATAAAGTCATGGTGCAGTGGCTAAAAAAATAATATTGTGTATAACTCCTATGAGCTTGGAGGATTGCATCCATACATCTTTGCAATGACTCAAATAACTTATTATTAAAGTCATCTGGAACAAAAGCATCCTTGCAAGATTCCCAGAGTTCATCTAGATTCTTTGGATTCATTCCCAACGCTTCCTCCTTCATCTTACCCCAGATATGCTCAATAATGTTTATATCTGGTGATTGAGCTGGCCAGTCCTGGAAAACCTTGACCTTCTTTGCTTTCAGGAACTTTAATGTTGAGGCTGAAGTACAGTATGTGAAGGAGTGCTATTGTGCTATTGTGTCGAATTTGCCCTTTCCTGTGGTAAGTAATGTAATGAGCGGCACAAATGTCTTGATACCTCAGGCTGTTGATGTTGCCATCCACTCTGCAGATCTCTCGCACACCCCATACTAAAGTAACCCCAAACAATGAATTTTCCTTCCAAACTTGACTGATTTCTGTAAGAATATTGGGTCAATGTGGGTTCCAATAGGTTTCTGCTGTATTTGTGATGATTGGGATGCAGTTCAACAGATGTACCTTCTGCCACTTTTCCAAATGATCAACTAGACATCAAGTTGTTATTTTTTGCCCTTACAACTGGGATCAACGACAGGACTTTTGTCAGGTAGTGTAAATTAAGTGAAGTTTCACAAACTAATTTCAAGAGGAGCACATGATATGATTGTGCATTGCTGGCCACTCATCCGTAATCAGTAATAATCCAATCAGAATGATCCTAGCTTAATATAAATGGACCCACCCCATCTCCTCCTTTTTCTCCCCATCTAAAGGGGGAGTGATCGAGACCTA
Organism: Danio rerio; assembly: GCF_052040795.2. Classification (NCBI taxonomy): domain Eukaryota; kingdom Metazoa; phylum Chordata; class Actinopteri; order Cypriniformes; family Danionidae; genus Danio; species Danio rerio. Next base: position 38,395,347 of record NC_141022.1, read on the forward strand.
CCTGATCTCAGATCGCCTGATATGCTTATTGACCGGGCGGGAGCCCTGGGCTCAAATATCTCCGTGCTCAGGGTTCTCTCCCGGGACAGCATGCCAAACCTGCTATAAATGCCAAGCATATCTAAGTGGGAACTCTTGAAAGCAATTTATTTTGCATTTACACTGTTAAAAATTACACGACACTAAGTCATGACAACAAATATATTTTTTTATGTTACTTTAGCTACATTTAAAAAGTTAATCAATTTATTTTTAGTTATACAACTAAAAAAATGTACAATATGCAGCGACTTTTTAGTTATATAAAGTTTAACTTAATATGTTTATTCAGTTTGACTGATTTGAGTTGAGTTAAGATGACTAGAAAAATAAACTTGACTTAACAAAAAGATTTTAGGAGGCAATATTATAATTCTTACTGAGTACAATCACCAAACTGTACAGAATTATATGTATATTAAAGGGTTTTTTACAGAGGGAAATGTTCATAGATACATTTTCTGATTATTCTACACATTTATTTTGTCTGTTTGCAGTATCTTATGAATTTAGCCTTGAAAATCAAATCCTCTATATGTAAAATCTTTGACTCTAATAGTTCAGAATACTCTTTTCAAATGTTCAGATTTTTGTGCTAGAAATTAGTAAATTAGCTCAATAGTGGAACAATGCCTCATTTGCATTTTTAATCATACATTTCTGTAAAACTTGTAATGCTAAAAAAAAAAAAAACATCTCTAATACTTAATCTAATCAATCAGCTGTGGAAGTATGGTGATATTACTTTTCTTTTATAGCCTATTCACCTACAGTGTCTTGCCTTAAAAAATAGTGTCCAAGTTCTATTGTTAAACACAAACAGATGCGTCTTGGTACCTGTCTGTGTATGAGGGCTGTCGGACGATGGCAGGACTCTGGTCTTCTCTGATTGGTGGTTCTCTGATGACTCTGTAAAGAAGTGGTCGGCAGCCGGAGCACAGGGGATTTTGGGGCCGCGAGGTCAGGAGAACAGCATCTATCTCAAGCTTCTTGTCAAAGGTGGAGATTTTAATGGCTTTGACCTTCTTGCTAGTGTGAACATGGAGCGTCAAAGGAATATCACAGAAAGCATGTTGAGGACCTGTGTGGATCAACTCGCCATTCTCCGTTATGAACACAATATTGGCAATTGCTTTTTGGTCTGTAGAAAAACAGAAGAATGAAATAAAATAAAACAATAATACTTTAATAAAATTTAACTTATTATTGTTTTAAACTGCTCTGCAGGATTTAATTTTAGGACATTTTAGTATGTACATAAAATATAATTATTTCGAAACAAAAAAATAATAATAACAACTCTGGATCAAATTAATGTTCCAAATAAGGAATTAATTAAAATATTAAAATAATAATAATTTATTGAAAACATTCCTTTTAATAATTAATGTACATTAAGTTCTGTCAGATATTTTTATGTTATTTTATTTTTATTTTTTTTTGTAATTTAAAGTCCTAATTTTGCTGTCATCATTTATTAGTTCACTTAATAAATGACTTAATACCAGTACAATAAATAATTATATATACAATTGTGGAAAAATCTCAGAAATTGATTTATGATTATAGTTATTTGTTTCAGTTAGGTGTATTATATATTCTGTAAACTACTGGTGACATTAAATTATTTAAAATAAAATTCAATCCATTTTGAGTATTTTATTGCATAAAATTACAAAAAGTGTCAAAGTTTATATTACTATTGTTTTTAGACAACATAAGACTTAAAGGGGTGGTCCACTATGATATCATATTTTAAACTTTAGTTGATGTGTAATGTAGCTGTGTGAACATAAACAACATGTCTGAATGTAAAAAGTTCTAAGTTCAATGCAAAGGGAGACCTTGGATTTTACAGAGTTAGCTTAGCAAAGCCTACAATGAACGAATTTTGGGGACTACAAAAAATACTTCTGCCCCCTGTAAGATCACAAAGGTTTGTTTACTGCGCATACAAACTGCGCAGGTAAGGGTCGTGGCCGGAGGCGCTGTAACGTTATAGCAGAGATGAAGCTAAAAATGCGTCCAAACACGGCTGTTTCCACAGAGCTTCGTCTGTTTCTGTATTTGGGCTTCCAAAGGACATGACACAAAGACAGAAGTGCTTACAGTTTAATATTAATTATGTTCCAGAGAATTATAAAATACACAGCAAGCATGATTTGACAAAACAGCCTCCAGAATCTCTCCCAGTTCAGTGCTGGATTCGGCTAAAATCTCCTCAAAGCAGAAGCTGTGAGCTACAACCTGTAAGTGTTTTTATTTGTTAAAATTGATCATGACATGTACAGTGTCTAGCGTTAACAGTATGCTGTAGCAACGATGTAAACAATGCAAATTGCCGCTTTGCGGGCAAACGATTTAGCTACAAATTCATATTTATCAGTCAAACTGCTGTAAACACACACACAAACACTCCACCAGCACGTTCGTGTCTCTTATGTGTGTACGCACGCGACTGCATTGATTGTCTTCAGGCAGCTTTTCCATGCGTTTCACATCTCAGGTAATAAAGTCGCAAAAGATATGTGGATGATTTATATAACTTACACCTGCATATTCCGGATATATATGAAAGACGTTGTGTAACGCATAGAGTTTAAAAAAATACAGGTTAGCTTACCTGACTCGTGGTAGCAGTAGAAAAACAAATCAAGGCTCACACAGGTAGCATCCCACATCTTGTGCTTTATTCTTCTGTCACGATATACTACAGAAAATAACTTAATCCGAGCATCAGAGAAAAAAAAAAAAAAAACTCCTGTGCACATGCGCTTGTTACAGAAAGTTCACACATTCAACATTCACACACACACACACACACACACACAAAGACAAGGTCTCTTAAACTCCAAAACACCATTTTCACTCGTTACAGACACATTTGTTCACTCGTAACAGATTTTATTTTAGAGAGCAGGCAGGAGGTTGACTGACTATTTACACAGCAGAAAACCGCATGCTTTTACGGGCGTGCCGTGGAGCCGATCCGCGAATAGCAGCACATTATGACGATGACCAGAGTCAGAGTCACTTGAGGACGGGCCTTTCAGAGGAACTTGGAAACTTGACAGTCGTTTTCATGCTAGCTGAGTAGTTGTGTATAATCAAAGTGAGATATATGAAAAAATAATGCGATTTCCTTCAAGTGAAACATGAGCACACATTGCTTTGCATCTTACTTACACAACCAAGCCTTAAAATTGCATTCTGGACCACCCCTTTAAGCCAGGTTTGTCCAAACTCGGTCCTGGAATTCCAGTGTCATGCAAAGTTTAGTTTCAACTAGAGGTCTAATTTATGTTTCCATTTTGAAAAGTACCACGGAACCCAACCAGATATCTTGCAGCACGGCAATAAATTTCCAAATAAATTGCGGCAGCGGTCGGTAACTGGTTTAATTTTGGACGGGTGTAAGCGGTCAATATCGCTCTCGACTCCTGAGCGAGCAAGCACGCGTATGTATGTGTGTGAATGAGACAGCGTGATGCTGCGTTTAGCTTGTTTGTTGCTGTCTATGTGTGTGTGTGTGTGTTTGTGTGTGTGAATGTGCGCGCAAATGAGAGAGAGAGCTTTGTCCTTTTACAACAAATGCTGAATATAAGCGGGAGCGGTCGGGTTCAGGCTAAACCCTGGCGAGAGTGGCCGGAAGCAGGATTCAAAATTTAGTCCCGCGAAGATCTCTAGATCCAACCCCAATCCGACACACCAGGGCTAGCTAATCAAGCTCTTAATAGGCTTTTTAAAAACATCCTGGCAGGCGTGTTGAGGTAAGCTGGAGCTAAAATCTGCAGGACACCGGCCCTCCAGGACCGAGTTTGGACACCAATACTTAAGCAATCAATATTTGGTGTAATAAATGTCGGCATTCAATCACAACAAACAAAAACCTATTATTGTGATATAAAATAAAAAACAAAAAGCTCTTAACAAACAAGTGGCAAGTTTTCAGACATGTTTATATTTATTTTTAGACAACACAATACCTTTTTTTTTACTTTACTGAAACCCATATCTGATAAATTTACTAAATTTTCAAGTGGTCTCAAATTATTTATAGCTCTAATATATATAGTATATATGCACTACTGGTCAAAGGTTTGGGGTGAAAAGGATTTTAAATGTTTTAATTTAAAAGCTTCTTCCACTCACCAAGGCTGCATTTAATTATTTAAAAATACAGTCAAAATTGTAAAATTGTGAAATGTTATTTTACTGTACAAAAAGTGTTGAAAAGTAGTTTAATTTATTTCAGTGGTTTTAAAGATGAACTTTCAGCTTCATTACTCTTCAGAGTAATGTCAGAGTAATGAGTCTTCAAAGTCACATGATTTTTAAAAAATCCCTTTAATATTTATTATCATTATTATTATTATTAATATTATTATTATTATTATTTTTATTTTTATTAATAATAATGGTAATAGTAATAAAATCAATAATGACTGGAGGAATCATTTAATCTGAAACTATGTACAATATTTAATGAATAAATAATAAATTAATAAATAAATAATTAACTATTTGACTTTTCTTTTTTTTTTTTTACTTTTAATAAATGCCACCTTGATGAACGGAATATGTATTTTTTTAAAGAACAAAAAAAATTATATAT